>NC_072736.1:3617620-3949183 GCF_026930045.1 Uloborus diversus | reverse complement strand
CATGCATACATACACACACACGCACCCACACGCGCCTACACAAAAACACACACACATACGCTCGTGATTGCGAAAAACATAATTTGAATTCAAGATGCCAAAAATTCAAGTTAATGTAATTTTTATGTATTTTTTGTTTTTTTGGCAAAATATTTTAAACTGCAAAGGATTGTATTTAGATTTTCAAAGGGTGTTTATGCATTTTAGTTAAATAATATGATTATTGATAATTTGACACTAGAAGGGGGAGGGAATTTTTTTTTGAGCAATCACGATTGCTTATTATTCTCACTTGACCGTCTTTGGCGTTCTGGTTCCTTTTTCAGCTTGGACCAGGGGCCTCTGCAGCACCACCGTCCACCAGCCTCTGCAGGCGCGTCGGAGTGTCGGAATCCGCTTTTCCTGGTCGGAGGCGTCCGTGTCCTGTACACACACATCCTCACACACATACACACTCACATACGCGCCTACGAGCATACACACAGGTCTACGCACACACACAAGCCTACATATGCATGCAAGCTCGCCTACCCACACACACACACACAACTATACACACGTAACCGCCCAGGAGGAAGGGCAAGTTCGAGGGGACAGGAGCCATTTCTAGAAATTATAACTCCAATGAGTAGGTCCATTGGATCGCTTATCGTCCGGAGTTCGCTTCGTTCACTAATTGGGTGGGTTACTGTAGCGCTGTTGTTTGGCGATAAACAATTTATTTGCGGATTATTTGCATTTAAAAGCTAATCTTAATGTTATTTTACACAGTTTTTGTTTGTTTGGCGAAACATTTATTATTGCCAAAGAAAAAACATCCGCTTCAAACGCAAAAAAAAAAAAAAAAAGGATTGCGGTAGGAATGTGTCAGGCGCTGAGCAGAGCAATGCAAACTAGTATTAATGTTTTAAAGTAACGGTAAATGAAATTCACTGTTTTGGCGAATTGTTTTGAATTCCAAAGAAACTTTTGATTTGTTTTTAACCAAATGAAATTTACGACTTTTTCTTCTTTTTTTTCTGGCGATTATTTTCGAATGTCCCATGGGATTTTTTCTTTCGTTAGGCGGATGGAATAGCTAATTAATCAGAGTTTGCTTCGCAAGATAATAACTGGGTTACGGTAGCATGGTTGCTCGACGAGTTCGGCGATAAACATCAGAGTTGCTTAATTATTTTACATTTGAAACATACCAGTTGGCGTATTTTTTGTTTATTTGGTAAAATATTTTAAATTGCAAAAGAAATTGCTTCACTCGTTAAAGAGTTTTAAAGCAACTGTAAATCTAATTTAATTGTTTTGGCGATTATAGCTTTAAATTCCAAATAAACTTTAATCAGGTTTTTTTTTGAAAAGGTCTGTACGCATTTTAGTTAAAGAAAAATGAATATTTCACATCGGAGGGGGGGGGGGGGCGTCAATTTATTTTATTTAACGGACTTCCTTTAAATTTTTAGCACGGGTATCGCCGTGCGGGTATTGCTAGTAAATAATAATTGATGGCTGTTTCAAGCTCTGAACTTATCGAGGAGTTTGGATCAATAACTTAAGTTACATATTTTGAAAATGAATATTTTTCTTAGAGAAACAGCTCACTGAAAAGGAAAAAATCTGGATGTTTAGTTAGGTTGCCGTCGCAATACCGGTACGAAGGTATCACTAGGTAATATAGCGTCAAAAAACACCTCCCCCTCATACACAGTGAAAACGTTCAAGTTTAAACAAATGCCTTCCCTAGGCCTGTCTAGTTAGAACTCTCCCAGGGGGGAGGGGGGCAAGGGTTGCATTTTACATGGAAAACACGAATGCATAGTTATTTTGTTTCCATAATTTGGGGGAGGGGGAGTGAATTGACTCCCTTGCCTCGATTTCCCAAATGACGGACCTGCCCCCCCCCCTTCTATTTTGAGCTTGACACACCCTTTTTTTCACTCCAGGATCCCCCGTACCTACCACTGTTTATGGTTCAACCAGTTAGATGGGACCTAGATAACTCTAAATTTTTGATCCAGACCCAGAAGCTGAGCAATCCTTGATCGGCTCCAATACCTCAGAGGCATCGTTTCACTTGAAGGACTTTCGGACTTTGTGACCACTAGCATATTTAACGTCCCTAGTCACCATTAATGAAGACGGAGGATCTTCGACGGCTAGGCCCAGGACCGTCCGGTCACAAGTCCGATGCCTTACCGATCAAGCCACCACGACCTTTGATATCCCTGAATTTGATTTTCAATGAAGTTCAGTCACACAAGTGTGTAATGGATGAGCACATTGTCGAAATATTCAATTTCAAATGCTCAAAGTACTTATTCGACAACATCCAGTTTGTAATTCAGTTCATTCCACATTATCAAAGTATCACTGGTCAAGGGTTCGTAATGCTGCAAAAATGAATTCTTGAAGTTTTTGTAGTGTTTTCGGAATAAGGGGTTTTTAAAAAGTGTCTTTAATGCAACTCAAAAAAAAAAAAAAAGAGGGGGGGGGGGATCACATGGCATGTGGAACGAATACGATTGCAGATTAGACATTTTTTGTATAACAAAAGGCTCGCGAAACAAACATTTGTAACTGAAAAACATTTGGTACATTTCTCTTTACATTTCATGTATCATACGAGCAGCAGTTTCGAAAATATGATTATTTCAAAAATGGGTTTATCATTCACGCTCACCCTGTATCAGGGGTGTAACCCCCCCCCCTCCATATGGCGCAAATTCACCCCAAAAATGCTTTCGCTTTCAAATTGAAATAAACATGACACTTCTTAAAGTTCCCGTTAAATTCAAATACTCTGCATCTTGCTCCTAGCGAGTTAACTAAAAAAATTTTAAAAATACGAAATCAGGAAATGAATATGCATGAGATAATTAAGTGCAATGAACTGTTGGCTAAAGTAAAATATGAAAAACTTTTTTTTTTTGAACCTAGATACTTTCTTCAAGCTTTGTTCTTACTAAACAGTATGAAATAAAATGAGTATACGATTTTTTGGTTATAACACTCAAAAATTGCAATTGAATCTGAATATCTTTATGGTTAGGTTAATTCTAAAGCAGCCAATTAACTTTGAGTTAAAATTTTAAGATAACAAATTGGCTGCATGCAGCTTTGTACGAATGAATAGCTTTTACAATCGTAATATACAAAAATCTTCTGTGCGAACGTTTGTCACCATAAGGCTTTTAAACGGCTTGACCGATTTTGATAAAAATTTTTGTGTGTAATTAAGTTGTGGCAAGCATGGTTTTGAAGCGCCATGGATCGAATCGGAAACGTCATTGTTAATTAATTAATTAATTTAAACTTTGGATGGTTATATCTCCCAAATGATTAATATTTATTTTAACCTATTGTTGAGCGAGAACTGAAATAAATATTTTCAGAAAGCCAGTTCTGCTTTTTGAAAATGAAATTTCCTACTGTGATCTGTCAATTGAGGATAGATAAAACGTTGAGAGAGTAGAGTGAAGCCTTCATTTCTCTCTCTTGAAAGCAACGATTTTAGGCCACGTGATACATTTTAGAGTAAAGTACTGGAAGGTTCACGCAAAACGTGTGTTCTGTCATCGTAGTTGAACCATGTGACCGGATCGGTGCTTTAGGTTTTCCTAACCAAATGATCAGAAAGTACCGTACCTAGCAACATTTGTTTCTCGGCTCAAATCCATCTGAGTTTGACACCAATCTGAAGAATACTTTAAGGATTATCAAACTAATCAGTACATTAATAAAGGAAAAGATGATGGAATTTAAAGATGAGACAAATTTTATTTTCGTCCAGATAAATTACAACAGGGTAATACTGTACACAAAAGATCAGTGCAGTGGAAAATCTTTATCTTTGGTGGAAAGAACAAATTAGGCAATATTTGAAGTTTTAAAAGTTTTCGTTCAAAAGGTCGGACCGCTAATCGGTCGGAGTTAGCTTCGCTCACTGATCGGCTGGATTACCGCAACGTGATGGCTTGGCGACTTGGGATATAAACAGAGTTGCGTAATCATTTGTTTACATTTTAAAGCTATTGTTAATGTAATTTATTGAATTTTTTGTTTGTTTTGTAAAAAATTTCAAATTGCAAGGAATTTTTTTTCGTTTTTAAAGAGTGTTTAGTCATTTTAGTTGAAGAATGTGTTTATTTTACATCAGGAGGGGGACTTCGCTTATTCAGAGAATAGTTTTTACCTAGATCATTTTTTTACCCGACTGCGCGTGCGCGACGCAAATGAGGGTAATGTGTTTATTAGTCAATGTATGTATGTCCGTTCTTATGTGGCGTCTTACAGTCTAAACGCCTTGGCCAATTTTGGTAATTCTTACGTCAATCGATTTGTCTCAACCTTGGCAGTGTCACTAAACACATGAAAGTAATCAAAAGCACCATTTCAAAAACCAGTTGCCATTTTGTCAGTTCAGGATCGACGCACGCTGGGTGTTGCACACTGTGTCGCACGCTACCTGCGTGCTACAAATGCAGGTTGTTTTCGCTGCCTGAATTTTTACCCGACTATGCGTGCGCGACGCAAAGGAGAGTAACGTGTTTATAAGTCTATGCATATGCATGTTTGTTCCTATGTGGCGTTCTGCAGGCTAAACGCCTTGGCCAATTTTGGTAATTCTTACGTCAATCGATTTGTCTTAACCTTGGGAGTGTCACTAAACTCATGAGAGTAATCAAAATTCACGATATCAACAACCAGTTGCCATATTTTGCCAGTTTGGGATCGGCGCACGTTAGTTGTTGCACACTGTGTCGCACGCTACCTGCGTGCGACACAGTAGTTTTTGCTGCCTGAAATTTTTTGTTTACTAAGTCTACTAATTGGGATCTCATTGGCTGAGTGGTCAAAGCGATTGCTTCTCCCACTTGAGGCGGTGGGTCAAGACACCCTCGCTCCGGATGTACTTTCCCCTCTTTCTGATGGAAATTCTTTCATGTGTTCTTTATATGTATTCTGTACAGTAATAAAAAATATATTATGCGTAACGAAGGCAAGACACTCAGATTGTAGTTTTCATCAAAATAAACCCGTGCAATAAGCACCAAAAGAAAGAGAGTCTACTAATTCGATTTTCATTTCTAACATGTTGCATTTGTTTTTGCCTTGATTCAAGGGATTGAGTTTCGCGACTTGTACTTTGAGAGGCTTTTTTTTGGTTTTGCGAGAACGACTTGACTGACGACGTTTCCGATTTCGTGTCATCATGAGTTATACAGGCTGTTTATAACTGTGCTGTGGTTGACTTAAGTTCGCGCATTTTTGCCGAAGTTCAAGCCCATGTAGCTTTAAGCCGAGTTAGGTCCCTAGAGGGACTAATTATCAGTAGTTTAGACCACCGTAAGTTACTTAATAAACCTCACAATACAAATAAACTCTCCCAATGAAATGACAAGGTTGCGAAATGTACCGTCTTATAATTATAATACTTAAGTCAATGAAAATTAACCAAAAAGTGTAAAATAAAAAATTATTAAATAAAAACAAAAAACCCGACTGCGTAAAAACCAAAAAAAAAAAAAAATAATAATAATAATAATAATAAAAAGAAAAATGTATAAATCCAGTAGTTTAGAATGTTATTAAGTACTATTGAATAACTACACCGTTGAAATAGTTTTATAACAGTACACAGATAAGGCAAATCATAAATTCAAAAGCAGAATAGAAGGATCAACAGTCGGGGACCATTCAAATTTTATGGGGTTCTTTGAATCAGAAAGGAATGGGCCCCGACTGTTGATCCTTCTATTCTGCTTTTGAATTTATGATTTGCCTTATCTGTGTACTGTTATAAAACTATTTCAACGGTGTAGTTATTCAGTAGTACTTAATAACATTCTAAACTACTGGATTTATACATTTTTCTTTTTAGTTTTTTTTGGTTTTTACGCAGTCGGGTTTTTTGTTTTTATTTAATAATTTTTTATTTAAACGATATCCTTCCGATTGTTTTGTTTTTTTTTACATATGGCGGACGTTGCAGCGGGATTTCCCGTTTGTTCTAGATGGGTAGTTAGTTTTTTTACACTTAATATCTGAGGACGCTTTTTATCCTTTGAGTATGTCTGAAGCAACAAACCATCAAGTATGAGAGGAAAAATAGTTAAAAAACAACTGCTATAGATGAATAAAGTTGTAATAAATACTATACGCATTCTGACACCAAACAGCTTAAAACTTTTTCTTTTTACTTATCTTTCTCAACAAAACGGTTCAAACACTTGATAGTTTATTGAAAGTTTTTAACTTTTCAATTTATAAATTTGAACAGAACAACGTCTGTCGGGTCCTCTAGTACCGTATAAATTTCTTCTCTCAATTTTAATTCAAATTGTATTGGCTGATTTAGAATTAACCTACAGTGGCTCCCAAAAGTGTTCGTACACCTTGAAATTTTGTAGTAAAACCAAAATAACGCAAAACTGAATTCGAATATGTAGTCCAATTTTTTTTCACACCATTCCTATACCATTCTGAATAAAACCCAGTAGTTTTTTTCAAAATATTGCCAAATTTTATTTTTGAAATTTGTCGGAAAAACGATGAGACAGAGAAAAAATACGCCACAAAAGTCATCGTACACTGAAATATTTTCGAATAAATTCATGATTAAAATTATCATATGTGGTTTTTTTCATTATTTTTGCATTGTAATGACACTATAAAGTCATTTGCCTTTACTTTTTTGTTTATTTATTCCCTAATATTCTGCTTATTATTTTAAAATGGCAGGTATGCGTAGAAAACAACAAACACGATTCGAAATTTGATTTTTTTTCCTCACAGTAGCCATGAATTGGTTTGAAATGTCTCTAAATTAGTTAATTTATACCATTTTATAGTGAAGTGCTTGATAAAATGCTTTAAAGACAAGAATCGGATCGAAAACAAGGTAAGAAAAGGTCATCTGGCAAAGTTAACAAAGCGTGATCGGAGGTTTACAGTTAAGAAAAATATGAAAAATACACATTTGAGGGCTGAAAAAGTTTCTGCAGAATTGACTGAAATATTTTACGTTTAATTTTCACTTAAAATTGTTCGCCAAAATCTCTGATTACCTGGATTAAGGGGGACCTCTTCCCGTAGAAATTTTCTTGTTCGTGAGAAAAACAGTAAACTTACCATTTCCGTCGTAAAATCAATGATAAATAAGCTCAAAACGTTTTGGAACAACGTCTTACTTATAGATGAAAATAAATCCAACATTTTGGGTTAAATTGTTGTATAATTGTAAATAAAAGAAAAAATGAGGAATTTAATCTGAAGAACTTAGTTGGATCAGTTAATCAGGACGGTGAAGGTGTTTTAGTGTGAGGGTGCATTACAGCATCAGGACTTGGAAATTTGGAATTTTTTGATGAAATAATTAATCATGATGTTTATTTAACTATTTTAAAAAGCAATTTTAAACTATTAGCCCAAAATTTGGTAATCGGAAACAACTTTGTTTTTTTATCGAGATAACGATAAGAAGCACACGTTTGCGTTTGGTGCCTCAAAAATTGTCCTCAAGCTTAGAAATATCTCCTCAATCGCCAGATTTAAACTTAATGGAACATATTTGGAGATATCTGGTAGCTAGATTATGAAAATACACCATTGAAACGAAAAGCGAACTAGAAACAGTAAGACTCGAAGTGCTGCTGAACACTTACTCAGAAATTGCACAAAAAAAGAAAGAAAAAACAATGAAACCTATTCCCAGACGTTTAAAAGCTGTTGTTGATACTGCAGGATATTGTACTAAATAATAACTTTGTAAAAAGTTAGATTATTTACCAATTTTTTGACATTTTTTCAAAGTGTACGAAGACTTTTGTGAGATAAAATTTCCGGCAATATTTGGTTTTTGATTTTTTAAAAATTATATTTTAATGTTTTATTAAAAATTTTCATGTAGTTTTGTTAAAAATAGATCATAGATCTTATAATAAAATACTTATTCCGAAATATTAACTCGAACCAATGCATAATAGCCTATTTCATTGAAAGTCGTAGGTGTACGAACACTTTTGGGAGCCACTGTAAATATAAAGACACTGAGATTAGCTAAAATTTTTGAGTATTACAACTAAGAAATCATCATGTGAAAATGGTGCGTATTACTAGGATAACATCAAGCAAAAAATCTTCTCAAGTAATGGCAGTATCAGTCCCATTTCTTGGCCAAACTGTCAGAGCAATGAGCCTGTTAATATTCCTGTAGTGACTTTCTTTGTTTTAGCAGATGCTGATGTAATTTTATCACTCTCTTCTTCACGTGAAAACATATTTTGAGCTAACTAATAAGCTGAACTTAAACATTGCAAACCATTATGCGAACATTCAAGTATTAAATACATTTATAGGAATGTTTAAATTTTTCATTCAATTAAGATTTTTTTTTTTTTTTTGAGAATTAGTTCTATGATAGATTGGTAGATGACGAGGCACTTGTGAACACAGCATCTAGGGGCACACGTGAACAGTTCCCACATCCTCTCCCTTACATTAATATCGGTGTAGAGTTATTATAAGTGTTAAAAAAATATTAAAGGTTTATAATTATTATTTTGTTACAATCAGTTTGTACATTTGCTGTTAATTATCATAACATTATTATCAACTAATAGCAAACGCACCCAGCGTTTCCTTTGTCAATAATAATATTGAGAAACAATTTATACTTTATTTTTTGCTGTGCCCCGCGCGGTTTCACCCGCCTTAATAAGACAACAATGTATCAAAAAACTATTTTAAGTACATCACGCTATGATATACATATGATATATATATGTATATAGTTATATACCCTTATCCACATCAATGTTTTCCGTTAAATATGAAAATCGAAAAAAAAAATCAAGAAAAAAAACTGAAAACTCTCGATTTATTTATTTTTAAATGAGCCGGGTAATAAATGCTGAAAATCTTCCCGCTCGCAGCCGGTTTCGAACCCTAGACTTTAGGGTTCTTGGCACAGCGTTTTACCAACTGAGCTATTCGGGCAACAAAAGTTCGAGCTATTGATGCAAGAAAAAATGCATCATGATTATTATTGATTAGATTTCAATTTATTGCTGCCCCACTCCTATTAGTCGTGCGTCACGTTATCGAAATGGGAAGACTGGGCAACGGGAACATTGTGCGCCGAGCATATTGGACGACTGGAACATTGGGCGCCGAGCATATTGGGCGACGGGAAATTGGGCGCCGGGAATATTGGACGCCGGACATATTTGGCGCCGGGAAAATTGTGCGCCGCAAACATTTGGTTGCCCAAGTTTTGGGCACTGTTCAACATTTTCGGTGCCCAAAAACTGTGGGTCCAATCGACGGCTCCTAACTTCCCCAGTGCCCAATGTTTCCGGCGCCCAATATGCTCGGCGCCCAATGTTCCCGGCGCCCAATTGACGGCGCCCATTCAACGGCTCCCAATCTTCCTAGAGCCTAGACCGTGATGTTATATAGCCTTCCTCAATAAAATAATTTTTCAGTTCGAACCAGTAGCTCCTGAGATTAGAGCGCTGAAACACACAAACTCTTCAGCTTTATATTGTTAGTATAGAATATAAGGTAATTGCACAATTGTGTAGTAGTGGCCACAGTTAAGCATATTTTGGGTTTTTTTTAAACTGTGGGTCTACAATATCAATACAAATCTTAAAACTCAATGAGCGTATTATAGTCCAACTCTTCTTTAATCATCCCATTTTCTAAAAATGACAGAATTTCAATTTTTTTAATTTTCTCCCAAACTTCAAATTTGATCCATTAGTGGCCACTCCAAAATCTGAAATTTTCAGTAGTGGCCACATGCATGAGTCAGTACTGGCAAAGCCTGACTAACTAAAAGCGAGGCCCAAGGCCCACAATAATCTTGAGGTCCCCTGAAGGCTATTATTTGAAAAATGTGTGTATCTTTTGTATAGTTGTAATGCTATGCATGATTCTTTATGTAATTTGGGGCTCTTTAGGAAAAGGGGGCCCCAGATCCAGGCGGCCTGTGCGGTAATCAGGCCCTGAGTATTGGCCATCTGACATCCTTTTTCCAGAATTTACATTACTTACTATAAATTTGAATAACTGATGAATAAAATTGATTCAATATGATAGTTACATTAAGTACCAATATATTAATCACATTTTTACTGTACATTTCTTTTTTCAAAGTATGCAAGAACTTCGGTTAAAATAAAAAGTTTTTAGTAGAAAATTTGAATTAGCTAATGTAAAGAAATAAAGTAAAAGAAAATGTATGTACCTATATAAGTACTATTATACATATAAACTTTGGTAAGTATAAATTGAATAATCACTATCACTTCAAAATCATTCATAATAAAATAGTAAGGTAAGCACACTATTGAATGCAATTCTATGACATTTTGTTTCCTAAAATTTACCAAGGTACATCAATGGATATAGGAAATTGGTAGAGTAAGTTTTCAATACTACTAAAGGCAGGGTGTCCGCGGAAAGTCATGAATTTCAGTTATGATCGAAAATGGTCATGTAAAGTCATAATTTTAGGCAAAAAATGCTCAACAATCAGGAAATTGACAACTGGTCATGGATTTCGAGTTCAAGAGCATGCATATTGATCGAATTCCACAGATTAGATTAAAAATTCGCACCTTAGCCATTTTTTACGCTATTACACGCCAATCCCGATTTTTCACACACATTTCGAAATCCGATTCCATCATCTTCTTTAATACTCACTCGTTTTTCTTTTCTACGTCGACCACGCTTAATAACTTGTTTAATTAAAAGTATATACTTTATTTATTATTTATTTCACAAGTGTTTCAAATACTAATTGTTTAAGTATATGTATTTTTTAAATATTGTGCTTTAGTTCGCTTTAGTAGGATAAGGAATTATGTCACGCACTAAATTCTCATCTTTGTTACCTAAACATAAAATGCCATTTCTCATCAATAGGTCATCACATTCTATTTTCCATGATAAAAGTGAGCCCTTGTTTATTTTCAGCTATGAAGAAGTTGTGAGATTTTTGTTGAAAAACAAGAAGATTTTTTGTTTCAAAAACAAGGTGTGATTATTGTGAATTTTTCTCCTCTGTGAACTTCAGGTATGTAAATTAATGTAAAAAAAAGAAGGGAACTTGTTTTCATATGCTTAACATGTGCAGATTGTAGCAACGATGAAAAAAAATTTTCCTTGAAAAAGTATCCATTTGGCCTATACACTCCTGTTTGTGAAAATTGCAACACCATGAAGGAAGCATCATAGTTAAATGAAATTTAATACACAGTTGAGTGGTAATGGTACAAATAAATGATTACATTTTCAAACCAAGCAAACAATAAAGAGATAGAAATTAGTATTTTGTGTGGCCACCACGCGCCGCAATAAGAGCTGCTACACAACTCGGCATGGAGTGAAACAAAGTTTGAATATCTATCTGCGGAAAAGTGTTCCATAATGTTTGTATGCGCGACCAAAGTTCATCTGTCGAAGCAACAGGACGAGGATCACGAGTGAGACGCCACCCAACGAAATCCCACACGTTCAATCGGTGACATATCCGGGGAATATGCAGGCCAAGTAAGAAACTGCTGCGAATTAAGGTAGGATTTGACAGTTCTGGCGACATGTGAACGGGCATTATCCTGCTGGAATACAGCCCTTGGCAATTCTTGCAGGAAAGGAATAGCTTGGGGCTGTAAAACTTCGTTTATGTATCGGGTACTGTTCAAATTGATGGTCTTGCGTGAGAGGAATCCTGTATAAAGGAATCCTTGCGCGCAGCCCACGCTGCAGCAGACGTCTCCGAATTGATGAAGCACACAATGAAACACCTGTAGCTGTTGACCACTGTGCTGCCAATTGTCTAGAAGAAGCTGTGCGGTCATTCAGCGCCATACGCACCAGGTGTCTGTCATCGCGAGCTGACGTCACATTTTGTGGTCCACTCCCGGATTTCCGAGCTGTCCGACTCTCGTCCGTCCACTGTTTCCAAACACGCATGATTGTGCTGCTGTTACGCTGCACCACGAGCGGCTATTGCACGATAAGACAATCCAGCTTCACGAACGCCGACGATTCTGCCACGTTCAAACTCCGAAATTTGCTCAAATTTCGCTTTCTTTCGTTGAAGAGGCATAGTAAAGATTCAGTTAACGTTTACTCTAGCCTATAACCACCGATAATCATACATATCTCACTACAGCCATCTATTTATATTCGGTTCGATCCGCCGTTCAGAGGGCGCTGCTCAGCATACGCATGCGGGGGGGGGGGGATACATCAATTTTAGGCATTCTATCAAAATTATAAATTTCCAGTATAATTCTCAAATTTACTAATTTGGAAATATATTAATATTATACTACTTTTTAACACACATTTGAACCAAAAGGATAACTAAAACTTTGGCCGTACTTTAATTAAGAGAGCTTAATATTAGATTCATACTAATAATTAAAATAGCTCATTGTTTGCACAATTAACAAAATTACTACTCTGATATTAAATTGGCCTCGAGTTTCAAACACTAAAAGTATTTTTTTTTTTCCGTGAACAAGGCAGTTTTTAGTTTCCTTTATTTGTGAGTAAAATAATTGGAATTTAGCTTGGTCATTGTTTATGGTAACTTCTACCTTCTAGTAGGTAACACTCATGTAAGAAAGAAAGAAAAAAGAAAGAGAACAAAAGGTTACGAAATTGAAAAATATTTTCGTTCAAAAATTACACTTTCTGGAGAATGACTCATATAAGATGAAAACTGAAAAAACACCAATAAAATCCAAGATGGCAGCGCGAGCTCCACCCTTACCACCGTGAACTTTTAGTATGTCAATCAGCCCTTTCTGCACGTGTGTACCACTTTTTAAAACTGCATCTTTTTTTTTTATATTTTTAAACTCCTTTTTTGGTCTTCGTTTACTAGACTAAAGGTATCTCAAAAATGTAGCATTAAAAATATATATATATATATATATTAGGGGATGTAGATGCAATTTGAAAGAAGTGCTTAACTATTTTGGTAATAATTGAATCATTGCTCCGTCGGTGCCACACACAAATGAAACAAATTGGAAATTTAAAATTAAAAGTTACATTATATATAGAGAGAATAATGAATTTTATAATAGAAATTGTATCGGAGTATTATTTTCATTTTCGCCTGCAAATTTGTACCTTCAAAAAAAAGTACAAAATTTCCCTATTTACTGTTCATGCGTCAAAGTTAAAAAAAAAAAAAAATTTTCTAATGAATAGACACGTTTAGTGGTGACGTCAGGGGTTGCCAGAAACTCGGGGAAATTTCCAATCATTGCCGTTGCTATGCGCGTTGCTAAGGAAGAAACAACATAGGATCTTCGTACGGATAGGGTTAGAGCGATGTTTAATTGATGGTTTCTTGCCAATTAAATGCTTAAATAATTTTTTTAGTGGTTTCAAGTTACATATAAGCCACCTGTAGACATCATTTGACGAATATCGATAGTTTTTACATGTGAATCTGGTTAAAATTCGACAAAACATAGACTTATGTGGAATACAAGTGTGTTTTCTAGAGTTATACACTCTTCTTATTGTTATTTCTTTTTCTTTGGGTGGAGGGGAACAGCTCCGCCATTTGAGAGGGTCTGGAAAGACATTGCCCCCATCCCCCGCTTTCGGAAACTTGCTGTATTTCTATAAATTTTGCGCAATTTTTTGTCTTTCGATGCAATATGCATTTACTGTATATGATTTAACCCCCCCCCCCTTTGCAGAAAAATTTGAAATGACGATATTTTTTTTTAATCCTGTTTAAAGTTTTCTAAGAATTTGATTATAATTATTTTCTTTGGGCGGGATTTTTTTTTTAATGGTATAAGTAATTTTTTGTTTGGGGAAGGAGAATTTTTCAGTTTTCTCGATTGTGATGCTTGTTTGCATTGAAATTATTTTTTTTTTCGAATGGGAGGGGGGATGTTAGGTTACATTGTCCTTATTCTAATGCGAGTTTGATTGGGATATTTTAGTTTAAAAGTTTTTCTTCTGCGAGAACACACACGTAATTTAAGTTAAACTCCAATTGAGCTCTATTCCGAATAGGAATAAAAACTAGCTTGAAGAAATTGACAAAATTCCCATTGATCCTAGAAAAAAGCTAATATGTATATCCTTGTCCCCCCCCCCCCAAAGAGCAATTACTTAAAATTACGCGCAGCAAGAAGAAATATCCCCTCTCCCCGAAGAAAAAAAGAATTTAATTGAACTATGCATTGCAAATAGTAGAACAAACTGAAATTTTCAATGTATATTTATGTATATTGATGCAAAAAATATGTATAACAAGTAGAGTAAAGCAAAAATCCCCTGCCTCGGAATACAAAAAAAAAAAAAAAATGATTAAAATACTCGTGACAATTTGAAGAAAACACGCAATTCTCCCTTTCCCCCAAAGAGCCCAAAGGAACGGAGTTTCATTAAAATATGCATTATTACTGGAACAAATGCAGAAAAATTCTCCCCCCCCCCTCCAGGTATCGCTGACTAGGCTGACATGGTCTCTCGTCTTCTAAAGAAAAGAATGCATACAATTCAATTAAAACTACTCCTCTTCCTAAAAAAAATAATAATAATTAAATTTCGCTCTAAACTTTTAAAGAAAAATCTCACCGACCCCCCCCCCCCCCCAAGTCATGATATATCAAATTTCCTTGAAGGGTACGTGCAAAAAGGAAAAAGTCAATGTACGAGTATGTTGCGTCGAAAAACAGCAAAAATTACGCCAAATTTATAGAAATACAGTTATTTTCCAAAAGACATGAGAGGGGCAATACCTCTCCTGACCCTCTCAAATGTCGGACCTGTCCCCCTCTCCCCCAACGAAAAAGAAATAACAATAAGAAGAGTGTATAACTCTAGAAAACACACTTGTATTCCACATAATTCTATGTTTTGCCGAATTTTAACCCGATTCACATGTAAAAATTATCGATACTCGTCAAATGATGTCTACAGGTGACTTATATGTAACTTGAAACCACTAAAAAAAATATTTAGACCATTTAATTGCCAAAAAACTATCAATTAAACATCGCTCTAACCCTATTCCTACGAAGATCCTATGCTGATTCTCCCTTAGCAACGCGCATAGCAACGGCATGATTGGAAACTTCCCCGTGTTTCTGGCAACCCCTGACGTCACACTAAACGTGTCTATTACTATTTACATATAACCTGATACAAACAGCATTTTTGATCAAATGAATGAGTAAACAAAAAAGTGAACGAATAAATGAATAGATAAAGAAACAATAAACGAATAAATATGTAAGTAAATCAATTAATATTAATCAATAATAATAAAATCAATAGTAATCAATTATAAAAGTTGGAATGAAATAGTGAATGAATAAGAAAAGAAATGAATGAATGAATAAATATTAATTAATAAATGAATACATAAGTGATTTAATAAATAACTGAATAAGCAAACGAAATTATTTCACTTGACCCCATCCACTTTGCCCCATACGCGCTTGACTAATTGTGTAAAACATGTAAAATAGAAATAAGCTTAATATGAAATAAATGAATACTTCACAAATGTTAAAAACGAGAACTTGATAATTTTATGATTAAATAATCATTTCTGACTTACCACAAAATATTACAGTATAATTATTCATTTTTGAAAACTGTCTATATTATTACGTTCTTTGATCTTCAACGACAACTTTTTCCGGACTGTAATAGACTACATGTACTACTGCATAGTTTAAATGTTACCGGATAGGTGGTGCTAAAAGCATGTAATTATTTCACTATTCACTTTCCCCTCATTGCCCTATATTTTTTCACTGTGCATTTTCTGTTTGTGATTAACAGTTTAATTATCTTTACTAATAATAAAGCTGAAAGTCTCTCTGTCCGGAGGATGTCTGGATCTCTGTGACGCACATAACACCTAGACCATTCGGCCGATTTTCATGAAATTTCGCACACAGTTAGTTTGTAGCATGGGGGTGTGCACCTCGAAGCGATTTTTCGAAAATTCGATATGGTTCTTTTTCTATTCCAATTTTATGAACAATAATATCATAAGATAGACGAGTAAATTACGAAATTATCATTACGTGGAACCGTAACATGGGCACAAACCAATTGGCGAGATACGAAATTATCATAACGTGGAACCGTAACATGGGTACAAGCCGATTAGCGAGAAAATTCAACATACATTATTTGTAAATAAACAGACGAACCAAAAGACCTTTTAATTTTTCTATTACGGGCAAAGCCGTGCGGGTACCACTAGTGTATAATATATTTTTACAAAACCTAAAGTGTTTTTGTTGTGAGACACAAAATTTATGACAGACAAAAGGGGTACGCGAGTTGAAAAAAGGTTGAGAACATCTGTCATAAATAACTGTACAACCTTCTCATATAAATAATAGCCGATGATCAAGTAACCCGCGTGCTTCAACAATGAAACTCGCGCCACGGCATGATAATTTGATAACATGTTTTGGCAGTGTTTAACATGCAGGGAAATGCTTTAGAGTGACAAGGCTGAACTCGATCAGGTAACTTAACTGTTTTACTGGTAAGACTATCATTTCAGGAGAATGAAGAAACTAAAAAAATGGTTAGCAATGAACGCTATCTACTGGAGGAGGGATTCATCCGCTGGAGTTAGGGTTACAATTAGGCCCACGCCAAGTTTGATCGACGCCGTCGTGCAAATTTCTTTTGAGCGCCCTTATGCACTGACGTTCGAGAAAAATATAGCAAACACCTGGAGTGAGGTTTTGTAGACAAATATAAAATGGAAAAGAAGACGTTTGGCATTTGATTTATTCAAAAAATACTGTGTGAATGTTTAAAGTTGAAATATCGCGTACGTTTTTATTTCGTACTTCGAAATTAGTTCAGCAGCTCCTCTGATGTGCTAATAATGCGTTTCGGAAAAAGAAAATATTTTAAATATCAAATAAAAAATTCCACTTTGAATATCTACCTAATCTTTTGAATAATTGATAAAACTTTTATGCCTGTCAAAACATGACAACAGGAGCAGTGGCGCAGCAAGAAAATAGTTTTAGGGGGTCACAGTGAGAACAAAATTTTCCTTTAAAAAGAGGGGTCCGGGGTTTCCCCCCGGGAAAATTTTGAAACTTGTAGTTTTAAAAACGCATTTTTAGATGGTCTATGGCGGTGCTATAAGGGGGAAAAGGTACGGAAATTTGTAAAAGTTGAAGCCTTAAAACGCGATTATAGGCCATATTTAATGAAGTTAGAATAGCAATAGAACTCGGGGACTCTCAAGGATCTTTTTTTTTTTTTAATAGATAGAAAACAACTTTTTTTTCCCCTTCTCCTCTCCAATTTTTCTAAATTTAACATCCAAAAACGCAATTGTAGACAACTTTGAAGATTTTTACGAGAAGGGGGCTGTGGAGGAATTTTTTTAAATTGAAGTCCTAAAAACTTCAGCAATATTCTATGATAAAAACCTATTGTTTGTAATATTAAATGAAAGCGAATCGGAGGAACTTGCCCGAATATTTTCTGAAATTGAAGTCTAAAAAAACGCTACTGTAAGACCGCATTTGGTAACATTAGGGCAGGCGATCTTTCAAAAGTGAAGCTCCAAAACCGCAACATTAGGTAATTTTCGAACGCAGTTTCAAGCGATGTTGTTAGGTATTCGGGGGCTTCTCCTTATAATTTTGAGAAATTGAAGATCTGGAAACGAAATTTGAGATGCTCCGTAATGCTTTTGGCGGGGGAGGGGAGACAGATTCGGAGGAGTAGCATTTTGAAGACTTTCTTAATTTGAGACGAACTAGAAAAAAGAAAAATATGAAAAAAAGGAAAAGAAATAGGACGTGGGGAGGGGAGGAGTAGCAGATCAATTAGCTGTAACTATTGAAAATTTTTTATTCAAAGATTTAAAAAAAAAAAAGAAATTAAAGTTTACCCCCCTACATCAAAAGTTTTAGCCAACAGAGCTCGGCGCCTTTTTGACTCTGGCGCCCTCGTGCTACGCACGACCTTGCACAATGCACATAAGGACGGTGCGGCCCTGTGAAAATATTTTCAACTATCAAAATATCACCAAACAGGCAATGGCTTCGTTCAAATGTAGAAGCAATTTTCACCCGTCATACCTTGACGAGCGATTTTCTAGTACTTTAAATACAAACCGACTTCCCAGTATGAGTGCCAAAATGGCATACAAACGGAAAACTTTTGTAGAGTACTGAAGAAAAATAAGGAAAATTCTCCCAACAATATTCTAACCTTGAATTAAACGACAATGCAATGGGAGGAAAAAAAATCGCGGGTGGAGGAAGGAAACAAATCGATTTGATGCATTAAAAACTATTATAATAAATAAATTGATTTTAAAAAGCTGAAAAAAGAAAGGTCTACATTTGTATAGTATGATATATTTTTCTGACGTGTGAACATTTTCATGAAGCAAGTTGAATAACCCTTTTGCTACACTATGAGCTAAAAAGCGCAATAAAAGCTGATTTATTTTCTTTTTCCAGTTTGAACTCTGATGGAATTCCTCCCCACCCCATCGCTCCTTCTCTACGTATGGTGCTAAATTGCGATATTTAAGGTTAGGTTTCAGTTTGATAGAAAATTTTAAAAGTGTAACACGAACTTTTGTTAAGCCTCTGTAATGCGTATGAACGAATACTAGATGTTTATAAAGTCTTGCACTGACTAAGAAAATTTATTTGTAGAAAACTATTTAAGATTTTTCATAATTTTTCCTTTGTTTTTATCCTTATCCCATCAAGTCCCCTCCCCCTCCTCCACTGATACTATATTAGCTACAGTCCTACAGTGACTTTAGAGGCGGAACGTAATTGGGGCTGAAATTGGTATATTTGAAAGAAAAACTCGGTGCATTTTTTAACTATGTGCTGTGGGGTTTTGCAAATAACAAAATGTTTGCGTACTAGTCTCCAACTGTAACACATTAAGGATGCAATGTTATGGGTTAAAACACGTGCCTGGCACGAAGTTGGAAATTCCATCAAAAACTTCGTGCATCTACGAAAGTTGCGAAAAGTAAAGAAGTGAAGAAACGTCGATATTGTGTGTGTGGGGGGGGGGGCACCTCAAAGATGGAATTTGAACGCAAAAAAAAACACTTTAAAGTTTTTTAAAGTGTATTTTCTTTATCATTACAAGACTTAAAAATACCCTGAGATGATACCTAGTACATATTTGAATAAAAAGAAAGATAAACTAAACTATATTTAGATTTTAATAGCTCCTTCATAAGTTAATACATTATTTTTCTCAATAAGTGCACAAATACATTTTATTGGTAAAGTTTGTGCAGGTTACAAAATCAAAAATTGACATTTTACGGTGTCATGAACATCGAATTCCCTCCTTGTAATCATCATTCAAATACTGATTTCTTTTCCACCATTGATGTTTACTCTGCATTTACTATTTGCAATTTATCTGAATTTTCCCATCATTATCACACTGTACAGCTTTTTTTTTTCGTTATTGTACTGTAATGTCTGCATTCTCTTTCGTAGTACCCTTCAGTTGAGTCATAATAGATTGGTGGCCTTAAGTATCACACTCGGCTCAAAGCCTGAGCAAAAAAGGTCCCGGGCTTGAATACCAGCGGTGCATTAATCACTTTCAGAGACGACTCCCGCGCAATACGTAAATATGGGACATGTTTTCCTCTAGCGTGTTTCACACAATAAGTATCGCACGAAACTAAAAACATACTAAGTGAAAACAGGGTGAATGGACTTTTTGCACAAACCACCTCCTAACCCATGTTTATTAAAACTACAATGCATTGAAAAAAAAAAAAAGTAACATTTCTTGGTAGTGTATTAGAAAAATTTAGTGCATTTGAAGGGTATATCCTAATTTTTGAGCAGTGTCATTGTCAATTTCAAAGCCCGATCATTGAACGCATCAACTATGATCCAATTCTTGTTACCTTTTCTGCTGCTTAGCCACTGCAGCCAGAGCTTGGAGCCCCCCCCCCCCCTCCAAATTTCTTGGGTTATCAACAGATACCTTGGAATCTTGGGGTTTTGTTCGAAATTCCTATGTTTCAGGTTTACTCCACGATAAGAATTATTCAATATTTTACCGATAAAACAATATTTCTGCTAAAACATATAAATTCATATATTTTTTGGCTAAGCAATCTAGTATGCACATGCTTAAAATGTATAAAAAAAAAAGGGGGGGCTAGCACAGCACCCTGCCCTTTCCACTCACCAACTCCTGTTCGTCATCTACGGTGGCTCAATGCCGCCTGTGGCGTGCGAGCGTGTGACAATTTATGATTTTACCACTGGATGTTCTCAGGACATCCTGGATATCAGGTCTCTTTAGGAAGGGCGGAATGGCTTCTCCTGGATGTCATGTATCCAACGGTACCAGTTTTGATTTGGTAGACATTGACATCCCGTAGGAGATAGGATTACAGACACAGGTTAATGACATTGATTGTTCAGGGAAGAAAAACTTCCCCGCTCTAGCCTTAGATATTATTTCTCTCCCCATGCTATAAATCTATTATGCTTATGTCGTAGTGTCTGTATAATTGTATCAAGTCAACCACATAAACAAAACTTTTTCTCTGAATTTATTTATTTCCTATTTTGCAGCAGTTGATTGTTTTTTACACTGATTTTTAAGAATTTTTTTGAAAAAAAAAATTATTGAGAGACAAACTTTTGTATTTAATTGCTATAACGAAGTTTTACTTTGTCATTTTTAATATTAATAGTTAACGAACTAGTGTGGCAACAACGAACAAATTAACGAACAAGAGTGGCAGCTGCAAAAAGGTTATTTATTACATGATCTTAGGCTTTCTTGCCTCGACCTTGGGAAGTTTATGAGAGCAATCTTGGGTTTTAAGAAAATTTCTAATGGCAGCAGCCATGCTTTGCATACCCTTCTGCAAATGTGACTTTCTACTTGCCTCGTCCTGTAAATTTTAAGCTGAAGGATTTCACCAAGTTTTGGCCATGAAAAAAAAATCGCCAAAACTGATGCCAACCTAACGAAATATCTTCAATTTCTCGCCAAGTCCATACACTTCAAGCAGATATGACATAATAAATACGCGAGGCGTTACGGATGCTGATGAATCCCCGTAAGCAGATAATTGTACGGAAGCCGCGAGAGGCTAGTTAATTACTCTTAAAATTAAGTACTCTTTATAATTGTCAATACTTTTTAATTTTTAAGCCCTTAAGCCAACAAAGCAAGAGATCTCTCAAGTAGTAAATCCATTCCCATACACAACTAAAAAGACAGCAAAAAAAAAAGCGCAGCATGAAAGAAAGATGCAAATAGGTTTAAATAAGAAAAAGATGATTTAAATTTATCTTATATAAAAAAAGAAAACACTTTTTCTTCTTTTTTTTGAATTGCTTCTTCTATAAACTTACTACCTTTAAAGGGCAATACTATTCTATCCTTTTCTAAAACCTGACACTGGGTTATTACAATAAGTTCATTCTTAAGACTCCGGACACTTTCCAGCTATTGACTGCCGTTTCATTCCGAATGTGTGTGTGTGTGGGGGGGGGGGGGGGCAGGGTTTTGTTATAGATTCAAAATTCTGCAGTGAATGTTTCTACGGAACCACGCAAGGAAAATGGAAAATGTTCTTTCAGAAATGCACTGAATTTACCAGAAGAGATCAGAAAGACAGACCGCTAAATTAAAACCTTAAAAACAAAAGTTGAGGAAAAAAAAACAAAAACAAGTTCCGTCCAGAATTAAACGACCCTACTTTCTCGTATACCAATATCTACTTTCTAGTGTCTAATCAATATTCTCGAAAAAAGGTAAAATCGCAAATAGTTTCAAACATAACAGGTGTTGGTCAGATTCGGGAGCCAAAAAGGTTTTTAATTCAAAGACTTGGAGTTGGAATCGGTCATTTTCCCTTGAAGTTCACAACTCTGCCAATGTCTGGGGAGTCGGAGTCGGACATATTTTGAGATAAAGGAGTCGGAGTCGAATTTCCGAAAGTCGTAGTCAGTCATTTTTTCTCCGTGTATGAATTTTTGCCAAAGCTACGAAGTCAGAGTCGAAATCGGGGAGATGGGTTCAGACTAATTTTCGTGTACAGGAGTCGGAGTCAGGTGCCACAAAACTCTCGGAGTCGAAGTCGGGAGTTTTATTTCCAACAAAAGTCGTTTGAAGTAAATCCGAATCTATATTGACTTCCAGTTTTCCCGTAGGCGCTAATGTTAAGGGATTTGAACTGTTCAACATTGAACGGAAAATTATTCAAATCAAAAAGATATTTTCTATGCATGTTCTTCATCAAAAGCTTTTTCTTGCAAAGTATTTTGAAACAAATTCGCCTCTAAGTTCAGGATTGCCTTGAGTTTCCCCGTAGGCGCTACTGTTAAGTTTATTCGAACTGTTCAAAATTGAACTAAAAATTGTTCAAATCAAAAAATGAAATATCGGAATGAGGTGTCTTCGCCAAGATCTTTCGAACAAAAAAAAAAAAAAAAGTTCAAATCGGTCTTATCACTCATAAAGTTATTAGAAGGGGGAGGGGGGACAGACAGATAGACCGACTGACATATTTCCCCATCTCAATGCCCTACTTTCCAATTTTTAATTTTTCGATATTTATTTACTTATTTTATTTATTTTTGGCTTTCTTTTGTTTTTCGCGATATTTTTAAGATGCATTAAGCCGTCTCTCATTCTTTTTTCTCTGACTTTTACTAGGAAAATAGGCTAAAAAAG
This sequence comes from Uloborus diversus, assembly GCF_026930045.1. Lineage (NCBI taxonomy): Eukaryota > Metazoa > Arthropoda > Arachnida > Araneae > Uloboridae > Uloborus > Uloborus diversus. The sequence goes on along the minus strand of NC_072736.1, from coordinate 3,926,434 downwards.
AAAATGTCAGTGAAAATTTGTAGCGAAAGTGCGAGGCTGGATTTACATTTATATCAGGGGTGGAGTTGGGGAGAGTTCATAGAGCAAAGATTGCACCATCGAAATTTTAGATGAGGTATTTCAGATAGTTTTATACCTTGTTTCGGAGGTTTTCGTTCTGGGGGAGGGGGGGTATTTGGTGTAAAAGATCAGCACTTCGGAAAACATGAATGATTCCATTAGTTCTAGACAAGCCCCCTTTGTGTTTGTGTTTTACCATGCTTTTTCTTTCTTTCTTTTTTTATTTCGTGCGTGTGTCTGTTTTAGCTACCCAAATGATATTTAATGATATGGCAGTTTTTTTTTTTTTTTTTGCATCAGAAAGTTAATTTTGAACCATATTCCAAACATCTTCTGATCCGGTGGTTCCCAAACTTTTCAATTCGTAACACCCTTGAAGAATTTGAGTTTTCTCACGACACCTTGAGGTATCGTGATATTATATCTTTACTATAAACATTAATTGGATACCACGGACACTTTGTGGCACCCCTCGCCTCTCCCTGCGGTATCCACTTTGAGAACTTCTAGGTACTCTAAGTCCTTGTTTTTACAAACATTAGAAAAAACTTCAATTTTAAAACTAAACTTTGCGCTCATACATAATTCCGAACGGCGCTCTTTTTGTGACTTGAAGCCAATTTGATTGCAGCATAATTTCTGTAAAATCAGAAATTAATTACTTCCGACCAAGGCTTAATTTTTAAAAAACGAAGGGCGCTAATCCTATAGTTTTCGTTTTCAGAATCTATGTTAATATGTAAATAGTCTAATCTGCTGACTTTCGCATAAAAATGAAAAGGCAAATACAGGCAATTAATTCCCTGAACTTGCATACAAATCAAGCCCTTTTAAAGACATTATCTTTTTCTGGGGGGAAAAAAACAATCTATCGCGTTAATTCAAATTTAAAACATTCTGTGAAAATACTTCTTCACATGAAGGTTTAATCCTGTATTTGATACATTTTACAAATTTGGAAAACATGCTTTAAATCATGCAGTTCAAAGAATGAAGAGCTGCATTTGCTTACGAATAAATTCAATACAAAGCGATTTAAAAAAATAAATAAATAAATGAAAAAAACCGGGGGGGGGGGGCACACTTTAGAAATGAGAATATGTGATAATGTTTTGCTTTTGGAAATTTTTATCGTGCTAAATATCTTTGATGAACAATCGATGTATGAGTTAGTTCGCTTTTGAAGTAGTTCTAAACCTAGAAAGTTTAGGATAAAAGAGATGCTTTATGCTTTGTACAAACACACGACACTTATTTCATATAAAATTATATAGATAGAATTTCGCTTTAAGAAAAACTTATGTGTGCAAAGCACTAAAAATGAAAATTTGCTATTATTTTTGGGTCGTTTTAACATAACATCAAAAGTGACCGATATTTCAGTACTGCTAATTTATGAAAATTAAAATTAGCGAAAATTATGTTCGTTACTATAAAGAAAAAATAAAATCATGATTATAAAAATAAAAACGATTCTGTATAAGTTACGTACAGTGGGGAAAGGAAAAAAGAAAAAAAAAAAAAAACAAATAGTAAATTCCCAAGATTGTATGTATATTTATAAAAATTGAGTGAATTCATTTTCTATTTACAGATAACTTCGATTTAGCGATACCCGATTAAATGATTTCCCCAATTTAATGATGCATTTCACTGGTCCGGATTTGACTGCATTGAATGTCTATGCTCCTCGATTTAACGATATCTTTGATTTAACGATAAATTTTTCCAGTCCCTTGACAATCGTTAAATCGGGGTTGCACTACATAAAATTCCGAGTACACCGTGAACGTGCATTACATGAAATGCATTAGCTTTTACTAACACTCTGGCTTTGTTCCAATAATATTTTACATTTCTGTTGCGAAGCACCCAGTAATGTATTAATACTCCCTTCTGCTTTCTTTAGAAACTACCTGCAAAGTCTCAGTTATAAGCATTAAAGAATACATGAACTCTTACTTGAATAGATAGTATATGTTTTTAGGCTAAAGAGAAGTGTTCTCACACCGGCTCACAGGGTGCGCCGTTGATGGAAGCAATTTTATTTCATAGTAATTCAGTTTGTCACCGGTTCAGTAAAGGAAAACATAATTTCAAATTTTGAAAACATGGCTTAAAGCAAAAGAAGGCAAACACTTAAGACTAACTATTTTTTGAACGCAGAAGCTGATGTCGTTAACCCTTATTTCAATTTTGAACAAATAATACAATTTTGTATTGACAAAGCAAAATGAGAACTCCCACGTTGTACTAACGCATTCATGACGTCAAAGCTCGGTTAAAATATGAAATTGGAAGTTGAGTATCAGCTTTAACATTTTTTTTTATCGGTACTCATCGGAAGAAGTTAACCCTTACCGTTAGCAAGGCGGCAGCTCTGCTCTGCAGATGTGCTTTGCAGTGAAAACTAAAACACGTCAGTCAACCCTGTTGTGCTGACTCGTCTCATGGTGCTGTTTCTGAAGACAAGAACTCCTTCTGCCCATGGAAAGTTGAATTTCAAGATCAAATTTCTCTCTCAAAATGGAGCATCTAGACAGCGGTCAGGTGGTGGGTGGCCTGACTAAATTACCCGGCATACACCGCGCATCGGCAGGGGCAGCAGGAGGGAGGAGAATCAATATTTAGAAGAGAAGGGATCTTCCGAATCTTTTTAAAGAAAGGATCGGAAGATCATTTCTGAGTTTTGCCGACACGTGGGCAATGGTACCTCGGCTTGGAATTCACCGACAGGCAAAAAATTTGTTTTTAAATAGAAAACACGTTTATCCAGTTTTTTGAGCAAATATGCAACCTACGTGCCTATTTTGTTGCATTATTGAATTTTATCAATCAATAACTACGGTGTAATTATAACTTTACTTTCGTTAGTTTAGATCAGGTCACGATTATCGAATTTCTATTGATATGCAAAAACAGTACTGGAAGCGGTTAATGCGGTTTAAAATTTTTTGACACACACACGCGCATACATATGAGGTAGTGAGAAGCAAAGGGATGTAAGTGGACATTTTCAAGTTTTGAGTAAAACACGTTTAAAGATAACATCCTAGGTAGGCTTTTCTTGAACTTTTTTTTCTAAATCATGCTGAACAGCAGCATCTATTGCTAGTACTATCTCTTGCCGTAAGACAGTGTAGAGGTTAACCTACCATTTGTATTGGTTATCCCTAAATTTTCAATTTTATCACTTACATACATCCCTTTGCTTCTTTCTCACTCCCTCATATGCAGTGGAGGATTGGGTAAAGAAATCGGCCCTGGCATAAAGGGATGTCGCGGCCCCATAGCTTATATAGATACTAATTTTTACAAAAATGATTGGGAAACGATATCACTTAAATATGAGGAAATTATTCAAAAATATTAAATACTTTCTTTAAAAAAAATTAATAGATGGAATTCTTTTCTGTGTTTTAATGGTGAACAATTGATACAAGATAAGCTAAACCTTTGTTTGTAAAAAAAAAAAAAAAAAGGCGAGTATAATAATCTATTTAAGTATTTTTAAGTACATGCTGCTGTATTGATTATTTCCGTAATGATATCTTCTAACATTACTTCAGTTAGAATAGGGAGGTTATTAGGGAGGCGACCCCTTAATTTTGTCAAACACATGTATCAATACAGAGAGAGATAGGGAGAAGATTGATTTTCTTGCATGTGGGAGTCATTAAATATTAGCATTAGAAAATTAATTGTAAGTTTAACACTGAGTCAGAAATATGGGGTGCTGGGGTCTCCGGAAAAATTTTCAAATTGTAGTCCTAAAAACGCAATTTTAGATTATCTCTGGTGATGTTAGGGAGAGCGGAGGTTTGAGGGTCCTCCTCCGACAATTTTTTGGAAGTGAAACTTTCCTAATGTTACTAAGAAGAGTGGTGTGTGGTGTTTAGATTTAAATTTGAGGTTTTAATTTAATTTCTGTGAATAGGTCAAAAAATCTGTCATTATGTTATGGAAAAAATGGGGATTTGGGGGTTTTCCTCTTTTTTTTTTTTTTTTTTTTTTCAGATTGAAACCCGAAGAAGATCATTTTAGACGATCTTCGATGATATTATGGGAAGGAGATGCTTAAGAGGCCTCCGAAATGTTTTCGACACTGATTTCTGATGCTCTTTAATGATGGGGTGGGAACGTTTCTTGGTCAATTGCGACGGAAATACTCTCCTGGAAGTTTTTCGAAGCTGAAATCCCAAATACGCTGTTTTAGGACGTTAAACTAAGGAATGGAGTTCGGGAGTTTTTCCCAGGAATTCCTTAAAAAGCTAAGTTTCAAAAACGCACTTTAGGCAAGCTTTGGTGACTAAAAAGGAAAATATAAGCTTTTAGATCCCTCTCTTCTCCCCTTTTGGCTACGTCCCAATCTTCTTTTGTTTATGTTTATTGATAAAAATATGAAGCACCCTCCAACAGTGTTCTCCTTCAAAAAAATAAATAAATAAATAAATAAATAAATAAAATAAATTACATTTAGATTTTCCATAATAAAATTTTAAATTTTTAGCCTAGTATTTTTATTTGCTTGAAATGTAAGCTATCTGCGGAACCAGGTAATACCCTTAATGACCTTTGTTCTTTTTTTTCACTCTATTTTATTTTAAATATCATTACTTTTTCACCTCATGATAAAGTTTTATTTCAATTTTCAATTCATACACGATTTTTACATTCAAACACTTGGAACTACTGGTGTGACTATTAATTTCAATATTTCCAATCTCTCTCGCTATATTTTAATTTTTCTCCTAGTTAAACCATATTTCGGGGGCCTGTGTATTTTTCTATATACATAACTCTGATTTTCAGGATGATATTCTTCATTTTAAAAAAATAGGAAAGGTAAATGGTAGAAAAGGTCGGCGTGTCGGCGGCCCCTGAGAATAATATTTTTTTTATATAATCATTTTTAAACTGAAGGGTCTTCAACCGTGGGTTTGAACCCTTCGAGGGATATCGAGTGAGATAAACTGAATATTTTATTTTTCGCAAAAGAAAATGTTAGAAACGTTTAGCAGGTCTTTACATAGATAACATTGAAAAATGGACAAAAGTGTTGCAACTTTTAAATACTGTCCTTGTTTTTCTGTTTTTTATTGCATTACTAAAATGAAATTGGCGACCCATTTCTGAAAATCTGGTAGCACCCCCACGGACCCCTTAGCGACGGCCTTGCACCTTCCATCCGCGGGCTTGAGCCCATGCGTAAAGACGGATTGAAGCTAGAGGATTTACGTAGCGGTATTTACATTTTACTGCTTGTAGACGGAACTGATCGGCCCGATACATAACGATACATGACCGGCCCGTCGCCCGCTGGTTGCATTTCAAAGCAATTGTGAATTGTCATTTATAAATAAAAGCGTCAAAGAGACCAAAAGTATTTTAACTTTTTACGACCGCTAAGGTTTCCCTGTTTTTTTTTTTCTTTTTTTGTAAATTTATTCATTTATTTTTTAATACACTACTAAAAATATATTGGCAGCCCTAAAGCCCGACTAACTAAAAGTGAGGCCCTAAGCCCACATTAATTTGGAGGCCCCCTGAAGACTGCAGTGTTTGATTTAAATTTTTAAAGCACGAATGCTCTTTTGGGGGCCTTTTTGTCTAATCACACAACTATGTATAAATCACTTATGTGCATTTATGAATCCTCTTTGGGCCCCCTCATAATCGTGACCAAGTAACTTCGTTACTGGCAGAATAATTGATAATTCCCCTTTAAAGAAGTTTTTTTCCAATTAATAAGTCATATTTTTTAAAAATACATGTATTTTTCATATCGTTGCAATGCTATGCATAATCCTTTAAAAAATGTGGGGGCCCCATAAGAACCTGGAGCTCCAGGCCTAAGCCTAGTTAGCCTGTGTGGTAATCAGGCCCTGGGCAGCCCCATTTCAGAAATCCCCCCTCGCCCTCTTGTGGTGACGCCCTACCTCCCTCCACCCGCAAGCTATAGCCAATGCGTAAAGAGGAGCTAATGCTGTGTTTTGCGAATTTGCGTTATTCTAAACACATGCGCGTAGTTTTCGTTTTGCTGTTAGTAGACAGGCCCGAAAGACTTTGCTGTTAGTTGATCGGCCCCAAGCACGACCGGCCCACGGGCAAATGCACGGTTGCCCGCCGGCTGTATAAGCCACTGCTCATATGTGGTGCTTTTTGTGACTTAACACTAATATTCTACGGGAAAAAAAAAAGGAAAAAGGAAGATTCCTTTATAGTTTCTAGAATATTTTTTATACCCTAGCTACAGGAGTGAATGCGTAAATTTTCTAGTATCGTAACGTCAATGAGAAAAAGTTGAGTTCTCACAAATTTTGTGTGAATGAGAAAGTTATTTTTCCAGAAAAGTATAGCCGGAAGTGTTTCGGCCCCAAATCACCTTTTTTCTCTTTATTATATTACTAGTGGCACCCGCACGGCTTTGCCCGTAGTAGAAAATTAAAAGGTCTTTTGGTTCGCCTGTATATTTACAAATAATGTCTGATGAATTTCTTGCCAATTGGCTTGCCCATGTTACGGTTCCACGTTATGATAACTTTGTAATTTACTCGTCCATCTTATGATAATTTTGCTCGGGAAATTGTTCTTAAAATTGGAATAGAAAAAGAACAAAATTGAATTTTCGAAAAATCGCTTCGAGATTTACACCCCCATGCTACAAACTAATTCTGTGCCAAATTTCATGAAACTGTTTAAGCGCTATGCGCGTCACAGAGATCCTGACAGATAGAGATCCTGACAGATAGAGATCCGGACAGAGAGAGATCCTGACAGAGAGACTTTCAGCTTTATTATTAGTAAAGAAGATGTAATAAAGAAGCACTCATTTTTACTTATTATGAGATCACACATCTAAATTTGTTTCATTAACTATATGTAACATTATTTTATTAAAAACCAACTTCATAAATTTCGTACATCAAGAATATTAAAATAAAATTTTCGTGCATTTGCATTGCTTCATACTTTAACTTTGAACTTCAATTCTGTCTTCGCTATTTTTAGAAAAAAAGATTAATGCGTCCCCTGTACTTCCGGAAAGAAAATTTAACATAGTGTTACACACCTTACACAGGGATCCCCACCTAGGAGGGGAGGGGGGCATGGCACAGACTGCGCCATTGAAATTTTTAGGGGAGTGTTTTGAGGGGTATTTTTCTCATTTTTGGGGCGCTCTTGCCTTGGGGGGGGGGGGGGGGTCTTCGCGATATTTAAGATGGTGCGCCCCTGCTGTTAGGGGGTGTGGGCACTCCTGCCTTACACCTTACAAGCATTTTTTCATTCATGGAAGCAGTTTCATATTCAGAGATTCCTGTGATAATTCTTCCATATTTTGCCTCACTTAAAAAAAAAAAGTTTAAATAGGGACTCCTCTGAAACATTGAATACTGTCACTTAGTAACATGTGATTTGCACACTTGCAGTGATGTCATATAACTTTGCTAAGACAAGTATTTGAGTGGGAGGTAGTGCCCACCCACAGCATCATTCATGTTATTTTCCTCACCTGCATCTCACCTAACATCGCAAGATTACTATTCACTTGCCGCGAGGTGCGGGTTAGGTGCTGGGTCATTCCATGCGAAATGATCAAATCAGCTGTAGCTGACATGTCACAGATTTTAATGAAAATTTTTGTTTATATAGATAAAAGGTAAACCATGCATATCTATGAAGAAATGCAAAGTATGGAAGTTTAAAAACTGTTTGTTGCTTTGTTATTGAAATTAGAAGTTGATGCTTGCGCTAAGCCTAAATTTTCAGAGTTCATTGCTGCCAGTTTGTGACTCAATAACTCCATAAATTATAAGCGTACACTTAAAAAATAAATATTTCCGCATTCTATAAACAAATCTCTATTGGGAAAGAGCAAAGTAAAATTTATTCGGATCTTTTTTTGAGTCTGAGATATTAACAAATATTGAAATTTTGCCAATTTACTTCAGATTTCAAATCACTCTTCTAGCTCTGAAAAAATAACAATAAAAATGATTCAGATTGAAAAACTATCTATAACTAACTATCTGCTCTAATTTAGTAATTGTTTATGAATTTCTTGATGACGAAATCGTACTTTTAAAAATCGAAAATTTCCGAAAATCACGGGACGCGGGGGCGTCCCGCCCCGCCAAGGAAACCAAACGTCAGCAGCCAACAGAAGCAAATCCACCGCCAAAGACGAAAGAAAATAAAAGCGACCAAGAACAAGATTACACGACAGAACAAGTGGAGGTTTTTTGGTTTTTCACCTCTCTGTATCTCAGCCCAATGAAGACCCCCGGAGTTGATTTTTGGTACACTCAATCTCTAGTGGCCCCTGACGCCGTAAACCAAAAAAAAATCCCCTGGACCATCAGGGGAAGGAGGTATTAAAGTTATAAGATCGCTGTTCAAAAAAGTTTTCGCTTTCTTTGACAGGGCTACAGCCCAGACGAAAAAAAGGAATTAAGCTGAAATTTCGCACACACATTCCTTGTGCCCTACTGATGTGCCTTTTGTGCCATTTGACCCCCCTCCCCTTCCCCCCTCGTTTTTACCCCCCAAATTGTACCTTCCCGGGATTCTATTACAGCCCCCCGGGGGGCTACGGTAATAATTTTTTGTATACATATTCTTGGGGGGCCATTGAGTACATATACAAAAATTCAACCCCCAGGGACATCATGGGCCGGAGTAATTAAAGTTTGAAAATCACTAATTTTCCCTAAATTCTTATGTACTTACTCTCAGCTCATAGGGTTTGTTTATCTCGGACTGCAATTGCAAGGTTAGAACAGATCTAACAGTTATTCCAAAGTTGTCTTAGGAAATGAAATTCAATCGAGACAAAAACATATCCAACAGTTGCAACTAGACGTTAAATCGAGGATATCACAAATTTGCCACAGCGACTGCGCATACGCGCAGACTTAGCTCATTTGGCTTTCTGTTTTCAGATTCTATGATGTTTGTTTATACTTAAGCAGAGAAACAAATTACTGAATGAGATTAGAATGCTGTCCCCCCCCCCCCCCCCCCAAAGTTTTGCCGATAAAAAATTTTCTTCTCCCTATTTTTCACTTTTGATATATTTATGGAGGAAAGAAATTTTAAATGTCGGCGCGAAACTGGGGTTAAACCATTACAATATTTTACGTGACAAATTATATGAAACTGAACGCATATGAATACGGCACATATAACATTTTAATTGAAAGCAAAAAATAGCACTTTTTTATTGGTTTGCTTATTTTCTAAATTAATGGATTTTTCACAAACAACACATAATGAGTTGAAAATATATATGAAATACGTGTGTGGATATCCGTGCTTTGCAGTAATTTGTTAGCTGAAAAAATTTTTGCAATTAATTTAAGCTAGACTTTTAATGAGCTTAGTCTGCGCGCAACATGCGCATTCGCTAATATGGCGATCTTCTGACACATTCAAATTTAAAATATTTAATGGTTTAGTTTTTTTTTTTTTTTTTGCTTGGTGATAACATGCGTTATTTCGTTTTTTAAATGAACTTTTAAATAAAACTAGGTATTAAACAAGACAAAGACTTCTATCAAGAAAAAGATAAATCATCAAACAATTAAAATTATCCCATAAAACGTAAAATAATCCACGATTTAAGAAAAAATGTAATTAAACAAAAAGTGAAACGCTAGATTAAAATAGCCCTCAAGCTGTAAAACATTTAAAGAAACCTCCATGAAAATGTTGAATAATCTGTCAAATAAAGAAACTGTAATATAATTTATTGCGAAGTTGTAAAATACTCGAAAACAATATAATTTAAAATATAGTATTTTATTATCCAAGAAGTTTTCTTTGCAACAGAGAGGATACAAGAACTGCAATAAAATTTAAACCCGCCCAATTCTCGCAAAATGAACATAGAATCTTAATAGTCAGAATATAACTTGACGTAAAATTAGGCTAGCCATTATTGTTCCTTAAAAACACAAAACAGCGTTGTTTCAATTGAAAATTTTCTGACTTGAAGTTCTCAATTCTAAAAATACAGACAAATTAATAATATCAATGCAAAAAGATGTGATATCTCATCAAAAACAACCCCTGTATTAAAACTTTCCCCGCCAAGAAAAACTTTAACTTTTCCGCACAAAAAAAAAAAAAAAAAAATCCTGCATCCTAACCCAAAAACCCTCAGCCATAAAAAGTAATGATATCTAGTTTGCCCGCCAAGTATCTGACAAACTATCATCCTCCCTCTTCTCCTTTTTCATCACAGCTACTTCCATTAGAACCTCCTCCAACCTTCAACTCCTCAGAAATATGGATAGATCTTTTAAATTGTTTATCTTGTTTTGCGGGAAGCTTTTCAAAGTGAAGTGGTTGCTTGGTGAGCAAAAAGTTTTCCGCCAAGTAAGATAAACAATTTAAAAGATCTATCCATATTTCTGAGGAGTTGAAGGTGGGAGGAGGTTCTAATGGAAGTAGCTGTGATGAAAAAGGAGAAGAGGGAGGATGATAGTTTGGAAGATACTTGGCGGGCAAACTAGATATCATAACTTTTTATGGCTGAGGGTTTTTGGGTTAGGATGCAGGATTTCTTTTTTGTGCGGAAAAGTTAAAGGTTTTCTTGGCGGGGAAAGTTTTACAACAGGGTTGTTTTTGATGAGATTTCATTTTTTCCTCTATTTCAGATGTTTTTTTTTTTTTTAAATGAGGGAATGCTCTAAATTTACTTAAGCTTTTTTACGTAACATAGTGAAGTGTCTTTTGGATGCTTCTAAATTTTAATCATTGGAATCAGCGTATTTTTGTTGCTAGAGTAACTTGAACTAAGGCAAAATTTCATTAGTTAGTTCTTTTTATTGTAAGTTTAGCAAAACTAACCATTTCCTTCGTGTTTCATTTTCTCAAAAGCATGTTTATGAAGTACTTGTTAAAATGTATATTTTTTAAAAATCGAAATAAATGTTAGATATACTTGCTTTTGCATCATTGAGTCGTTTATCTAGTTTTTTTTTTTTTTTTTTTTGAATACTCGCAGTTTCACATAAGGGTCAATCCATACAGTATAAACTATTCATTCATGTCCAAATATTTCTAAGTTATCAAATTAAAATAATTATTTTGAAAATTACAATATGTTTTTTCAGTATAATGTATTATATAGGGCAGAATATACGTTATTTAAGAAGGTGCAATGAAGTTTTTAAACTTTTTATTTCTGTTTTAGTGTGTGAATTGACTAGCAAAATTGCTCAATTTCAAAGACATGTATCTTTTTTACAAAGCAAATACAAAAAACAATATGTATAACATGTATAGTATTTGAATGGAATATTCAATTGGCCAAGAAATTTTATTTTTAATTCCATCCCTTTTGGTTTACAGGGGTCTAAAAATGTTATTTTCCCGATTTTTGAGGGGCTGTAATCTATAAAGGGTGCACAAACACACAGCACCAGTTACATATTCTTTTTAGCATGGTTCCAGTGATTAGTTTTTGCCGTATTTCATTTTGTGTTTCCGTCCCCCTACGCGAGTTATCTCCCTTTGAAATGAGTAAAATTTTTACATTTGACCCTGAACTTTAACCAGTTGCTGTTATTTTAATTATTAACTTACAGCTACGTAACTCAGCATGTAAGACTATCAATTTATGCACTTTAACATTAAAGCGTTAAATTAACTGTCATAAATGTAATTCAAATAGATTTTGGCCAAAATGCAAAGATCTAAAAGTCCCATTTTTGACTACGAAAATCACTTTTGATGACCTCTAAAAAATCAAAGGTCCAGTTGAGAGAAAAAATAAAAGTGGTTTCAAATATCTTTCATATCCAGCTTTTAGGGATATGAATTTGGAAAAAAAATTAAATATGGTCGAGCGCACCCATCCGTCGAACCTGTATGGATTGACCCATAAAACACAAGGAAAATGCTATTTTTTAAAATTTTATTTTACGTTTGGAAATCAAAAATCAATTTCAAGTTTCTTCAAGCAAATAGTAGGAACACAGCTCTATATTCTTGTAAAATTTTAAAGTTGTCTGAATTTTCCCTCATTTGAATTTTTGTGTCTATGTGAAGGGGAAAATCATCATTTTACAAAATGTCACTAAGTTTAAAACTGATTTTGAAGACAAAGGTGTGAAAATACAACTTCAAAAGTAAGGTATTTCTTTTATGATACTTAGCACACTATTGGGTATTAATGTTATCAAAGCTAATGCATTCCTTAAAGATTGAGATTAAAAAATAAAATGCTTAATTATGAGAAAATTGAAATATTTTCAGTTTTTGAAACTCGGTTAAAAGTTAATTATAATAACTTTGAAAATTTTACTGACATCAGATTAATTACCCTACTCCATAGATTGCTACAACATATAACTTTTATGTTATCATTAAATAGTTAATAAGATACAAGCCTTCAAAAATGCAACACTTAGCATTTATGAGAATGCTGTTGAATTTGACCAATTTTCAATCGCATGTAACTATTCAAATAAAAAATTTTAAGCAAAAATATTTTAGATATTTTTATATAGGCATAAAAGGAACCTTTATACCGAATTTCATAAAAATCTGTTACCATGCGGCCACCACTTTTTTGCGAAATTTGCTCATTTCGTATGGAATGACCCTACTGTGTTTTCTAGAGGTATTAGAGTTGGAAAATTGGAAGAGTTAAAAGTGTTAACATTTTATAGAAGAGCTCCTATAGCCCTGAGAGTGTTTGCTTCTTCTTGAGGGGTTCACTAAAATGAGTGCTATTAGCCCAGATTTGAGTGAAATTACATTCGCAGTACCGTTACGAAGGTAACTCTACTTGCTTCTGAAGTAATAACACTCTTCTAGTTAACTCCTCAAAAGAAGTAAACATTCCCAAGGTCAGGTATAATCCAATCAGAGCGTAACCTAAGCATCAACTAAATACATTCAAGAAAATCAACTGAAAGCTTTTTTATTTGTCCCCTCCTATTTTGTTTCTAGCTCACACAATCTGTGTTTTCCCCCGTACAACGACGTAATATTAATATATCAACGCGTGCATTCAAAGCGCAAATGTGCCGTTTTTACCAGGGGTTCGGAGTTAGTGGGAAAATGTCTGACTCCTGGCACTGACTCCTATACTCCAAAATCAGTCCGACTCCGACTTCACAGCCTTGACAGAAATGCAGACTCGGAGGGAAAATGACCGACTCCGACTTTTGGAATTTTAAAGCCTTCTACTCCATACTCCGATTCTCAGGGTCTCTTTCGTATTATGATTACCAGAAGGGCGGACTGGTCCGCCGGCCCATTAGCCCGCGACTCCGGTGCGCCCTCGAATATATACGTCTTCAGAGTTTTTCTTTTTTTGGCGCCCTTCGAACCAGGGCGCCTTTGGTTTATTTATTTACTAGCAAAAATACCCGGCGTTGCCTGGGTCAGTAATAATTATTAGAAAAAATCGTTACTTCCTTTTGTTTTCTGTTTTAAGTGAAAGAATTTAAAACACATCTTTTTGACGTGATTAAAAATCGAGTTTCTTCCTTAAAACTAAAATAGCAATAAGTATAAAGAACAAAGTAGTATTGATTTAGAAACGAAAGCACTATATTTAAGCATATACAAATTTAAAAAACATGAAATTAATCTTCTCATATTTAAAAAGATTAATCTGTTGATACTTTTTTTTAACATGGAGTCTAAAACCTTCTCTGTATGGCAAATGAAGTACGAAGTGATTAAAAAAAAGTAGCTGCGCTCGTAATCCCCTTATACTTGCTTTAGTTATTTCGGGAAATTTCAATCATTGTGGCTCTTGGTGCGATTTTACCGAATTTGCGAAAGTCGTTTCGGGGTACCTTCGATGATGCTCTCCCATTCTTTCCTTACTTTGTAAAACGATATGATATTAATTTTCGTTACAGAGATATCGTCGCCAGATGCTGAGATATTTTTGGTCACCCTAAAATGGCGCTAAACAGTTTCATCCGAAATGTTATCAAAATAAGTAATACAATTTGGTGATTGTTTGAAATTGTGCAAAAAGGAAAATTAATGGAAGTTTTTGTGCTGTTTATGGATTTGCCTAATTTAGTTGCTGGATTATTTAACACAGTAAAAAAAGTCTTTTGAAAATTCTTTGATTGGCGATATTTTGTTTACATGGTGAAAGCTGAGAAACATTATGACGTAGTTTTCGGCTTCAAAAACAGCAACGTTGAAAAAACTGCCAAATGCATCAGCTACGGAAATCTTTCTGCAAAAATTTTGGCGATCTGCTGGTTGTTTGGATAATGAGTAAGTGTTCAATCAGCATAAATAATAATAAAAACCATTAATTACATTAAAGTTCCGTTTAAATGGAAAATCATCAGCCAAATCATGTATTATTTGCCAATCTTGTGCAAAAATCTTACTTCAAGATTTGACTTGAGAAAAGCCTTGAACAATCACGAAAAGCAAAGAAAGTCAACAATACAACAATTGTCGCTATTGACAGGGAGTTGAGATGATACACTAAATACTGTATTGAGTTGAGGAAAGCCTTCGAACATGGATCTAAAAAGCTCATAACTCGTTTTTTATTCTACTTAGAAATTTCGAACAGGTGCCATCTTCAGCAGAAAAATCAGAGCTTTCGATGGACATATAATGTAAATATGTGCAAGTATTTTTTCATCCCAATATTAGAGAATTTATACAAAAATTGTGTTTTATTGCCCCCCTAAGGGGGTTTTGCCCCCCATAACGGGACGAAAACTACCCTATGTGTTATTCTGATGCATAAGCTATATTATTGTAAAGTTTCATCAAAATCCGTTCAGTAGTTTTTGCGTGAAAGAGTAACAAACATCCATACATCCATCCATACATCCATACATCCATCCATACAGACAAACTTTCGCATATATAATATTAGTAAGATTTTGTTTATTTGGCGAATTATTTCCAATTGCAAAGAGTCGCTTTTCGTTTTTAAAGAGTTTTTAGTCATTTTAGTTGAAGAAAGCGTTTATTTTACATCGTTAGGGGGGGGGGGGAGGGATGAGTGATTTTCGCTTATTCAGAGAACTGTTTTTACCTTTATCATTTTTTATACGATATCTTTTTCATTGTTTTCTTCTTTTTCATATAAGGGAAGTTGCAACGGGATTTCCCGTTTGTTCTAGATGGGTAGTTAGTTTTTTACACTTAATATCTGAGGACGCTTTTTATCCTTTGAGTATGGCTGAAAGAACAAACCATCAAGTACGGGAGAAAAAATAGTTAATAAAACAACTGCTCAGTGGGCATTAGATAAATCAAGTTGTAATAAATATACGCATTCTGACACCAAGCAGCTTAAAACCTTTTCTTTTTACTTATTTTTTTCAACAAAACTACTTCAAACACTTTATAGTTTATTGAAATTTTTTTACTTTTCAATTTACAAAGTTTGAACAGAACAACGTCTGTCGGGTCCTCTAGTTACCTATAGTTTTTCCTAATTTTGGGAGGATCCCGGGGTCCCTGGACTCTTTATATATATGCCCTTGTCCGTAACCGATCTTTAACTGTTATTAACGATCCTTTTAAAGTATTGATTATCTTTGCAAACACAGACCATCCACATTTTATTGTTATACCTATGTTTAAGCAAGAACTTCTTTGTATATAACATTTTTAGTTTTTTTACCTGGTGCTATAACATTGGCCGTGTGAAAAAAGTCTTCTCTTAAATCGATCCCTGCTACTTTTAATGTATGTCCTTGTGCTTATTAATGGTTATTGCAAAGCAAACTTTAACAGGAAACTGCACTATTCTAACTTCAAAAGGATAGTCCGCCTGTGATGATGTTCTTAAAAACTACGTTTCTAGTTTTGAAAAAATGAAAGCAAAAGACAGAAATATTATGATTTCACTTGAGAAAAGCCTCGAAGAATCACGTGAGAAAAAAAAAACAATATCAAATTTATAGTTCGCTATCGACCAAAAGTTGAGATGAAGTACTGAATAATGATTTGAATGGAGGAAAGCCTTCGAAAATAAGGAATTTGAATTTCAACTAGGGGGCTATCGCCCCCTGCTCGCTATCGCTCGCCAACCCCCGGAACTGCTTACGCAGTTCCCTGTGGATCGCTTCGCGATCCATGCTCGCTTCGCTCGCTCGCTGTATGCCAATACATTAGCCTAGCTAAAATTTTCCGTAAAAATTAAAGTTGGTAATTGCATTTAGGTCACCATCCATTTAACCAATATGAAAATTACGTTCATAATGTTAATTTGTCTGCTTTAGCCAGATTTTCGACAGTTTAACTTTGCTGTATGTAAGATGACTGCCTTGGCAATGTGCACAACTTTACCATTATAGATACAAAAGTGTCTGTCATTGCTTTGGAGAGATTGCACTTCTACCTGTTGGTCCGCGGAAGGTATTTTATTTCCCTTCTACCACCCATTGGAAAACCAATGAAGGCATTCCCCTATCCGCCACCTGGGGACGCGCCCTCTAGGGGTTACAGGCTCCCCCGAGGGATGTATTTACATTATTTACACTCTTATATATTTACATATTTACACTCTTATATATTCTAATCTGAGAAAACTTCCTCATATACACAATTAAAAATGTCCCGTTTGGGAGCCACAACTGACACTGCTTCAAAAGATCTTGTTCTTGATAATGCCACATAGAGCTGGCCATGACTAAAAACAGGCTCAGAGAGCACCAAACATATTTTCTCAAACGTTTGTCCTTCTTGTTGTTATTCTGAATTCTTGCCACGTCACGAACAAAAAATGGTTTAACTAAAAACGCGAAAACTCGCCAAGGCTACTTTGCTTGCACAATACTAAAACTACTATAACCCTAAACAAATTTGGCGAAACCTTTCAGCTGAGAATAAAAGGAATAAAGTAAATTCTTTCTCGGTTATTCATTTTGAACTGAACTGTCGTACTGAAGCAGAGAATAGACGACGCTCAAAGCGCCTACGCGTTCAAAACAACATTGCCGATGAACATGATTGTGGAGCAATGTGTGAAGAATGCGAATTTTGTGGTGCTCTTTATTGGCAGAAAGAGCGTAATACTGCAAATAAATATACTAAATGTTGCCATGACGGAAAGGTGCGGTTACCGGCATTGTGTGACGCACCTGATCTGTTGAAGGAACTGCTGACTGAAAATTCCCCAGCCGCTAAAAATTATCGGCAGCGAATCAGAGAATACAACTCTGGAAATGGCTCGTCTTAAATTGGATTCAAGAACGGTTTCCTGCCTTCTTTGAGCTTTTCTTTGCTGATTAAGGTTGAAATGGGCCACAGCCCGACTCAAACTCATCTCAAAAAAAAAAAAAAAGTTCGTTGAGTATTCTGTGATTCAAGATTTCAAAACAACGTAGAAGTTTGTTTACATGATTTATCGGCGAAGTGTTGCCAACAGAGGTTTAGAAATTCACCCCTTCATTTGCCGGCACGTAAGAGAATTATATATATAGATGATAGGTTTTAATTTTGCAGAAATTAAGAGGTTTTAATTAATTTCATCCGAACTAATTGAGATTTCAAAAAATCCTTTCTTAGTGGTTACTTTCGTAATCATGCGGACATGCCTGCCAAATTTCAAGTCTGAAGCTTCAGCGGTTTCGGCTGTGCGTTGATATATATATATATATATATATATATATATATATATATATATATATATGTATGTATATATATATGTATATATATTATCTCAGGACATTGATTTTTATATATTAAGATACATATATATATATATATATATATATATATATATATATATACATATATATATATATATATATATATATATATCAACGCACAGCCGAAACCGCTGAAGCTTCAAACTTGAAATTTGGCAGGCATGTCCGCATGATTACAAAAGTAACCACTAAGAAAGGATTTTTCGAAATCTCAATTAGTTCGGGAGAAATTAATTAAAAACCCTTAATTTCTGCGAAATTAAAAACCTGTCATTGAAATTCAAATCCCTTATTTTCGAAGGCTTTCCTCCATTCAAATCATTATTCAGTACTTCATCTCAACGGCGGACTATCCTTTTGAATTTAGAAGAGTGCAGTTTCCTGTTAAAGTTTGCTTTGCAATAACCATTAATAAGTCACAAGGACAGACATTAAAAGTAGCAGGGATCGATGTAAGAGAAGACTTTTTTTCACACGACCGATGTTATGTAGCTTGCTCCAAAGCCAGTTCATCAAGCAGTTTAATAATTTTAGCACCAGAAAAAAAAACTAAAAATGTTGTATACAAAGAAGTTCTAGCTTAAACATAGGTATAACAATAAAATGTGGATGACCTGTGTTTGCAAAGATAACCAATACTTTAAAAGGATCGTTAATAACAGTTAAAGATCGGTTAAGGACAAGGGCAGATATATATATAAGGAGTCCAGGGGTCTCGGAATCTTCCCAAAATTTGAAAAAGTTATAGGTAATAAGTAATTATTATAGGGGATTTTCGAACCTAGATGCACCAAGCACTGTTAACCCCTGCTAATTCCATTACCCGAGCAATGCCGGGTACAGGAATGCTAGTAAACAATAAAAGGCAGTTGCGAGATTGGCTCCAACAGAGCTTATGCTTTTATAGGAAACCATAAGCTTATAATGTTAAAGTTGACAACGTTGATAACTAATTGATAAATTGACAAATTAATTGGTAAACTGAATGTACACGAAGGTATTGTTATCCATTGAAGAATATTTTAAAGTGATTTAAGCGCCCAAAAGTTTTGGTATCTACAGAAAAATATTCTAAAATATTTTATTTTTAGACTTTCAAAATAGCTATAGTGGTTCAATTTTCCGTTTTATGTTGAAATATTGCCTTTATGCACCAAAGTATAGCTTCAAAAAAAAAAAAAAAAAAAACAAAGAAGAAAAAATAGGCATACTCGTTCTAAATTCGAAACTAATTTTCAATCAAGAAGTGGAAGCATTATTAGATTTACATGACCTCCTTCTCCCTCACTGCACATAACGAATAATTGTTCTTTCACGACCTATTGTTGCTTCGAGAGATTCATTCAACAGATGGACAAACGTGCGGAATCGAGATAAGAAACATAAAGTTCCAAAAAGCTGCAAGTTATCTTTTATGTCCCTATTTACTGCTTTCGCAAAAACAAAGGAAGCAAATGCTCGTGACACAAATGACTTTGAAAGTAAAATTACGTACTACTGCTCATAGAATGACGAAAGGTGTACTAGGCTGATCTAAATACGCCATCTTTTTGATCCATAATCTTTGCGAATAATAAAACTGAAAGTCTGTGTCTGGATCTTTGTTACGCGTATAGCATCTAGACCGTTCGGCCGACTTTCATGAAATTTGGCACAAAATTAGTTCGTAGCATGGGGGGAGCACCTCGAAGCTATTTTTCGAAAGTTTGATTTTTTTTTCTTTTTCTATGATTTTATTTTTACCACCATTGGTTGATTTAATGAATCAGCCCCGAGCAAATAACCATAACATGGACAAGTAAATTACCATAACATAGACGAGCAGATTACCATAACATTGACAAGCAAATTAACATAGCATATTGGCGAGAAATTCATCATCCATTATTTGTACACAGGCGGCCAAATGATCTTTTAATTTTCCTCTACGGGCAAAGTCGTGCAGGTACCGCTAGTAACTAATGTTGCGTAGGATACAGCAACCCCTCTTTACATCGCGCCTCGTTTTTTCATTTGTCTCTCGAAAAATTGTATTTAAAAAAAATGTTGCTTCACAGAAAAAATAAAATTATATATTCCCCAGAAAAAATATTTTCTCTTTATCTTATGTCAATGAACAAAACTGGCATGTTTTCCCCCCATACATCTAAATTCGTTGCAGTTTAAAGATGCAACATTCAATTCGTATTTCATCATAAAAAATAAAAATATTTTAAACTATTTTCTTTATATTCAGTAAGTTACCACCCTATAACCAGGGCTAAAGCAGAAATACATGAAATACACCGCCAGCTCAGTCAATTCCAGCCGAGGACTGCAGTTTCGTGCTTATTAGCACTCATCAGCCCGGCATAGTAGTGACCGAGCTTAGGCGGAAAACTTCTTAAGGAAGCCTAGAGTGCCAAACAAACTGGTAGCTAATACAGAATTAGCATTGACCAGACGAGTGACCGAAGCAATGGTTCGGTTCAACTCGAATATTGAAGGCAAGGCATGTATATTCAGTAAGTTACCGCCCTATAACCAGGGCTAAAAAAGAAATACATCGCCAGCTCAGTCAATTCCAACCGAGGACTGCAGATTCGTGCTTATTAGCACTCATCAGCCCGGCATAGTAGTGACCGAGCTTAGGCGGAAAACTTCTTAAGGAAGCCTAGAGTGCCAAACAAACTGGTAGCTAATACAGAATTAGCACTGACCAGACGAATGACCGAAGCAATGGTCGGTTCAACTCGAATATTGAAGGCAAGGCATGTATATTCAGTAAGATACCGCCCTATAACCAGGGCTAAAGAAGAAATACATCGCCAGCTCAGTCAATTCCAGCCGAGGACTGCAGATTCGTGCTTATTAGCACTCATCAGCCCGGCATAGGAGTGACCGAGCTGGAGGTGGAAAACTTCTTAAGGAAGCCTAGAGTGCCAAACAAACTGGTAGCGAATACAGAATTAGCACTGACCAGATGAGTGACCGAAGCAATGGTTCGGTTCAACTCGAATATTGAAGGCAAGGCATGTATATTCAGTAAGTTACCGCCCTATAACCAGGGCTAAAGAAGAAATACATCGCCAGCTCAGTCAATTCCAGCCGAGGACTGCAGATTCGTGCTTATTAGCACTCATCAGCCCGGCATAGGAGTGACCGAGCTGGAGGTGGAAAACTTCTTAAGGAAGCCTAGAGTGCCAAACAAACTGGTAGCGAATACAGAATTAGCATTGACCAGACGAGTGACCGAAGCAATGGTTCGGTTCAACTCGAATATTGAAGGCAAGGCAGGTATATTCAGTAAGTTACCGCCCTATAACCAGGGCTAAAGCAGGAATACATGAAATACACCGCCAGCTCAGTCAATTCCAGCCGAGGACTGCAGATTCGTGCTTATTAGCACTCATCAGCCCGGCATAGGAGTGACCGAGCTGGAGGTGGAAAACTTCTTAAGGAAGCCTAGAGTGCCAAACAAACTGGTAGCTAATACAGAATTAGCACTGACCAGACGAATGACCGAAGCAATGGTTCGGTTCAACTCGAATATTGAAGGCAAGGCAGGTATATTCAGTAAGTTACCGCCCTATAACCAGGGCTAAAGCAGAAATACATGAAATACACCGCCAGTTCAGTCAATTCCAGCCGAGGACTGCAGATTCGTGCTTATTAGCACTCATCAGCCCGGCATAGGAGTGACCGAGCTGAGGTGGAAAACTTCTTAAGGAAGCCTAGAGTGCCAAACAAACTGGTAGCGAATACAGAATTAGCATTGACCAGACGAGTGACCGAAGCAATGGTTCGGTTCAACTCGAATATTGAAGGCAAGGCATGTATATTCAGTAAGTTACCGCCCTATAACCAGGGCTAAAAAAGAAATACATCGCCAGCTCAGTCAATTCCAGCCGAGGACTGCAGATTCGTGCTTATTAGCACTCATCAGCCCGGCATAGTAGTGACCGAGCTTAGGTGGAAAACTTCTTAAGGAAGCCTAGAGTGCCAAACAAACTGGTAGCTAATACAGAATTAGCACTCAGGGCCGATCCTAGCAGGTGTGCAGAGTGTGCGCCGCACAAGGGCGGCCAAAGCAAGGGGCGGCCGCATCATATAGTTCTTATAATCAAGCAAAATTTCTCAAGAATTTCTCACAAGATAACTTATAATAAGTAGAATAAATATGCTGATTTTTAAATGTTCAATTGTCAAAGTATGTGTCGATTTCCCGACAGCATGGCATAGTTTAAGAAAAATAGAATGTTAGGGAACATTGTGCTGGTTTATTGTACATTAATATCTACTCTTAACACACATGTTTCATTTTGGTTGCAAAGTTTGTGACAGAACCGGTTAATCAGGCATGGATACAGGGGAGGGGAAAGGTCCCCTTCTGGGGCATGAAATGATGCTGTCTAAAAGGAGCACCGAGGGCGGCCACTAATGTTTACCCCCCAAGCTTTTATAGACCTAAACAATGAAGACATATTTTATTTATTAAAAAAAAGCTATACTGATTAGATACTCTCGCAAGCATTTCAAACAACAAACTATGTAACAAACTTTGTGTTTAACAATCGTGGATGCGTGGAGGGAAAGTGGAAAATTGCGACTCCCTTGATAGTAACATGTATGAATGACGAACTAAAATGTTGTACTTTTCCCCCCTTTACGATAATTTTTCTGATTAAATTCTTGAATGAACTGCCCGGTTTCAAATCAGGTAGGAGGACAGGGCCCTTGTCCCGGGAAGTAAATTTAAATGTGGCTCCAAAACGAAGATTCAAAACGGTGCCATGACCTCCTTGACGAAACTAAAGAAGGCTTAAAAT
Organism: Uloborus diversus; assembly: GCF_026930045.1. Lineage (NCBI taxonomy): Eukaryota > Metazoa > Arthropoda > Arachnida > Araneae > Uloboridae > Uloborus > Uloborus diversus. Next base: position 3,903,897 of record NC_072736.1, on the reverse strand, counting down.
TGCGTTTCTAGCACTTTACTTTCGGAAAATTTCGCTGGTTGAACCATCTATCCTAAGGATCCAATTAAGTCTCTGATTCACCTCTTCCAACTTAACTTAATCAAACATAGCGTAAAAATGTTGCTCCAAAATCCAAAACGTGTTTTCAGACGACAGCTCTTCCTATCACCAAACGTCATATAAAATTGCTTTGGTATTTTTCGAAATTTTTGCAGTGGAGGACCCCGAAATTTCATACAACATTACTACCAAAGAGCGAAAGACAGTCTCAATTAGCGTCTTTAGAGAAGCCTCTAATTCCACCCACTCTCACTTAACGTATTGAAAAACAAACTAAAATTGCGTTTATCAAACATCAGTTTCAAGAACTTTTGGGGAAAGACCCCGGATCCCAATTTTCTCCAACGCAATCACTATACCTGAAAATTTCGTTTTTAGACGGTTCCGTGGAGCCACAGCTTCTTACCTAAACTAGCCTGAAATTGACTTCAGCTTCAAAAACACAGTTCGTGAGGGCACACTGAACCCCCGCCCGCTCTTAGCCCCATCGTTATCAAACAAGGTTTAAAATACGATTTTGGGACTTATGTTTCTAAAGAATTCCGGAGGAGAACTGCTAGACTTATGTAACTTTTTACGGCGCTAGGGCATATCCATCAATCGTCGAGATGAGGTGGACAAAAGTCTATAGTTATATTTTTCAGATATTAATGTTGAAAAATATCCGAAAGATCCGTAGAAGCTTCCCAGTTTTGTGAACGTCACCAAGGATAATATAAAATTTCGATTTTAGAAATATCCGCTTAAGAGCCCCAAAATCCTGCTTTCCCAAAAATAGCCTATAATGGATTTCAGTTCCGAAAAATATTTTGGTTCGGAATATTTTCACGTTTCCCCTATTTGTTTTCAAATCTAGCCAAAAACGGGTTTTTGAAAAAATAGTGCCGAGAAATTACCGGAGGATAGCCGCCAGATCCCCTACCGTCACCAAAGACGGCCTAAATTTGCGTTTTAAAACTATATTTCGAAATCTTTCGATGGGAGACGATTGAATCTCCCTCCCTCTTGCAACGTCAACAAAGGTAACCCAAAATTGCGGGTTTAAAATTTCAGTTTCGGAAATTTTTCGGGAAGAACGCCTATTCTTCCTAAGCTACGGTCTTAAAAAATAGCTTCAAATTGATTTCAATTTTGAAAGAATTTTAGGAAAGAACTGCAACATTACTTTCACCTAAAGTCTCGAAAAAGTTCCTAAAATTGAGATATTTGGCGTCGATTTCGAAAATTTCTCCATGCACCTTGAATATACTTGACTCTTTTGTTCTTGCAACCAAACACAACTAAAGATTAACTAAAAATATTTTTCATACGCCAAATTCGATAATTTTCTTGGAGCAAATCATCCTCCCCTGAACCCCTGACACCTAACCCCACGCTTCCCCTTCCGCTGTCCCTTCTCTGATGTCACCGAAAAAAGACTATAAAATGCGTTTTGGTATCTATTACTTGTTTCAAAGATATAAATTGTCCCTAAGAAGTTTCTTTCTATAAAAAATTTCTTCCTTTTTGTAAGATCATTCTTCTGTCCCCCCCCCCCCCCCTTTTTTGAATTCGAACTTGGCATAGAAATTTAAAGAAAGATTTATATTGACGTTCAAGATTCGTTAAAATATGCAAATTACTCTTGAGGGGCGGCACATTAGGTTTTTGCACACGGGCGGGCCGACACCCTAGGATCGGCCCTGTGGATAGGCCGACGCATCAGCTTAAGTTTAGCCATTTTGGATCGGATTTTTCATTGTTGCACTGCTTGGGTTACCACAGCAAAGTTTCGGATTTCGCCAAATTTGCAGAAAATAATATTTTATTCAGTAAAACAATTCAGGTGCCGCTAATAATAGCTTACTGTGAACAATCACCAACGCGATAACCCGCCAGAAAAGACAAACACTCAAACACGCGCTCCGATCCAAAAAGGCTGATCTTAAGCTGATGCGTCGGCTCGTATATTTAGGGGCCTTACCCGCGGCATAGCCAGAAAAAAAAAAAAATATATATATATATATATTAATTTGAATTTTTGGCATCTTGAATTCAAATTAGTTTTTCGCAATCACGAGCGTGTGTGTGTATAAATGCGCGTGTGTGTTTGTGTAGGCGCATGTGTGTGGGTGCGTGTGTGTGTATATATGCATGTGTGTGCGTGTTGTGTATGCAGTGCTGTGTGTGTACGCGCGTGTGTGTACGTAGGCATACGTGTTTGTGTCTGTGGGCAGGCATGAGTGTGTGTATGTGTGTGTAGGAGTGTGTGTTTGTGCGCAGGCATGAGTGTGTATGTGTGTGTAGGCGTGTGTGTGCATGCGTGTGTGTAGGATAATGACGCAACCTGGAGACGGTTTTCGCAAGAGGAGCAGCATCGTGAGGCCGGTCGACGCGACGGTGGTGCTGGCAGAGGGTGCTGGTGAGAAAATAAAATGATAGGAATTCAAAACCGTCAATTGAGAACAGTAAGCAATCGTGATTGTTCAAAAAAAAAAAAAAAAAAAACGGAGGGGGGGGGGAGGGGATATATGGCTCAATTTCCGAAGGGAGGAGGTAATATGTCTTTGTGGAGGTAATGTTTATCTTTTTTAATGGTCAAAAAATTAGTTTCTTCGTTTCATTTTTTTTGGGGGGGGGGTGGGAGAATAAATCTCCAAATTCCGCCTCCAGGACCGTCACTTTACCCGATTTTTTTTTCACTCGAAAAGGGTACATACTCAATGTAAATCTAATCCGAAACAACAAAAAAACACACGCCCATTGATATATGAAAAACATTAACCTTTCAAAGGGGCAATCGCTCCCCCCGACCCCCCCGAAATGACGAGCCTACTCCCTCCCTTGGATATGCCACAGTCCAGAAAAGCAATGGCTACACATCTTGTAGTCTGACTTTTTATTTATTTACTTTTTTTTTTTTTTACTAAATGAGAAGATTATTTCAATGCTTTAAATAATCTTTAAATCTACTTTTTATTTCAATTTTATTTTTGCATCTTTCGAGACTTAATGCGAAATTTGGATAACTCTCCTCCTTCTCAATTGGCGAAATTAGTTCATTTTTTAAAATTCTAACGAAGATATAATAGATGTGTGTGTTTTTAACAGGAAAAATTTTAAAGATTAACAAATAATAGTTTATTTGCAATTATTACCACATTGACTGCGTGGAAACATTGCAGCCAAACTCAAGATTGGATTCTCTTACCATGCTTCGATTGGAAAATATGGGCCAAGCGGGCACGTCACTATTTTTGAATATTAAAATTCTATAAATTCTAATTTAAAAAAAAAAAAAAAGAACAGAAAACTTTCGCAGAATCAGACGAAAAAATAGGTAACATTTTGACAGAATTTGAAAAATATATATTTTTGAGCAATGTCACGAAGCGCTGAGTTTGGTAATGATGATGAGCAGAGGGGGGGGGGAGGAGAAGGGAGACAGTGGTTGGCCCAGGCCTGAGACTGGAGGGGGTCTGAGATTTTTTAAATGAGGGGTGAAATATAGGGGTAAACAATATGGAGGGGAGGGGGGCGAAAAAATCATTTGTGACGGGCCCCAAAATTTCAGTACACCTCCCTGCTTAGGATAAAGAGTGATGAATGGGGTTGTTTCCTTCAGTCAAAAGTAGTACTTTTGTCACTGAAATACATAGAATAAGCAAAAAAAAACATGGACTCTAAAAATACTTTCATTTTCCCCAACAGTTATCTTTTTATTAATTTTTTAAAATGTCCGATTCTTCAAACAAGGGCGTGGTCTTTATGACGTCACAAATGATGCACCATGGCGCATATTTCTACGGCATTTCCACGTTATGACAATCAAGCAGCGAATTTACAATCGCGTTCTACGCTTGCTATCAACCCCTATCGTTGCCAATTGCACATCAGTAAAGATGCAAATTAAATATTTTGGACCGTGAATGGCATTTCATCATTTGTGATGTCATCGGCAAAGCGTTAAACGTGCTCTTTCAAAAAAAAAAAAAAAATACTTTAAAATTTTGGAAACGACCCCATTGAAGTTTTATACTGTGTAGTTACTTTTTTTACGTGGCCTGCAAATTGCTGTTTCCCCCTCTCCCCGGAAAATAATCATTGAACAGGTGTTTTAATAGTGAGTTGTTACAATAGATGCACACCCCAACCACAAACTTCATCTGTGCAGTGAGCACTTACACTTTAAGCACGTAGCCGATGGTCGAACAGAACTTACTGGGTAAGTTAAATATTTTTGCTACTTCGGTAAATATTTTTTACTGCTTCTCACCAGGGTTGCCAGATTTATGATCAGTAAATACGGGACAGGCTTCTATGAGTGAAAAAGGAGGGGGGTGGACTTATTTTTGAGACGTCGCTGTAAATTCAATCTCGACAAAGCAATTGAACCAACAAAAGATGTCGCCTATCAAGGTATAAAAATAGTTTTCATTGCGAATGACGACGCGTGCGCACAGTTATATTTCCAATATTAGTCAATCAACAAAGAAGCAACCATTCGGTTCCTAATAGTCTGCAGAAAAAAAACACACACACACACACACACACACACACACACACATACAAACCAAATTAAAATTAAAACATTTTATTTATTTATTTATTTTTTGATGTCACATGATTTTCTTATTGCTCATTATTTCACATTTTTTGTTTATTTTTTCCCTTAAAATAATGTCTGGTTCTGTAAAATATTGTTATCAACTAGGATACGAGATTTTAGCCATCCCGTATGGAAGTTCCCCGGGACACTTTTTCAAAATACGGGACTGTCCCTTGAAATCCGGGACGTCTGGCAACCCTGCTTGTCACTAATAATATCTAACTTGTCTCTTTTCGCACACCATTTAAGGTGAATTACATGTACGCTTACTACATAACTGCGCTAAACGCACATTATCTTCCCCCTCCTCCCGTCCCCAAAAACCCCTCAAAATAATAATAATAGACGGAATTCTACTATTTAATGGAGTGAGATTACAAAATATCTTTCAAGTGAAATAACATTTTTAACAACCAAGAGCTTTCAAGAGCGATTTACTTCTCCGCTGATTGCTTTGAAAATTCAAACTGAAAAACAACCTCGATTAGCCTTGATTATATATATTTCCCCTCCTCGGTTGAATAATCTCTGGAAACGAGTTATGGATAGGAAGCCTTTCATTATGCGTTGGTTGCTAACGAAGCGCTGTTTGGCATTCGATTGTGTACATAAATTAGTTAGCGGAATATGCATAACATATAGACCGGTTCCGCGAGTTCCGCAGGGGATTACGGAGTTAGTGTTTGGGCTTCTCGAGATTCCGGCGTTTTTTCAAGTGGATTTTAAAAAGCAGGTTGAATTGTTTGTTCTTGGAGAGAAAAACAACGCACTCACTTAGAAAACTTTTTTTTTTCTAATATAGAAATAGTGAAAATTATTCAGCGTAATGGGGTCGTTTCCAGAATTTTAAAAGTATTTTTTTCTGAAAGAGCATGCTTAAAAACATAGGACTGACCATTTTTTAAATAATTTATTTTAAGTTTAACATTTTATAAAAATTACTTAAATCGTTGCGCTTTCATTGTTTACACTTCTGTCGTGTGACATCACAAATGATGAAATGCCATTCAATGTTGCCATTCACAGAACAAAATATTTATTTAATTCGCATATTCACTCACGTGTATTGGCAACGATAGGGTTGATAGCAAGCGCAGAGTGCCATTTTAATTCGCTGCTTGATTATCATAACGTGGAAGCGTAGTAGAAAGATGCGCCAAATTGCAGCATTTGTGACGTCATAAAGACCACGCCTTGTTTGAAAAATCGGACATTTAAAAAAATTAATTTAAAAAAAAACTGTTGGGAAAATGAAAGTATTTTATGGGTCTATGTATTTTTTTTTTTTTTTTTTTTTGCTCATTCTATCCATTTCAATAACTAAAAGTAGTACTTTTGACTGAAGGACACCACCCCCATTTTGAATTATGCGAGTACCTGGCACTACTTCATATTTTTAGCATCATTTACTTCAGAAGGAACTGTAGACAGTGGCGTAGGAAAGAGGGTGGTCCCGGGTCCAAACCCTTCTCTTGTAGCTCAAAATTAAGATGCAATAATTAAAGTTATTCCATTCCACTTAGAGCGCTTTCCTCGTCATCTATTCAATTCAACGTATGTAATAATGCGTATGTAAAATTAAAATCAAATTATATCAGCTTTAATGCGGTAGTTCCCTTCAGTCAAAAGTACTACTTTTAGTCACTGAAATTGATAGAATAAGCAAATATCAAATAACATGGAGCGGAAAAAAACTTTCAATTTCCCAACGCTTAATTTTCAATTAATTTTTTGAAGCGTCCGATTTTGAAAATAAGGCATGGTCTTTATGACGTCACAAATGATGACTTTGGCGCATCTGTCCTGCACGTTATGATAATCAAGAAGCGAATTAAACATTGCGCTCTACGCTTGCTATCGACCATATCGTCGCCATTACAAGTGAGTAAAAAAAGCGAATTAAATATTGTGCTTTGTGAATAGCATCAGGGAATGGCATTTTATCATTTGTGATGTCATCGGCAGAAACGTAAACAATAAAAGCGCACCGATTAAAATAATTTTTTTTTAATATTAAACTTGGTTAAATTATTTTTAAAAAATTATCAGATCCTATGTTTCTAAATATGCTCTTTCACAAAAAAATTCAGAATTTTGAAAACGAGCCAATTAACCTTTTCAAGTATCAAATTTGGTTAATTTTAGGCAGGACACCCCCTTGAGGAATTTCTATCTACACCACGGATCCAAGAAGACCCAATGCTGCTTTCGGATTACAAAATTATAGTATAAGTTTTTCTACACCCAAAATACCGACAGCCCGGTTACGCCATTCAGAGACTGCAGTTTCATCTTTGTTATGGACTCATTAGTCTGGAAATGCGAATAACTAGGCTGGAGGTTATCTCATTGAAGCTGAGAGTGCCAACAAACTGGCAGCTAAAATAAATTTCGCACTGGACAGCTTAAAAACATTTACACTTAAAACTTGCACATTTTTACTATTTAAACTCGCTTCCGAAAAGTACCACCCCGAGCAAGTTTAGACCTTCCAATGTTAACCTTGTGTTCGGAATATCTATTTGTGCATTCATTCCATGGAAATGAATAATTTAAAAAGAAGCATCCAAAAGGGTTCTAATCCCGCCACTCGGCATTCGGAAGCCGAGCAGGGAAGCGTGACTGCTCCCCATGAGGAACCACGCGCGCCGAATCATTCCATAAAGCAGGATCAACTTCACAGAATGGGTTTCTTGGCGCCGTCCCCCTCCCTTTCTCGGGTCCCCTTCCTCACCTGTTCTAAGTCTGTTGTGTATAAAAGATACATTTTTCAACCCCTTCATTCTCCTTCAAACGAGCGGTTTTCGAATTGCGTTCCGCGGTGGGGTTATGCGAGTTAAAGAACCAGTAAGAAGTAAACCAGTGGTGCCTAACCTATTTTACCCGAGGGCCGCACCTCAGACAAAGATGAATCTCGCGGGCCAGAACAGATAAAATTTAAAAAAGAAAATAAATTTGAATTTTGTCATCTTGAATTCAAATTATGTTTTTCGCAATCACGAGTGTTTGTATGTAGGCGTGTGTGTTTGTGTGTGGGGTGTATGTGTGTTTGTGTGTAAGGGGGGTATGTATATGTGTGTAGGCATGTGTGTTTGTGTGCAAGCATGAGTGTGTGGGTAGTTGTGTGTATGAGTGTTTGTGTGTGTGGAGGCGGGGTATGTGTATGTAGGCATGTGTGTTTGTATCTGTGTGCAGGCATGCATGTGTGGGTACTTGTGTGTTTGTGTGTGTGCGTGTTTGTGTATGTGTGTGTGTTTGTGTATGTGTGTGTGTTTGTGTATGTGTGTGTGCGTGTGTGTAGTTGTGTATGTATGCGCGTGTGTGTAGTTGTGTATGTATGCGCGTGTGTGTAGGACATGGTGCAACCTGGAGACGGCTTTCGCTAGAGAAGCAGCATCATGAGGAGCCGGTCGACGGTCATGGTGCGGAGGGTGGCGGCGAGAAAATAAAATGATAGCACATCAAAACAGTCAAATGAAAGCAATAAGCAATCGTGATTGCTCAATATACAGTCGGACCTCGATATAAGGTCACTCCACGGGACTTCAAAAAACTGACCTTATAAGCGGGGTGACCTTATAACCGATTCACATATATATTTATTGATAAATAAGGATGTATTTACAAGGATGTATACATTAATTCTTTTCAAAATTTAATACGTCCAAAAATATCAGTTAATTAAATTACAATAGTTGAATTGATTTGAATCAATTGAAATTTTTGGAATTAAACAGAAATTTTGAAATGCTTTTTTAAAATTTCCATTTAGAATAAAACTGCATTCAAATATGCCCAAGCAAAGAACTGATGTGCAACTTACCTCGCTTAAAATTACATTAATACAGGACTGACGCGTTTTTTCTTTAGTTTAAGAACAATTGTTTCTAAGTATCTTCTGAAAATTTTCTTCGGCTTCTAATGACTGGTAAAAAATTGCGATATGTACATATTGAGTGCTCATGTTACTTGCTTCATATTTTAGTATCACTGTCGTAACACTCACTTTCTACTGTTAATTTACTACGTTAATAGGAAAAATAACTTTTCACTTTTTCAGGATCGTGTATCGCGTAAAATTCTTGGAAATGAATCATTAGGCAATGAAATCATTTAAAGAAGTCAGACAAAAGTGACCTTATAAGCGATGAATGTATTATGACCTGACCATATATCCGATAATACATATCATAGAATATGACCTTATATGCGGGGTGACCTTCTAAGCGGGTGACCTATATCGAGGTCTGACTGTATTTCAGTTTGATTGAGCGCCCCCTCCTAAGTGCTATGAAGAACCAACCCACAATGTGAGCCCTTCAAAATGAGATAAAAAAAAAACTCTCTCAAATTAACGCCCTAAATATTTAGCTAGAGAAAATAATAAAAAAAAAAAATGGAGGAGGGGGATAATTTGGGTATAAATTATATTTACTGAATAACTAGAAAATTAATCATATGATATGTCTACAAAAATTCACAGTTACAAACATCATTCTTATCTATGAGTATATGCTGAAAAAAAGTTTTCCAACACTACAATTGGAACTGATATAAATTACTTTTAAATAAATAAATTCAAACGAAAAAAAAAAAGAATTTCCCTAATCGGAACAGGCAGAAGCGTGCACCGAAATTTAGGGGTCCGTCACAAATGACTTTTCCGGGCCCCTCTCCATATTGTTTACCCCTATAATTCACCCCTAGTTTTAAAAATGTTTGTAAGAAATTATATGCTTCACGACTGTCTATAACCATATGAACTCAGGCGCTCTCATGCATCTGCGCCAGTAGGCAATCGCGGAAAGCCCCATTACACAATTACGGAGATCCCAGTTATTAATCTTGGGATCCCTGTCAAGTGTTACGCAATGTAACCGCGTGGAGTATATAACTTCTTACACACTCCCCCTGGATGAACAATAGTTCATCATTATTTTCTTGAGCACATGAGTTCATAGTCAAGAGAGAGAATCTTTTTTTTTTTAAATTAAATTCAGAGGTAAATTAAAATACCATACATTTTCATAAATCATATTCATAAATTCTATCTAAGTTCCAAACATTATAATTTGTACCAAATACAGAATAAATGTTCATTTCATCATATTTCAAAACCAGTAAATATTATTTCAATAGCTTAAGAATGGAGAAAAAAAAATCTTGAAGTTCAGGTAAGAGAAATTCTGTATCTGACAATTCCTATGGCAATTTGATAATTATTTTTTAAGGTCCATTCTTAAGCTATTGAAATAATACTGATAATATATAATAATATAAGTCCCAATTTTAAGCTAAAACAAGGAAAAGAAGAAAAAGAAAAGTAAATTTAATACAGGACTAGAAAGTTCAAAACAGGTTATTTAATTTAATGCCCCAAATTACCCCTCCCCCCCCCTCTCCCTGACAGTCGCAAGACTGGACGAATTAAACTATGCGTTTTTCAAGGGTTATTGAATAATATCAGCTAAAGAATGTTGAAGATATATTGAAACAACAAATCGAATAAAGTTTCAGTTAATACAGTTGAATTAATCTAAATTATTTATTATATCCTACACATTCATAGAACATACCTAAACAGAACATACATGTATTATTATAAAGTAACATCCTATTGATTCACATGTGTTACAATAAATGAATACAGAAAAAAAATTTCAAATTGTTTAAGTTTAGCTAGAATTCAAATATTTCCAAAGGGGCAAGTCATATCGAGTTTAGGCTTTTCATTCGATTCAGAGTATTGAAAACTAATTAAATGCGAAACAAATGAGGAATTTTGAGAATCGGGTGGTTTCTTTCAGTCAAAAGTCCTACTTTTAGTCATTGAAATGGATAGAATGAGCAAAAAAAAAAAAAAAAAATACATGGACACAAAAAATACTTTCATTTTCCCAACAGTTTTTTTTTAAATTAATTTTTTTAAATGTCCGATTTTTCAAACAAGGCGTGGTCTTTATGACGTCACAAATGATGCACTCTGGCGCATCTTTCTACCACGGTTCCACGTTATGATAATCAAGCAGCGAATTAAAATTGCGCTCTACGCTTGCTATCAACCATATCGTTGCCAATGCACGTGAGTCAAGATTCAAATTAAATATTTTGTTCTGTGAATGGCAACATTGAATGGCATTTCATCATTTGTGATGTCATTGGCAGAAGCGTATGAAAGATAACTGATTTAAGTAATTTTTTTAAAATATTAAACTTACAGAAATTATTTAAAAAATGGTCAGATTCTATGTTTTTAAGCATGCTGTTTCCGAAAGAAATACTTTTAAAATTTTGGAAACGACCCCATTGAACTCGTTTGACCAATAGAACGCTTTTTTATGCTCTCTCCCCCTCCCTCTCAGTTCACTCCAATCACTACAACGTCCCACGGAGAAGCATAGTTTCAAAAAGTACCTGATTACTATTCGCAGCACTGACGCGAAAATTTCATAAGACGAACAGAACATATTTTATAAACGCCAGCAAACTGGAAGACAAGGGACCAGGTGTTTTGGAAAAGTTAATAGGTGCATCGGAGAGCGCACCGACCCTGTAAATCAAATTCGCAGCTCTCCAGTTTCTTCACTGGAGACATTTTTACGGACGCTCCGCCTTCATTAGTATGTCGGTGGCATCGCCGAATCTCCTCTCTCGCCTCTCTCCTCCCGGCCATCCCAGAGAGGAGAGAAGAGATGGAGAAGAACGTGTTTCCACTTCTGCGAATCACTCATCCGAAACGAGTTGCTCTGCCCGCGGTTCCTTACCCCCCCATTCGATTATTTACGAGAAAACATCCCGGGCATCACGGCTGGTGATAATGAATTCTTAAATCGAACGATGACACCGAAATAGTTGGATTATTTCAGTGTCGCCACTTCAAAAGCACAGCCGCAAAGAGCGCCTCGGGGCTAACCTTTTGATAAAAATTATTGCCTGTGCAGATTCTATGACTGTGGTGAAAGCCAATACGAAGCCAAATTAAAAAAATAAAAATTAATTTGAATTTTGACATCTGGAATTCAAATTATGTTTTTCGCAATCACGAGTGTGTATGTAGGCGTGTGTGTTTGTGTGTGTGGGGGGGGGGTATGTGTGTATGTGTAAAGGGGGTATGTGTATGTGTGTGTAGGCATGTGTGTCAGTGTCTGTGTGCAGGCATGAGTGTGTGTATGAGTGTTTGTGTGCGTGGGGGCGGGGTATGTGTATGTGTGTAGGCATATGTGTTTGTGTCTGTGTGCAGGCATGAGTGTGTGGGTAGCTATGTGTATGTGTTTGTGTGTGTATGTGTAGGTGCCTGTGTGTGTATGTGTTTGTGTGTGTTTGTATGTGTGTGTGTGCGGATGTGTAGTTGTGTATGTATGCGCGTGTGTGTAGGATATGGACGCAACCTGGAGACTGTTTTCGCTATAGGAGCAGCATCGTGAGGAGCCGGTCGACGGTGATGCTGCAGAGGGTGCTGGCGGGAAAATAAAATCATAGCACATCAAAACAGTCAAATGAAAGCAATAAGCAATCGTGATTGCTCAAAAATGTTAATAAGAAAGAACATTAATTTCAATTTCGACGTCTTGAATTCAAGTTATGTTATTCTCAACCACGAATTGCGATAGGACCCTACTCGTTGAGTTTCTTGTTTCTACAAATGGCTCCTATCGCAATCATAATTGCAAAAAACATACATAATTTTAATTCAAGACGTCAAAATTCAAATGAATGCCAGGGGCTGAGTACTGTCTAAAGGGGATATTGTCAAGTCGAGAGTCGGATATTAATCATATCGATGCCGGGGGACATGGACGCAACCGCCCAGGAAGAGCACCAGCGCGCGGAGGCCGGTGGACCTCAAAACTGACCCGGAATCCCAACTTCAATCCAGTGAGGACAATCAGCAATTCATGATTGCTCGAGAACAACAAAAGCAAAAAAAAAAAAAAAAGAAAAGAAAAGAAAAGAAAAGAAAGAAAAAGAAAGAAAGAAAGAAAATAAAATATTTTTTTTAAAAAGTAAAAAAATTGAGAAAAATTTCAAATTTTTTAAAATCCCTTAAGGCTTTTTTATTTTTGCACTAATTTAAAAAAGGTTTTTTGCTAAACGATCACTATAATCATCATTAAAAATCTGTGCGTTCATTTGCTTATGAGTTTATTAGAAAATTTTCTGTGGTTAATTATGCTCTAAACATTTGAGTAATTTATAAAATGCTTATCTAATGCACAGTTTTGTCAAATATGTTATCCCAATTGCAAAAAGTATTACTTTAAAGCTGTATCTTTAATAGAAACAAAATCCTTAGGGTTTCTAGTGACATGAAAACACAAAAAAAAAAAAAAACATCATTGAGAAAAAAGGAATTTAAAGTTTTTCTTTTGCATAAGAACACATAGCGAGCATGGCCACCACGCATAACTTTTTAAATATTTGAACTAAAGCAATGAAACTTTTCCGCTGTGTTCAGAATAGTTTTTAGTTTGGATATAAGCGACAAAAATTTTTTTGATCGTTTCATCATTTTTGAGGTACTGTAGCCCCTTAACAAACCAGAATTTTCTCGTTTTTGGAGGAGAAAGAGTAGATCATAATGCTCCTCACATGAACACACATTAACAAAGTGGCTTAAAACCGAGGGCTCTGAGAGAATAACCTTAAATATCCCACTCGCCTCGCTCTTGAGCTGGAGGTGCGATGAAAAGAGAAAATATTATAAAGAAAATTGTCTGGAAAAAGGAAGGAGAGGGCATGAAATTTAAATTAAAAAAAAAATTGAGCCTTTGGCGCAGTCCGAACAAAATATAACCATTGCCTAGCTAACTTAGCTTCAACGTAAGCAATAATCATGATGGATACTCCGTTTTCATCACCAGAAAAAGTGCTCTCGATCAATAACCTGAAAACCCATTTACAAACCATTTCAAACATCAAAAGCTAGGAAGGGTTGCCAGAACAGCACTTACGCGCTATTGAACATCAAGACTCTTCTAAAGACCCTGATCGAGACCAGCAGCACAGGGAGCGCACCTGTGTGCATGCCTGCCATCCCTTTCAACCCTGAAGCAAAAATAGCCCCACCTTCTTCCAAAAGGGTCGAAGGGAGGGGGCTTCTAAAACGAGATGGATGATTTTTTTTCTCCTTTTGCCCGCATCCCATCTGAAAGGGCCAGCAGAGCTCAGAAACGACTCCATTGTATGCTGGGACGCTTTCAGACCTCATCAAAAGGTTGCCTCTCCGAAACTCCCCCCCCCCCCCTCGACTTTTGTGCCACAGATAATCACAGTTCACAGTGCTTTCACGCAGCACACACAAAACCAGAGCCCGATGCTAAAAGTAGTCTCTCCGTCCGGCTTTGAAACGAAAATAATTCCAATAAAATAGATGTCGGATAGATTTCCATTTGTTGAGTTTAGGATGTGTTCAACCCAGAGGCGGCGATTGGGACCGAAATGTGGGGGGAGGGCAAAAAAAAAAAAAAAAAAAAAACGACAAAAGGCCATAGGACTTTAGCGGAGCAAAAAAAAAAAAGAAAAAAAGAGAAAAAAAATCAAAATCTTGCTAAGGGTAAATGAGTTATTTAATTTTGACATCAACCAAATTGAGTAGGCATAAGATATGTATCGAACAGTAAGGAGGAGAAGGAACTAAAGAATGGAAAACGAAAAGGTGTCCCCAAAATGGGTTGACAAGTTCATATTTTTAATAATCAGGGCTCAGGGGTAAAAGGAAAACTGACCAAGAAAATAAAAGAAAAAAAAAACTGAGAAGGGCTACATGCATTTAGGGTAACAGTAACAACAGTAACAGAGACAGAATAAATGCATATTCAAGAGGAGTTGTCCCCTTTTCCCTCCAGACGAACAATGTCGGAAATAATGGCCACTTTGGATGTCAATCTACAAATTATGGCAACTTTTATACAAAAGTTTTTGTTTCAACCAAAATACTTTCATCATACATGACACTTTAGATGGAGAATTTCCCATCTACTGTCGCAATGACTGTATATAAGCAATGACAAGTGGAGATTGTTTTGTAGCATCTAACTTTAGGGAGAATTTTTTTTTTTTTTTTTTTTTTTTTTTTTTTTTAACCAGCTCTATCTTGCTTGCGATTTTCTTTGAATGGCATTTAAGTATAAATGATAGTTACAATCATTTGTAAAATGTGATAATTCAATCTATTCTAAATAAAAAATATAGCATAACTGACACATCTATATATATGAAAATGAATGTTTGTCTGTATGTCATCCATGAACTCAAAAACTACCCGGCAGATTTGGCTGAAACTTTCACCGTTTGTTATTTTTGGTACTGGGAATGTTTATAGACCAGTTCGAAAAAAATCCGATCGATAGTTCCTTTTTTGTTCCAATTTAAGTCACAATCCATTGGATAAATGCGAATAAAATTAATTCGCGTGAAAGATCTCATTGATAAGAAGTTAGCTGTTGCCATTTTTCTTGAGTTTGAACAAATAAATTCTTTCTTTATTGTTTTATGGCTTTTCATGAAAACTTTTTCTATTTGATATTTTTAGCGATTGATTGAACTTGCAAACTGCCTGAGTACAAAATTTGAGTATAGTCACGGCTTCACTTGATACCTGAACCGATTATTATGAAAATTGCTATATATATGTATTTTTCCACGGAGAAGGTGCATAATATGCTCATTGAAGCCACTCGCCACCAGGTGGCACTGCAGAGTAGCAACTTCTGCCCCGTTCAACCGATTGTCATGAAAATCAGTATAATGATGTATTTTTTGTTGGCGTAGCAACGCGCGTCGGGTACAGCTAATTCCTAATAATTTTAATTGATTTACTTAAGAATTAGCTGCTCGACTCATTTTTCTTTGATTAACTACTTTTACAAATGTTATATATTTCAGAAATAAAAAAAATATGCATTAGTCAGTATACACCCATAAGGCTTTTTTGTTTCTTCTGACCAATTAAAATTGCTACATTATTACTAACAATTTTGTGAATAGAAAAAAAAAAAGGAATATTATATTATTTGGAATTACTTTTGATTATTTTTTACAATAAAAAAATAATATTAATATGATTAATGCGTTTAATTTTTACACTGCAAATGTCGTAGTTCGAAAAAAAAAATAACGAAAATATCATGATATTTTCAAAATAAATATCGGATATATATCATGATATATATCGAAGAACCCTGCTTGAAGTATTTAGATACAGAGATATAATAGATTGCTAAATTTGAACAAATCGGGATAGTTAGAAGGATAGATACAGAGATATATAGAGGCATAGATTGATATGATCAATATAAAGCTATAGCAAAATATTGGTAAATAGTCTTGAGATTAAGAACGAGGTATAGAATGATAAATAAAGGCTAGATAGAGTGACTGACACAGAGATAGAAATATATGGGTTATTTATACGAGAGATACGGAGAAAGTTATTGATTGATACAAATATATACATAGATAGATATAGAATCAGTTATACAGACAGATACAGAGATAGATATAGATTGATAATTATACATGTAGATAGAGATTGATAGATTATATAGATTTAAAAAAGACAGATGCAAAAACATATAGATGTTGAGGGACGTAACTTTTATACCACCGCCAAATTTATTTAAGCAGCGGCCCAAGACGGCCGTTTTTCGCGTAAAAAGGTGAATGGCAGCAAACGCGAATTTTGCAAACTGGGAAACCATTTAACTGCCGAAGGCGGCAAGTCATTTCATAAATTGTAGCGATGAAGCCCAAAACTCAATCTTTCATGGTTTATTTATTTTGCAGCTCCAGAGTTGTTTGACTTCTAATGTCGTATGGAACTCGTCATTTTCGCGCCAAGACGTCAGAGTTTTCAGAATATTTATTAATATATTCTGCTCCATAAAGGCAAGCATCTTATCTGGCAAATCCTCGAAGCACTCTTTCGTAAAATACGATAAACATCAACTCTGGCTTATATATATATATAACCCCACTTATCTGTCGAGCCACATAGCGTCTGTTCTATGACAAAATGCTATCTCGAGAGGCTTAACTGCAACCTAAACTGTCAATCGTCCTTCACGCTAGAAAATCCCCAGAGAGGGAAGATGATAGGACTAAAAATAATGAGAAGGGAGAAGTAAGTCTCAGAATGAAAATTTCCAGTAAACGTGGTAAATAAGCTAAACACTCAATAAAATTTTAACTAGTATCAAAATTTTAATCCGAAAATATCTTCCCGTTTCTGTAGGTTCGAGTGTACGAGTTTAGGACCTTTTTAAGACTGAAATGTAAAATTATTTTTCTAAGAAAATTCTCAAACAATTAGGATGAGACTATTTCTTTACTAATAATAAAGCTGAAAGTCTCTCTGTCCGGATCTCTCTCTGTCTGTTAGGATCTCTCTCTGTCCGGATCTCTGTCTGTCAGGATCTCTGTGACGCGCATTGCGCCTAGACCGTTCGGCCTATTTTCATGAAATTTGGCACAAAGTTAGTTTGTAGCATGGAGGTGTGCACCTCGAAGCGATTTTTCTAAAATTCGATGCGGTTCCTTTTCTATTCCAATTTTAAGCACAAAATTATCGTAAGATGGACGAGTAAATTACGAAATTATCATAACGTGGAACCGTAACATGGGCACAAGCCAATTGGCGAGATACGAAATTATCATAACGTGGAACTGTAACATGGGTACAAGCCAATTAACGAGAAAATTCACCATACATTATTTGTAAATATACAGGCGAACCAAAAGACCTTTTAATTTTTCTATTACGGGCAAAGCCGTGAGTGTACCACTAGTTTTTAATAATCCTATGCTACAATATTTATACTAGGACTACGCCATGTGATTAACATTGCTGTCTTCTAGCCAAGTCACTCGAGCTCGATAACTTGCATGACAATCACACTAAACCACTTTTCCACGCATGGTACCTTCTACAGTCGAACCTGTTTATCTCGAACCTGCCTATCTCGAAAACCTTTCTATTTCGAAGTTTTTCATTTCCCCTGCACTTAAAGTATTAATTCAATGTTTTCCCCCCATGTTTGTCTCGAATGAAATTTTATGAAAACCTGTATATCTCGAATTTCGACCAAAAAAAATCTTTCTTGAATTCGATCCCCAACGATCTTTATTAACTGGAATTTGGAGACAAAAAGCATTTTTCTTAATATTAGCAGTCACATAATCCTCCAAGAATTAAAACTTTATGTACAAGAAGCAAGTTTTCCAGCAATTATATCCATTCGGAAACTGAGAGGAAGGGAACATTGTTGATTAGTAAAATTGCTTCCAAAGTTTTACTTTCGAGTCATTGCTCCAATTTCTTATTTTTAGAACTTTTTTCAAAACCTCTGTATCTCGAAACCTCCAGATCGAGAGGTATCTCAATGTTAAATGGTAAGAAGTTGGGTAGAAAGGTACGCATAGTAATAATGTTTCTGAAATAAAGCAAATCCGTCGTGTTAGTCTTCTTAGCATAAGCTTTTTAAACTAAGAATATTTTCCAAATTTCTAGAAAACTATTGTTTTGTTAACTAAATATACTCTTGACTTACTTTTCAAGATCGTTACAGGTACAGTCAAACCTCGCTTGTTCGAACACGCTTGAAACGAATTACTGCCACTACAATCAAGGGCGCCCGTATGCAAAATTTTAAGGGGGGGGGCTCAGATATTTTCTCATGGTTTAGCAGGATATTTTCCCCATAGAAACCGATTTCAGTACAGATTAGAGTTGTTAAATTTTGACATTTTCAATAAATTATGCATTAATGGCTCAAGAAGAAATGTTTTTACATTTTTGCAAAGAAAATAATACTAAAAGCAAGAAAGTTCCAAATTCTAGGGGGGGGAGGGGCTTGAGCCCCCTCTTTCCCCCCTATATGGGCGCCCTTGAATACAATCCACCTTTGCACATATCGCTATTTATTGTTTTCAGATAAGAAACTACGGTTAAGAGGAATTAAGTTTAAGGTACCTTTGAGTTCGTTTTCACGAGGTTCGAATGTATTATGATGCTGGTTAAGCAATAAAAAACATGTAAGTTTTCGAGCAAAACTAAATTGCAATTTGAAAAATTAGCATCAAATCCTATTCTATGAAACGGAAAATCATTTTAATCAGTTTGAAATTTAATAGTAAATCATTCTTTAACACAAAATGTGCGCAAAAGTTTTCTGAAAAACCCGCACCAGATAATTGAAATTCTAATGTGGACATTTGAGTGAGAAATGGCACGGCTTAACGTTGCATTCTTTTAAAAACTAACTGGAAATGCGAATGAGCTTGCAATTTATGGCATTTTTTTAAAGAAAATTTAATGTGTTAACACCTGCAGTATATTTTCTGAAAACCACTCTGCTGACGTCAGTGATAAAAAGAGAAAAGTAATCCTGATATCAATGGATTACCATAAATTCTCCTCGGAAAGGATTTGGTTGAGTAAATTTGGATAAGATAATCGCAACAAGTAAAAGCTTCCTTCTGATACACGCAGCACACTTCGATGATACAATTTCCTAGAAATATATTAATATTTCAGGTTTTAAGGCAATTAACGTAGTTGTACATACGTTCATCGACGTGCTTTAAAATTTCAAATGAACGGAGATGATGACAAAAAGTTTAAATGCGGGGAAATTTATTTAGAAACATTTGTTGCTCCGAAAAAAGAATTCAGCATAAATGTTATCTACCTCACCATTTATCAGATAGTTCATTGATAAGATGACGTTAATTTTAAAGCCAGACAATGAATTATTGCACAACTTCTGCTTGTTTTTAAAACTGATAATTTGATAAATAACGAGCTGATGTGTGCATCACATGACTTCCCTTTTACTCCAATTTTAATGTTATTTTCCCATTATTGGCAATTTTAATGTGATTCAATGGTTTACACTCTAAATGTCACCAACAGTGGCCAAATTGAAACCAGAATTTTAAAAAAAAAATCGCCAAATTTGTCACCAAGTTGGCGACAAAACTTGGCGACCAAAAGACTGGCGATATATCGCCAAGTGTCCGCCAAATTATAACACCACTTGAGTATACATCGAAATTAACGATGATTTCCCCCCAAAAAGGGGCGAAAGACCCCTTTAGAAACACCCGAATGCAACTAAAAGAGGAAGTGCACAACTAGACCCCACTAGGAGTCTACGTACCAAATTTCAACTTTCTAGGACATAACATTCTTGAGTTATGCGACATACATACGCACATACATACGGACGTCACGAGAAAAGTCGTTGTAATTAGCTCGGGGAATGTCAAAATGGATATTTCGGGTGTTTATACGTTCTTAAGCACTTATCCGCGTACGGTCAGGTTGAAAAAAAAACTCAACATTAATTCCTGGGTGAGCAAAATGGAAATTAAGGCCGAATTTTGAGTGAAAATTTTTTTTGCGAATACAATACTTCCTTTTTTTGTAAAAGGAAGTAAAAAAAATAACGATTTTGATTCTTATTTTTTTAAATCGTCTGTGCACATTTTTCAAAATGTTCCCATTTATCGAATTGCACACTTTTATTGCAGCATTTTTGACTTTTTCCCACTCAACTGTCCAAAAGTATAGCAAATCTAAGAAATTGAATTTCTTCAAGAATAAGACTTTTAAAAATATAAATTTGTCACGAAATCATTCCAGAACAAAACGAGAGCTTGAGGAAAGAAGCCTGGACCGAAAGAAGTATTTCAAAGCCTCGTGGATTCTATATTTCAAAAAGTGGTTGCAGAGCTCTAAGTCAGAGGCAGCCATATTGTATGCACTTCTTTATGCTGTTTTCGGAAAAAATAAATGACTATTTTTGTTCAACAACTAAATGTTTCTTGTCTTAAGACTAATTTAATATTTTGACATTAAAAAATATTAGTTATTAAAGGAGGAGGTTTATTCTTGGGGGGGGGGGGGGGGGGGGTAGTAGAGTTCTCAAACTTGCGGAAGGGTTTCTCATCCTCCGCCTCCCTAGGGTTGCCGAACTCTCTCTCTCTGAAATGATACAGAAGAACACCAGCCTCACAAAAAGCGATCCCCCCCCCCTCTTAATAAGATAAAAACCCTAACTCTTCCCCTAAAAACTTGGAGTAGTCTGCACTATGCCGCCGAGGGAAGGTAAAGCGCAGTATCTGCAGTAATGAACTTTTGAGATATTTGAAGAAACGCATTTTGGATTCCATACAAACAATAGGAAAATGTTGGAATTTGACACTTTTTCGTGCTTTATTTTCAGAGGTAACCAAATAAGCAAGCTTGTACAATAAAGCTAAGCGCAATAGATGACAAAAACTTCTTTAAAAAATTGCAATAACTGCGCTCTACATACTGCGCCACGGCAGTATGAACTTCTCCTCGTAGGCCCTACTTCTGACCAATGGTGTCAGGGCTTGATTACCGCACAGGCCGACTAGGCCTGGGCCTGGGGCCCCACCTTCCTCAGGGGCCCCAATTTTTTAAAAACTTATGCATAGCATGAAAAAACCATGAATTTTTGTGAAAATAATGAAAATTAATGATTTATTAATTGAAACCTTACCTTTTTTAAATAATGTTAACCATTAATGTTAAACATTATTTTGCATTGACTTAAAGTAATAGAATAGAGAGGGGGAGGGGGGCCTCCAAAGCATTGTGGGCCTTGGGCCTCACATTTAGTTAGTCGGGCCCTGAATGGTGTATAGCAGGGGTGATAGTAAAACAATAAGCTGCTTATTATTTATTGCTGATCAAAATTATTTAAGAACTATGAATAAAAACACAAGGCATTGGCATTGGGATAAAAAGTATGCAAATAAGTTTGGTCCTTTATAACTTATTTTTAAGTTAGGCAATTTGATTAAATCCCATCGTCAACTCGTCTCCAGTGACCTATACTTGACTTGTCTGGAAGGCGGGGGAATTGCAGCGGGGCGGGGGGGGGGCAAAAGCTCCCCCCACTTCCAATAAAACTCACGCCTACATGCCCAGTAAAGGGGTCCGGAATCACCACTTTTCTAAGTTCAAAATAAACGATCAATAGGAAAATGTTTTTTTTTTTTTTCTTTTTTTTTCGTGTTGATTGATTTACTTCATGGAAGTAAACGAGCTGATGTGTGCATCACATGACTTCCTTTTGCACCAATTTAATGTTATTTCCCCATTATTGCAATTTTAATGTGATTCAAGAGTTAACTCTCTAAATATCACCAACAATGGCCAAATTGAAACCAGATTTAAAAAAAAAATCGCCAAATTTGTCGCTAAGTTGGAGACAAAACTTGGCGACCAAAAGACTGGCGATAAATCGCCAAGTGTCCTCCAAATTATAACACCACTTGAGTTTGTATCGGAATTAACAACGAACTCCCCCCAAAAAGGTGCAAAAGACCCCTTTAGAAACACCCGAATGCAACCAAAAAGGGAGGTGCACAACTAGACCCCACTAGAAGTCGATGCACCAAATTTCAACTTTCTAGGACATACCGACCTTGAGTTATGCGACATACATACCCACATACATACGTACATACATACGGACGTCACGAGAAAGCTCGTTGTTATTAACTCGGGAAACGTCAAAATGGATATTTCGGGCGTCTATACGTTCTTAGGTACATATGTACGCGGGTCGAAAAAAAACCTCAACATTCATTTGGGAGTGAGCAAAATGGAAATTAAGGCCGATTTTGGAGTAAAAATTTTTCGCGAATACAATACTTCCTTTTTTTAAAAGGAAGTAAAAAGAAGAATTAAAATGGAATGGAAATCCGAATTGGAAGGAGGGTGAGTCTACGGTGCCCAGACCATAAGTCCCCGATTTCAGAGGCAGTGTGCCAATTTTTTTCAGCGGTCATTCAATCAATTATGTCGTTACAATACCGCTGCCCTTCATACGAGGAGCAAAAATGACCCTACCCCCCTCCCACCCACATACTTGCATGTCTCTCTTATCCCCCACCCCCCCCTTTTGGCCACCAAGCAGCCGCCTATGTCCAAAAACCGCTGTTAGTTTCACGGTAAGCTGCAAATCATAGAACAGTTGTTCGTAGACAATGATTTCGATGGTTAAAATCCATCGAAGAACGCAGACACCAACATTTTTCGTTCTTTTTTTTTCCTTTTTTAAATTTTGTCTTCGCACATCACCGAGAATATACGCGAGAACCTATTTATAATCGGATTCGGAAGACCCTTCTGCGGACGATGGAAAAATCTCCTCTTCCACGAACACATGCCGCGGAAGGATCAAAAAAAAAAAAAAAAAGAGGCTCTGCCACCCGTTTCTGGTTGCAAACGCATGAAAGAAGCCCTCTGTGTGGCTTCTTATCTTCTGCAGCGAGGGGTTGAGAGGATTAAAAATCCGGGGTCAAGGCCTCGCGCACCCCTGCCAACGTTATTGGAGGGCTTCTCCGCTCTCGGCCTGGGATGCCTCTTCGTGACGGATGGCTGCTGTTTAGTCCCAACACACAAAAAGTGACATAACTCGACTGAATAAGCGACCAGAGGCATCTATTTTCAGTTCAGCGTCGATTTTCTTCACTAAAGTTCCTCCAACTACGATGAGGTTCACACATCCACTAGGGTAACGGCACCAGTAACAGACAGTCATGTATATTCAGTCAATTACCGCCATTAGCCAGGGCTAAAGCAGAAATACGTGAAATACACCGCCAGCTCAGTCAAATCCAGCCGAGGACTGCAGTTTCGTGCTTATTAGCACTCATCAGCCCGGCATAGGAAAGTGACTGAGCTGGAGATGGAAAGCCTCTTAAGGAAGCCAAGAGTGCCAAACAAACTGGTGGTTAATGTAGAATTAGGGCAGACCAGACGAGTGACCGAAGCAATGGTTCGGTTCAATTTACTGAACGCGGTAATTTACTGAATATACCTTGCCTCGCGTTCAATCTTCGAGTTGAACCGAACCATTGCTTCGGTCACTCGTGTGGTCTGCTAATTCTATATTAGCTACCAGTTTGTTTGGCACTCTTGGCTTCCGTAAGAGGATTTTCCATCTCCAGCTCAGTCACTTTCCTATGCCGTGCTGATGAGTGCTAATAAGCACGAAACTGCAGTCCTCGGCTGGAAATGACTGAGCTGGCGGTGTATTTCACAGGCAGTCATGTGTTTGGATTTAAATAATAAGAATTTTAGGCGGGTAAAACTGATGTTGCTGAGACCCATGAATAAGGTGCAACCATATTCGAACAATCTTTAAGAAAACTTGCGCAAAAACAACAAGCACTTATGTTTTCGTAAAAAATAGACATGGATATGTCTTATGGATATGACGTAAATGGAACGATCAACTCTATCTCCAGACCTAAATCAAGTAGAGCATGTTCGGCTTTGCACCTTGGCAGACACGTTTCTGCTTTCAAAAACCTTTCTGATTGAAGACTTCTTCCAAGGTCGTTACATGAGCTGTAACAAGGGTTGTTCCGTGACTAGTCTTTACTTCCCACTTGGATATATATCTTGACAATTTAACTGACAGCATGGAAAGTCAATGCCGCCAATGGGTTCTAACCTAGGGATGGACTAATTATTATTAGAACACATATCTGTAGTGTTTCCACGCCATTTTCCCCCAGGTACAGACTTTTCTTCCAAGAATCCTTTTTTCTTTTCTACTTTCTTTTACAAAAAAGAAGTATTGTATTCGCAAAAAAAATCACTCAAAAATCGACTTTAATTTCCATTTTACTCACCCCCGAATGAATGTTGAGTTTTGTTTTTTTTTTTTTTTTTTTTCGACTCGACCACACGTAGATAAGGGCCTAAGAACGTATAGACACGCGAAATATCCATAATAACGATTCCTGAGTTAGTTACAACGAGTTTTCTCGTGACGTCTGTATGTACGTATGTATGTGTGTATGTAACTCGCATAACTCAAGAACGGTATGTCCTAGAAAGTTGAAATTTTTGGACTAGACTCCTTGTGAGGTCTAGGTGCGCACCTTTCCTTTTGGTTGCATTCGCGTGTTTCTAGATGGGTCTTTTGCCGCTTTTTGGGGGGAAATCATTGTTAATTTCAATGTAAACTCGAGTGGTGTTATAATTTGGCGGATTTGTTTTTTTCGGCAAGTTTGTTGGCTTTTTTTTTTTTTTTTTTTTTGATCGGATTTCAATTTGGCCATCGTTGGT
Source organism: Uloborus diversus (assembly GCF_026930045.1). Classification (NCBI taxonomy): domain Eukaryota; kingdom Metazoa; phylum Arthropoda; class Arachnida; order Araneae; family Uloboridae; genus Uloborus; species Uloborus diversus. The sequence continues at coordinate 3,879,130 of NC_072736.1, read as the reverse complement.
GATATTTAGAGAGTAAACTATTGAATCACATTAAAACTGCCAATAATGGGGAAATTACATTAAATTGGAGTAAAAGGAAGTCATGTGATGCACACATCAGCTCGTTTTGTAATTTATATGTGAGGTTGATTTATGAAAACCATCTTGCCTCATTGAATAATGAGCTGTTAAGTGCCCAATTTTTTGTTTCAACACTCTTCACTTTCAAATCACAATACAGAAAATAGGTGACGCCTAAGCTTTTAAACTTGAATCATAAAGTTCACAACACATTTACAAGAAACGTTCAAAACTTTAAGGGAAATTCTACACAAAAACGTATAATTCTATGGTAAATCAAACACGAGAAAAAACTAGTTGATCTGTTTGCAAAAATTAATGAATTTTTGAGCGAAGGCTTTCCGGAAAAAATTCCGAACATTCAAAATGTGGCGGGCATGTCGACGTACCTAGGGGACGAAATCCCCAATTTCCCAGCATGGAACACCTCAATTCGAAATAATCCTCAGAAGAATTCGCAGAATCTGACCGATGGCCAATCGAATCGGAAACAACCACGTTAATCGTCAGCGATTCGAAGCCACCAAGAACGACAATTCTATCTATCGAGTCGATGAATAAAACATCCAGCATTCATTCGAAAGGGACAATGTCGATCGCATCGCCCCGATAAGATGCGTATCGAATTTTCTTTTCCACAACAGCGAGCCCCAGACGCCCGTTGAAGGAATCGCAGCACGTGCTCGGGGCTCCGATGGACACCTTTCTCTTCATCCGAGGAGGTTAGACGGTCGGCCGCCTTATTGCCCACCATGAAATCTAGCAGACCGAGACCACACCTCAGTGAAAGAATGAACATCTGATACACCGTAGACTTTCGATAATCCAGAACGGTTAATTAATCGAAAATCCGGAATTTAAGAAAACCTGGTTAAGCCATTATACACGAGCTAATGTGTGCATCACGTGACTTCCTTTTACTCCAATTTAATGTCATTTTCTCATTATTGGCAGTTTTAATATGATTCAATAGTTTACTCTCCAAATGTCACCAATAGTGGCCAAACTGAAACCAGATTTAAAAAAAAAAATCGCCAAATTTGTCGCCAAGTTGGCGACCAAAGACTGGCGATATATCGCCAAATTACAACACCACTTGAGTTTACATCGAAATTAACAATGATTCCACCCCCAAAAAGGGGCAAAAGACCCCCTTTGGAGCATCCGAATGCAACGAAAAGAGAAGGTGCACAACTAGACCCCACTAGGAGTCCACGTACCAAATTTCAACCTTCTAGGACATTCCGTTCTTGAGTTATGCGACATACATACACACATACGCAGATACATACGTACATATAGACGTCACGAGAAAACTCGTTGTAATTAACTCTGGGATCGTCAAAATGGATATTTCGGGTGTCTGTACGTTCCTAGGCACATATCCACGTGTGGTCGAGTTGGAAAAAAACTCAACATTCATTTGGGGGTCAGCAAAATGGAAATTAAGGCCGATTTTCGAGTGAAAATTTTTTCGCGAATACAATACTTCCTTTTTTGTAAAAGGAAGTAACAAGAAATTGAAAGTACGGAATTTGAAAAGTTGGCCTAGTGAGATATTGTGCTCGATCAAATATCATTTGTTGAACTTTTAATGAGTGTCTCCTTCACATTAAAACAAACTCCAGCCAACTCGCGATAACTCGAAGCTTTATAACTGGAATATTCCTTTAGCTAGAAGTTTTCATTGGGTCCTAAACTCTTGAGCAGGCTGTGGAACTTCCCATAGCTCGAACTACCAGTAGGCCAGTGTTTTAGGACGAGTAATCTAGAGTTGACTGTACATTTATGACAACCAACAATTTATATCTCAGATTTGCATCATACGTTAAGACCTATTTCAACCATTTTACATGGAGAAGAAAATTAAAATCGCTCCTCCTGTGATACCTTAAAATTATATAGCAACCTTAAAAAGCTTCATCAAAGCCTTTCAGGGTTGCTATACTGATACGAAATTAGAGTTTTACACATTTGACAATGCTGTTACTAATTACTCAATAGTCCATAAGTGCCTTTTACTTTTATTATTTTCATGAATATTTTGTATGGTTTGTTTTTTGTCGGTGTCACCGACAAAAAAAGTTCAGATCTAAACAGTTACCAAATTCCATAGCAGTTCCTCATAGAAGTTGGATTTTCTCATGTTCTTCAATTCATTTAGAAAACAATTTTTTACCTGCTTTGATAATGGATTTTAATCTTGCGGCAAGTTTTAGTCATCACTATTTTTTTTTTTTTTTTTTTCAAACTTGCCAAGTTTTAAGTCAAATATCAAAGAAAGTAAAAAATTGTTTTCTAAATGAATTGAAGAACATGAGAAAATCCAACTTCTATGAGGAACTGCTATGGAACTTGGTAACTGTTTAGATCTGAACTTTTTTTGTCGGTGACACCGTTTTTCCCGCACCTCATTTAAACCGAACTTGGCTTCATTTTCACATTAATATTTCGTTGGGATATCATTACTTTTTGAAAAGCTAAATCAAAAGTTATGTTCAAATTTAGACAGTTATAAATGCAAAAGCGTATATTACAAATATATGATTTCCTTTTTTTCCCCCTGCTGTTACGGTGCACTTGTTTGCGGTTTCTTTTTATTAGAAGTTATGAAGATATTTTGATAACTGGGGACATCGCGCAATCGCCAATTTTGGGCAATAATCATCTGTTTTCCCATTAATCAGCAAGGCCAAAGTACATTAGCTCTTAGTCTTCCCGATTTTGGTTAGAAATTAGATTGTTAATTTAAAACTTCAACAACCTTGTTTTGGCAACGTTTGACGAGCCCATTTGTTTTGAGTTATTAGACGAAATATTTTGCAATCGCGTGGTGAAGTGATTACGCCGTGATACTCATACAAAATAGCGTAGTTTTTTGCTATTTTAATGTAGTTTTTGATTTTTTAGATTTTTCCCTTTACCTATGCATGAAAATCTATCTTCATGCCAAATTTCAAGTATGTGAGACACTTGGAAGTTCGTAAACATTTTGATGAGTGAGTGAGTGAATCAGTGTAAAAAATGACACTTTTCAGATAGTAATAATTCCATAACTATAAGAGGTACATTCATGAAATTTAGAATTATAGGTCTGCTAGGCAGCTCTATTAGACATACAAAATTTCAAGCAGAATTAATAGTTTTTGAGAAATGATCAAGTCAAAAGTCGTTTGAAATGGTTCATGTATAAGATACACACTGGCAGATGTGTCGCCTGATTTCCGAACTTGGCTGAAACACCGCCGTGTGTCTAAATTCTGGAACTCAGGGTTCCAAGGAATGAAGTTCCAGGGTTTGAAGGCATTGCTCAAGACGTTCTGTAGGGAGAGGGTCGATGCTTCATGCTGCTAACATATAATAAATATCAATTAAGCTGACTAAATGAACTGGACTTACCTGTAGCAGGTACTCTTTAGTGTGAAGATTATTCCATTTTTATCCACAAAATTTATCTTTCTGTCGCATTTTCATTCTATGAAGAGAAATGAAAACAGTTAAAGTATACCTTTGGGGTTTAAAAAAAAAATCAAAAAAGAAATTGTGTCTTTATGACACAATTTCAATCAAGAGACAAATTTATGACGAAAAAAGAAAGTTTAAAAAAATTGTTAGGAAGCATAACAATGACACAGAATAATGCCGGTTTCATGACGACTGCGACGGCCACAAAATACATTGCTATAGTTCTCGTTGCCTATAGGCTGCTGCTGCTATGATTTTAAAAAAATAGCGGCAGCTTTTCCTGTTTAATTTGCACAATCGACTGATGGAATAAAGGACAGTGAAGGAATGAGCACAAATATGTATTACTGAAATAGGTACAACCAATGACGAATGCAGAAAGGTAGTAAAAAAGATTTTGCACTAGCCGCTGTTGAAGTGAAACCAGCATTACATCTGCACATGATTCTAACTCTTCCCGAAACCTTTTTATCCGTTAAAATACAAATACTAATACAAATGTGACGACCAGCAGCAGGCTCTAAGCCGAACTAGGTTGGTCCTGCAGTTTCGTTTTTATTAGAACTCATCAGTCTAAATTAGTGAATAATCGAGTTGGAGGCAGATGTCATCTCATTGAAGATGTAAGTACCAACAAACTGGAAGATAAAGTATGTTTATCTCACCAGCGAGTCTCCGCAGATGGCATCTGCCTCCAGCTCGGTTATTCACTAACCCAGACTGATGAGTTATAATAAGAACGAAACTGCAGTCTCTGTATGTGATAACCGGACTGTTGCATGTGGGACAAAATTCCTAAAAAACGAAAGATGAATTTTTCATTCGAAATGAAGTGAAGTGAATAAGGGTTCCACCTCCCGGCCAGAAGAAAAACTTTTCCAAAATATGCCATTAACAAATGTTCATGAAAATGTGCGAGTGCTTTGTCCGTTCTAGTCGAACGTTTACCAATTAATTGAAAACTCAAAACGAGTTGATGTATGCATCACATGACTTCCTTTTACTCCAGTTTAATGTCATTTTTCTATTATTGGCAATTTTAATGTGATTCAATAGTTTTCCCTCTAAATATCACCAACACTGGCCAAATCAAAACCAGATTTAAGAAAAAAAAATCCGCGAAATTTGTCGCCAAGTTGGCGACCAAAAGACTGGTGATATATCGCCAAGTGTCAGCCAAATTATACCACCACTTGAGTTTACATCGAAATTAACAATGATTTTCCTCCAAAAAGGGGCAAAAGACCCCCTTAGAAACATCCGAATGCAACCAAAAGGGAAGGTGCACAACTAGACCCCACTAGGAGTTCACGTACGAAATTTAAACTTTCTAGGACATGCCGTTTTCGAGTTACGCGAGATACATACACACATACGCATATACATACGTACATACAGACGTCACAAGAAAACTAGTTGTAATTAACTCAGGGATCGTCAAAATGTATATTTCGGGTGTCTGTACGCTCCTAGGCATATATATCCACGTGTGGTCTAGTTGAAAAAAAAAAAAAAAAACATTCATTCGGGGGTGAGCAAAATAGAAATTAAGGCCGATTTTTGAGTGAAATTTTTTTCGCGAATACAATACTTCCTTTTTTGTAAAAGGAAGTAATAATGGACTGTATAGTTTTACTCTTTATTTTGATTGCTCTCTCAAGAGTTTCATCTTATCACTGTTCTCCGTGATACACTCGCATCTCAGAATACATTATTGTGCTTACACCCTCGCTCTCTGTTTACATTACGTGCAGTGCCCTGTATACTTTAATTGCAAAACTAGGATTGCAATTTTGGGCATGATTTATACCAAAGTATTGTATTCAATTCAAAGTTTACTTATTACATTTTGCCGATCAATCAACATACAAAATCTTGTACACTCAATACAATCTAGATTCGAATAAAAAAAGAAGACATGCATATAGGTAGACAATAGATATACAGTCGAACCTCCATATATCGAAGTCCCGAATTGCGGGGGAAAAATTCGATATATAGAAATTTCGATATGTAGAAACAATCTTAGTTTATCATAAGGATCTCCTTAAAACATTAAAATGAAACTAATTTTTGCCAACTGTAATGCCGTTTCATGTTTTTGAGTGAGTTTTCTGCAAGTTTCTGTACTTTTATTACGACTTTCCGATTTCTCATAATAGCAGGAACTCAGCTTGCGGAAATACTAAATTTACCAAACATTAGGGGATTTTTGTTTTGACAGTGTAATCGAGAGAAAAGTAAAAAATCCATCTAGTACTTAACTTGAATGGTTTTCACTGAAGCTAAAAAGTTTAGGAATGATAATCAACAGATAACTTAAAACAGATTTTACCGTATTACTGGTTGAAACTAAGATTTGAAATAAACTGGAGGGAATTTAAGAACTCCAGAGCGGAACAACGATCTATCTTTACTCCTCTCAACCCCAGATTCCTTGTGAGTTTCGTAGCAACCTTTAGTAAACATAATTTTCTCCCCTAACCTTCATTTTTCATGAGACAAACAGTCTAAAAAGGAAAAAAAAATCTACGAATGTCTAAAAAAATTTCTATATATAGAGATTTTTTCGATATATGGAAACAATTTTTCTATGTAATGGAGATGGAAATTTGCTGGGATTTCGATATATAGAAAATTTCGATATGTGGAAGTTCGATATATGGAGGTTTGACTATATATAGCCAGGATTCTTTTCCAGAAGCAAAATTACTTCTGCGTATTTTTTAGAGCAGTTAAATTCATTTTGGAAGAATGAAATGTACGAAAACAGTAAAGAAAGATGAAATGAAAAATCTTACTATCTAAGAATGAAATTGAAGATACCAGGGTAAGAAAAGATTTGTACTATTTTGATTTTTAACATTTGAAATGTTTGATAGTTTATTTTTAAAAAAACACTTCAATATAATTTTTGAGCAATCACGATTGCTTATTGCTTTTATTCGACTGTTTTGATGTCCTATGATTTTATTTCCCGCCAGCACCCTCTGCACCATCACCGTCGACCGGCGGCTCCTCACGATGCTGCTCCTCTAGCGAAAACCGTCTCCAGGTTGCATCCATATCCTACACTTACACGCATACATATACGCACCTACACACACACATATACACGTACACCCACAATCACGCATACATTCACCTACACACATACACAAACATACACACACAAACACACCTACACACTCACATAATACACACAACTACCCACACACTCATGCCTGCACACAGACACAAACACATATGCCTACACACACATACACATACCCTCCCCCCCACACACACAGCTACCCACACACTAATGCCTGCACACAGACACAAACACATATGCCTACACACACATACACATACCCCCTACACACAAATTCACATACTCCCCACACACAAACACACACGCCTACACATACACTCGTGATTGCGAAAAACATAATTTGAATTGAAGATGTCAAAGTTCAAATTATTTTTTTTTTTAAATATTCAGTTGCTTTTTTTTCCGCTTTGCTAAATCTTAAAGCCATGAAAGTAGGCTTGACTAAATGTTAGAGGTGTGTTTCCGGTTTTCAATGCGTGAAATTCGCTTAGAGGCGTTGAAAATGCTTGAACATATCAATATCATTAAACATTTCATTACACGAACTCTCATAGTTAACTCATTTACATTTCACTCGGGAAGTTTTGGAAGAAACTCGAAACCATTTGAGGTTACAGATAATTGGTGCGGTTTTTTTTTTTTTTTTCTTTTTTCACCACGGTGGATATGAACCATTATAAAATGATCATGTCTAAAACGATAAATGGGGTCGTTTCCAAAATTTTAAAAGTATTTTATTTCTGAATGAACATGCTTAGAAACATAGGATCGAACCATTTTTTGAATAATTTGTTTAAGTTTAATATTTAAAACAAATTACTTAAATCGTTGCGCTTTTATTGTTTACATTTCTTGCCGATGACATCACAAATGATGAAATGCCAGTCTGTGTTGGCATTCACAGACCAAAATATTTAATTCGCATTTTTACTCACGTGTATTGGCAACGATAGGGTTGATAGCAAGCGTAAAGCGCAATTTTAATTCGCTGCTTGATTATCATAACGTGGAAACGTAGTAGAAAGATGCGCCAAATTGCATCATTTGTGACGTCATAAAGACCACGCCTTGTTTGAAAAATCGGACATTTTAAAAAATTAATTTAAAAAAAAAACTGTTGGGAAAATCAAAGTATTTTTTGGGTCCATGTAATTTTTTTTGCTCATTCTATCCATTTCAATGATTAAAAGTAGTATTTTTGACTGAAGGAAACCACCCCATTATTATAAAAAGGGACCATGGTGCCAAACTTGGAAGAAAAGTTTGACTTAAACCTCATGTGCTTAGCGCTTATTTTCAAGTCCTGCTAGCATCTGAGATAGGTTTTAATTCATTCTCTGTATCAAATTTTCAACAATTATTTTGCCAAATTTTATTCTTATTCACCAAGAAGTTGTCAAAGGAAAAATATAAATTTAGAGAAAAAAAAAGCCAAGACAATTTTTATGTTATTTGTAACGATTTACGCACGAGAAACTAAGGCATTATTTATTCTGGCAATCGCACGGGATTACATCTTCCTCTCTCTTCGAACAGATGTGCCGCGAGCCCGCACAGAGAGACGGTTTTATGGAGGAGTTAAGACGTCAAGTCGAAGCGGAATGTTACCGATGTTTTCTGGAGTAAGGCCCTAATTCTCAACTTTCGTCTGCTTATAAATTAAATACAGAAACTGAAGCAATATCAAGCCAGATTAACATCTTTACAACGTGATGACAAACAGTAACGTTCTTCGTGACTTGCACATGGAAACCAAAACTTCCAACAAAATTTGTTACTGAAAGTTCCCGTAATTTGTAACACCTGTATTGTATTTAGCAAAAGTACGTTCCGCTCTTAATTTACTGAAGAACTCTCAACGTGACGACTAACAGCAAGGTTCTTCATGACTTGCACACGGAAAACAAAACTCCCAACTTAAATTTGTTACTGAAAGTTCCCGTAATTTGTAACACCTGTATTGTATTTAGCAAAAGTACGTTCCGCTCTTAATTTACTGAAGAACTCTCAACGTGACGACTAACAGCAAGGTTCTTCATGACTTGCACACGGAAAACAAAACTCCCAACTTAAATTTGATACTGAAAATTCCCGTAATTTGTAAACTTTCTGAAATATCATGCGCGCAAAACGAGAAAAATGAAGAAATCGGCACCTGAGAAAAATAAGCTTAAACATCTGCTGTTAACATAAATCTACGGGGAAAGTTTACGCATTTTTACGATAACTTGAAAAGTTTTTGGCATATGGTAATGCATAAGGTATCAAATTGTTCAGAATTAAGTTATGCATAACATATATTTTTTCCAGAAAATCGAAAATTTTGAAGGTTAAAGGTCCTAAGACCCCTTAAACAATAAGAAAAAGTTTTTCTATCATGCTCTATAACAGCAACACTATAACCATCACTTGCCCCAAAAGAGATAGTGTTTATCCTATTATCAGTTGTTTCCTGTCATCAGTTGTCCAAATTTTTAATTTGGGTGCTTACTTTTGAGTAAAGCTTTATTTATATTAATGTGCTCCAATTGTACTATAGAGATATTGGTTGCTGCTTAAATTTGGTTGTAAAAACTTAACTTTTTGAGGTTTAAAATTTATGCTAAGGTTTTAAAAAGTCGATAAAAAAAACCCCAATTTTTACCAACTCCTTTAAAAAAAAATAAAATTAGAACTTCTTATCTTTATCTTTACTAATAACAAAGCTGAAATCAGGAGGATGTCTGGATGTCAGAAGGATGTTTGGATCTATGTGACGCGCATAGCGCCTAAACCAATCGGCCGATTTTCATGAAATTTGGCACAAAGTTATTTTGTAGCATGAGGTGTGCACCTCGAAGCGATTTTTCAAAAATTCGATTTTGCTCTTTTTCTATTTCAATTTTAAGAGCAAAAATATCATAAGATGGACGAGTAAATTACGAAATTACCATAACGTGGAACCATAACATGGGCATAAGCCAATTGGCGAGAAAATTCACCATACATTATTTGTAAATATACAGGCGAACCAAAAGACCTTTTAATTTTTCTATTACGGGCAAAGCCGTGCGGGTACCACTAGTATGACATAAGACTGCAGAAATACGAGTGAAAATGCGACGAAAAAATATGCTGTTCCGTGGTGGGGGAAAGCTGGATTCGTGAAACCATGACCGAAGACGAACAAACTGAAGATTGAAATGCATCGAAAACGAAGAACGGTGTGGGTACAATGTATTTTTAACATTACTTATTTCCTTCCAAAACCATTCATTACGTGTGGTGAACGATGTGTGAAGGAACACCCCCCTGGCTCGCAACAAAGCGCGTTCTCGGGGAGGAGGAGGTGCAGCCTTGACAGACGAATCATTCTTTGTCTTCCGTCGATTAGTACCCATTTCGACCTTGACTTAAAAAAAAAGGAGTTTGAAAGCGGTCCAGTTCCACCTTATTTAACCCTAGTTCCAAGAAAGGCAAATTTCCTTTTAATGAGAGTGAAAAGATATTACATGAGCAGATTTGAGCGTATTGCTTTAGGCGTGATAAAAACATGCTCAGTGTTGACTTGAGCTTTTCCTTTTGATGTTCCTTGTAGATCTTTCTAAGAGATTTCCTGCCCTTTCCGTGCGCCCTGTCGGCCTTTCAGTGCTCTCTGTTGCTCTTTCGCGATCTCTGTTGCAATTTCGGTACGTATACTAAAGAAATCGGAATATACTCTGGAGAGGGAGGAGGAAGGGGTATAACAGTCGTTATCCGTGCATAAAATAACACGTTAGGATTGGTATAGTGCGGCTCTGGTAAGTTGAACTATGACCTTGGCCAAGGGCGCCCATATGCAAAATTTTAAGGGGGGGGGGGCTCAAAAAATTTTCCCATGGTTTAGCAGAATATTTTCCCCACGGAAACCGATTTCAGAACAGATTAGAGATATTAAAATTTGATATTTTTAATAACTTATTTATTAATGGGTGAAAAAGAAATTTTTATACATTTTTGCAATGAAAAAGCACTAAAAGCAAGGAAGTTCTTATTTCAAAGGGGGGCTTGAGTCTTTGACCTTGGCAAGATTTACTTCTTTTTGGGGAGTTCAGCGACATGTCATTTGAGTTAGAATACTGTTTCAAAGCTACTACAGTAACCGTCGCTTGTTTTAATCACGTTTGTTTACAGCTTTGATTCAATAAAGCGGCTGATTAAATGAAGCAAAAATGTGTCATTTTTTTCCATGCGGAATTTACATACAATTTAAGAGAACTTTATTCAATTCTTAGTCAAACAAGATAAAGTATTGTTAAAAGTATGCCGCTCACTCAAATTTTGGCTAAAGAACTTATTCTAAAACAGTAGGAAAAAGCAATCACAAAATTCAAATTTTGATTTATCTGCTTCAAAAACTGTATCTGCTGTTGATTGCTGAAAATAGGTGTAAATTAGTTTAGGCATTCTCAACTTCATATATCTAACAAAAAGCACCGAAATTCGCACGTCGTTGTTCCAATGTTGACGCTATTGGTGAGTGTGCAGCCTCTGATGCCTCCCCTTTTTTTCACTGCTTACCAAAAAAAAAAAACACTCATTTTGCAAAAAAGAAGGCAAAGAAATAGCAGACAGCTCTGATGCACCACATGTTTCTGGATGGATGGTCAGTCACATACTCTTGATTCATTTAAGCGGCGTGTTTGGTTCAAATATCTATCAGTTTTTCGGTGTTAAAACTCGATTTCGTTGACTTTGAGCATTTGATTCATTAAAGCGGCGTGTTTGGTTCAAATATCTATCAGTTTTTCGGTGTTAAAACTCGATTTCGTTGACTTTGAGCATTTGATTCATTAAAGCGGCTGATTCAATCAACCACTGATTCAAATATCCGGCGCTCACTATACGAAATTAATTCAACTCGTCTCAGCTCCAATGACCCTTATAACTAAAAAAAAAACCGAGCTGATGTGTGCATCACATGACTTCCTTTTACTCCAATTTAATGTAATTTTCCCATTATTGGCAATTTTAATGTGATTCAATCGTTTACTCTCTAAATATCACCAACAGTGGCCAAATCAAAACCAGATTTTTTAAAAAAAATTGCCAAATTTGTCGCCAACTTGACGACAAAACTTGGCGACCAAAAGACTGGCGATATATCGCCCAGTGTCCGCCAAATTATATATAGGGTCGCTGTAAAGGAGAGTGCCTCCTCGTGGTGCTGCCTGGGTAACGCTAAATCTCCACTTTTCACCGCCTACGGATGTTCATTTAGATTTGTATCTAGTCAGTGGCTCAATGGTGGTAAATTTAGTAGGCCGTGGAAGCCACTAGATCAAATCTTGTGCCTGAATCCACGGAGTCTAGAGACGTAAGTGGTATGAACAGTTCCAATGGGGATACTGGGGCGTTCATGCCGTACGAACCTCCCTAACACCCGAAAGTGGTAAAATTTGTAGAAACATCAGATGGTGCACCCCATTCAGTTTCGCCCTTAAAATAAGAAAACAAATCAAAGTCAACAGCAGTTCTAATTGAGATTCGTCGGGATTAATAGTTAGTTTTTCAAGTGTCAACTCAGTGACTATCATGACTGAACGTGTATAGCATGAATGAACAAACAAATTAGACGGAGCTGGAAACGATCTTCCTAACACCTCCAAGAAATGTCCTCAGAGGCAAAAATTCAGTTTTCTTGATTTCAGAATTTAGATATTTCTGCTAAATTGGCGAATTTTTCCGAAAGGAACGGCAGATCTTAAAAAAGAAAAAGAGCTGCACGGTAAGAGGAGGACAGAGAGAGAGGAACGTTCGGAAAACAGGAGTCAGTGCTGTAGTTGGAAAAAATGTTTGGAAAGAGAAGGAGGACAGAGGAACACTCGGAAAACAGAAGTCAGTGCTGCGGTTGGAAAAAATATTTGGAAAGAGCAGGAAGACGGAACACTCGGAAGACAGAAGTCAGTGCCGTGGTTGGAAAAAATGTTTGGAAAGAGAAGGAAGACAGAGGAACACTCGGAAAACAGAAGTCAGTGTTGTGGTTGGAAAAAATGTTTGGAAAGAGAAGGAGGACAGAGGAACACTCGGAAAACAAGTCAGTGTTGTGGTTGGAAAAAAATGTTTGGAAAGAGAAGGAGGACAGAGGAACACTCGGAAAACAGAAGTCAGTGTTGTGGTTGGAAAAAATGTTTGGAAAGAGAAGGAGGACAGAGGAACACTCGGAAAACAGAAGTCAGTGCTGTAGTTGGAAAAAATGTTTGGAAAAAGAAGGAGGACAGAGGAACACTCGGCAAACAGAAGTCAGTGCTGCGGTTGGAAAAAAATATTTGGAAAGAGCAGGAAGACGGAACACTCGGAAGACAGAAGTCAGTGCCGTGGTTGGAAAAAATGTTTGGAAAGAGGAGGACAGAGGAACACTCGGAAAACAGAAGTCAGTGTTGTGGTTGGAAAAAATGTTTGGAAAGAGAAGGAGGACAGAGGAACACTCGGAAAACAGAAGCCAGTGTTGTGGTTGGAAAAAATGTTTGGAAAGAGAAGGAGAACAGAGGAACACTCGGAAAACAGAAGCCAGTGTTGTCGTTGGAATCGGAAAGAGCAGGAGGACAGAGAAACACTCGGAAAACATAAGTCAGTGCTGTAGTTGGGAAAAAAATGTTGCTTCTAAAAGAAAAGGCCGTTTGAAACAAATATACATTACATTTGCATCAGTTTTGCAATAAAAGACAACTTTTCACGAGACGGCGTACCCTCTCCCAGTCAGCCACAGCACTGACAGAGGAGGTACAAGAAGAGGCAAATCACGAATCCATGGAAAATTCCGCTTCCATGAAAATATCTTCGACAGTACTGAGTGAAGAAACAGCAAAACATCAAAATTCAATAGATCTAAACGTTAATAATCAACGGTAAATCAGACACGAACGCTTCTTCATGCATTTCTTTTAATAATGGGAAAGTAAGCTAAAAATGAACACGCTTTCCTAATAAGGAATGTATATAATCTACCATTTAACGCTCAATCTTTATCTTTACTAATAATAAAGCTCAATGTCTGGATGTCTAGATGTCCGGATGTCTGTGACGCGTATAGCGCCTAGACCGTTCGGCCGATTTTCAGGAAATTTGGCACAAAGTTAGTTTGTAGCATGGGGGTGTGCAGCTCGAAGCGATTTTTCGAAAATTCGATTTTGTTCTTTTTCTATTCCAATTTTAAGCCCATTTTTCACAGAAATTTAATAAAATGGGAAATAATTTGTTCTGAAAATTTTCTTTCTTTATCTTTCTTTTCTTTACTTCTTTATCTTTCTTCTTTTCTGTTCTTTTTAAATAACAAACCTGAAAGTCTCTCTGTATGGATGTTTGGATCTCAGTGACGCGCATAGCGCCTAGACCGTTCGGCCAATTTTCATGAAATATGGCACAGGGTTAGTTTGTAGCATGGGGGTGTGCACCTCGAAGCGATTTTTCGAAAATTCAATGTGGTTCTTTTTCTATTTTAAGTTTAAGAACAAAAATATCATAAGATGGAAGAGTAAATTACGAAATTATCATAACGTAGAACCGTAACATGGGCACAAGCCAATTGGCGAGAAAATTCACCATACATTATTTGTAAATACAGGCGAACCAAAAGACCTTTTAATTTTTCTATTACGGGCGAAGCCGTGCGGGTACCACTAGTGTTTAATAAAACCAGCCGCCATTACCAAGAAGCCAACTGCAGTCGAGCGCGGTGACTGGAAGTGAATCTGAGAACAATTAACGAGATTTGCACTCAAATGATTTGTTTAGAACCCATAAAAGAAAGCCTTTCCCTTCCGAGAATCCTTCCGTCGTCGATATAGCAGGCGATTCTTTTATATACCTCCTTTCAGACGAGCTCTTTCGAGGACTCATTAACGAAAGGAAAGAGAAAAACAACTGAACTTTTTCCTCTTCGATCCAATTCAAGGATAAGACGATGCTGACCGCAGATTCATTAAATCTTGTTTGTTACGCCGTGTTTTGATTCAAGTCAGACGGGCCCCCAGTACGTATACTCTTCTTTTTTAGAAGGGGGGAGGGGGGAGGTTGCAGAGTACAAGTAATTAATTTCAAGTTCATTTAAAAGCCAATGACTTGTTAACCCTTTCACTACTAATGGCTGCAGGTTCGCAAGTTTGTCGTGCTGCGATTTTTAAATAAACGCTATAAAAATCCGCGAATTTTTCAAAAAGCACGATTTGTGCGAAAATTGCTGGAGCTTGTGTATTCTTCAGTTTTTAAAACTTATTACTTATACTAAGCAGTAAGTTACCCCCCCCCCCCTCCCCTCCCTTAAGTCAAAGGCTCTAAAATTCCCGGAGCCGGTCATTTTCCCCCGGACTCCGCAGCCCTGGTAAAAAAAATGAGAGAATTTTTATAGTTCTGCTTTCGGTTTATTTAGGGGGGCGGGGGGTGGGGGGGTTAAGCAAAAAAGTCTGCCACAACCTAAAAAATGAACACGCCTTTAGGGGACAAAAGCAAAAAAATTTTCTGTTCTATTTTTCAATTGTACACGTAGAAAGGACTACGGCCATTTTTTGAGCACTCACGATTGCTTATTGTTCTCACTTGACTGTTTTGTTGTGCAATCATTTTATTTTCCCGCCAGCACCCTCTGGAGCATCATCGTCGACCGACTCGTCACGATGCTGCTCCTATAGCGAAAACCGTCTCCAGGTTGCATCCATATGCTACACACACACGCATACATGCACAACTACACACACACACACGCATTACATGCACAACTACACACACACACACGCATTACATGCACAACTACACACACACACACGCATACACACACACACACACGCGCGCACACACAAATACATACACCTACACACACACAAACACCTACACACAATCAAACACATACATACACACACACGCATACATACAGACACATGCACATACACACACACCTACACACAACTACCCACACACTCATCACACTCATGCCTGCACAGACACAAACACATATGCCTACACACACATACACATTCCCCACCACACATAAACACTCATACACACAACTAGCCACACACTCATACCCGCACATAGACACAAACACACATGCCTACACACACATACACATACCCCCTACACACAAACACACATACCCCCCACACACATACACACATGCCTACATACACACACACACTTGATTGCGAAAAAGAAATTGAATTCGAGAAGTCAAAATTCAAATTAATTTTTTTTAAACGTATTTTTTTAAAACAAATGACAAACTACACATCACTCACTGTCGGGGGGATCACTCACTAGTCGGGCTACCTAAAAACGACTTTTTTGGAGGGGGATAGGGACAGAACATATTCGAACCCGGACGCCGCAATCTCTGAGAACGATCAAATGAGTACAGTCGTTTTATTCAAAGCAGTCAACACTATCCGTATCTGCAACCATCGATAATTCCACATCACAAATATTAAATTTAGAGTTAATTAAGTTTGCAGCGCTACTTCGAACGAGTGGCAGCTATGCTTCCCATCTTATACAATTAAAAACTGAGCGTATGTAACTATCTATGTATCTATCTATCGATTCATGTCCGAGTTTCTTCTCCAGAACGCTAGTGAACTGACCATCGAACCAGGTATCGATGGATTCGTAATTTTCCCTTCTTTATGATTGGCTATTTAACATAATCCTCCGATAATAATTAACGGAGATATCAATTAAAAACATTATTATGATACTTGGATTTTGACATAAAATCCCTATTTTTCGAAGGCTTTCCTCCATTCAAATTACTATTCAATGCTTCATCTCAACTTTCCGTAACAATGCTTTTATTAAAATTCGCAACTTCCAATAAACTATAGGGGGCGCTGCAACCACCGTTTAATGGCGGATGTAAAAGATAAACAAATGCCGTAACTTATAACTTGCTTTGACGATTAGTGGATGACAGTAATTTTTCATCGTGTTAGTGGGAAGCTTTCTTTTCTATTCTCCTGAAATTACATTACACCACAAACTGTCTGAAGCCTGTAATTTACTCAAAAGAAAACACGTGGAATCGAATGTTTTACCTTTTTCTTTAGTATTGTCAATCACCGCAAGGTAGAGTGTTCGAGCTCTGGAGTAGCGAATTGTAGCGTGAAGAAAATCATTGAAAAGAAAGATATGTTGCCATTTTTTGTTCTCGAATATGAACAAACAAAATTCTGGGTTTTGTTTCCAGGCTTTTCCTGTAATCGAGGGATTCGGAACTTCAGCGCTCGAATACGCTACCTAGCGGTGATTTTCAAAACTGCCGATGAAACTAAAACATTGCCACGTTGCGTTCCACGTGTGTCTGTTGACGTAAACACAAGCAGTTTGTTCTGAGTATTTATTAACGCAATCGATGAGTCTTAGTTTGCTTTCAGCTACAGAAATTAATTCGTCCCTTAGTAGTATTCTCGAGCTTCTCAAAATAATGTTAGTTTTCCTTATTTCCTTCTACAATATGAGTTGATTGAAAATAGTGAAAGCGAAAACTGGATTAACAAACTTGGAAAACGTTATACAAGGTAAAAAAAATTTATTGTTTTGTATGAATTTGTAAGAATATGAGTTTTTTTTAATCTTAAATTAATTTAACTAACCATCTTTTACCGCAGCATTTAATTGGAATGGACGGTATGCAAAATATTTTCTTGAATATATTATCGTAGAACAAAATGAAAAATGTTTCACCGAGAAAGAATTTACTTTACTCCTTTTATTCTCAGCTGAAAGGTTTCGCCAAATTTGTTTAGGGTTATAGTTTTAGTATTGTGCGAGCAAAGTAGCCTTGGCGAGATTTCGCGTTTTTAGTTAAACCATTTTTAATTTTTATCATAAGTGGAATAAAATGGTAGTAAGATTACAGAATTCGATAAGTAAAAAGAAATAATGGTCAATCAACTGAAAAGAAAACTACCACCATATATCCGTAAGAATTCTGTAGATGATTTGCATAACTTGACATAATTAAATCGTAACTCAGAAATTAGAAAAATCGAAAAAGAAAAATTTTAAATTAACCGATTCGGGAATTCGAGAGAAATAACTCAGCAACAAATGCAAAACAATGAGCGCTAGTCAAGCAAGGCAAAGAAGTATCATCTTCTTTCGATAATAATTTGTAATGTCATATTGAATTTTCTAGCATTAATTGTTGTTCTTGTCAGGCCACAATTATTATTTAGTTTTATCAAGAATTGATAAATATCGAATTCAACATCATGGAAATAGCTGCTTAGAACTACGAACTACGTAGTTTGCATTAATCTTTGACGTTTAGTAATGCTTCTTGAATTCTCATTTCTTTCTACGTGGGCCAGAATATCCACAAGACTTTGAAAATTAATTTAAAAAGAATAAAGCGAAAAATATCATACATACGAACAAAAATCACAACACTTTTAGCATTTTCTTCGTTACCACATGCGTTTGTTTTAGTTTTTAAGTCGGCCATTAGACAGTGACTGCAGTGCCCCCTATAGTTCGTTGAAGTTGCGAATTTAAAATGTTTCCTTTTTGGCTATTTTTCCGCAATCTGCCACAAAATGTTACTGTTTTTTTTTTTTTTTTTTTTTTGTCCAAGCCTGATTGTTGAACACGCGTCACTTGACTTAACTTTTATTTTCGACAGAAGACCGTGCGAAGCCAGGCGAGGAAGCTAGTCACAAATATTAAATTTAGAGTTAATTAAGTTTGCAGCGCTACTACGAACGAGTGGCAGCTAGGCTTCCCATTTTCTTCAGAATCGCTAAGAAGGCAATCTCTGAAACTCCGATCGTTCCGTCTGCTCCAGAGCGGTGTCTCAACCCTTTCAAGGAATTCCGCCAAGGATAGCCGAGAGGAAAATAAGGTTAAGGTCGGAAAGAACAGGATTTTCTCTCCCGCCACCTGAGTCGTGACGGGAACACACCACTAACTCTCGTTTTCTCCACTTAACTCGGATTACTTAATCAGCGTTTGGGGAAAACTATGGAAGAGAGAGTTTACAAACTATCAATAAACGAGCCGATGTGTGCATCACATGACTTCCTTTTACTCCAATTTAATGTCACTTCCCCATTATTGGCAATTTTAATGTGATTCAGATGTTTACTCCCTAAATATCACTAACAGTGAACAAATTGAAACCAAATTTAAAATTAAAAAAAAATCGCCAAATTTGTCGCCAGGTTGGCGGCAAAACTTGGCGACCAAAACAATGGCGATATATCGCCAAGTGTCCGACAAATTATAACACAACTTGAGTTTACATTGAAATTAAGACCCCCTTAGGAACATCCGAATGCAACGAAAAGAGAAGATGCACAACTAGACCCCACTAGGAGTCTACGTACCAAATTTCAACTTTCTAGGACATGCCATTTTTGAGTTATGCGAGACACATACACACATACGCACATACATACGTACATACGGACGTCACGAGAGAATTCGTTGTAATTAACTCGGGGGTCGCCAAAATGGATATTTCGGGTGTTTGTACGTTCCTAGGCATATATCCACGTGTAAACGGGTCGAGAAAAAAAAAAAACTCAACATTCATTCGGGGTGAGCAAAATGGAAATTAAGGCCGAATTTTGAGTGAAATTATTTTCGCGAATACAATACTGCCTTTTTTGTAAAAGGAAGTAAAAAGAGCCGCCCATCTCTCAATATGTATGTAGGAGAATGGAGAAAAGTGAAATAGTTAGATAACTTACCTTTTTCAAAATAAACCAATTAGAAATGTGTTTTGAAAATTGCGGTACAAGAGCAACGTATTTTGTAATAAGACTTGCATTGAGACATTATTTTTCCTTTTAGGCAGCAAATTTGCACTTTCAAAAAAAAAAAAAAAAAAAGTGGAAAATGTTCTTTTTTTTCATGGGGCAAAGTGGAAAATAAAATATTTTTCTAATGAAATATTTTTTATTGATCAATAAAAACTTTTTTTGTCAAATGAATGAATAAATAAATAAAAGAATAAATGGATAGGTAAGGATAAACGAATAAATTAATTAACTAATGCAAAAGAAAAGGTAAATTAGTGAATCAAATAGTGAATGAATAAGAAAACAAGGAAATGCCTAATTTAGTTATGGTCCGGGTAAAATTCACAATATTATCAAAGAAATACTAGGAATATGGTTTGGACTGGGACATTCGGGTGGAAAGGGGTAACTAAAAGGCAAAGTTCGTAGACCCACTGCAAATTTTATCGACAAACAACAAAAACCACGTCCTGGGAAGAAGAATCTTTTTCAACACATTATAAGTACAGCACATAAATTTCAGCACATAAAAGTCTGCAATTTAAATCAGCATTCGATTGCATTAGCATCTATTACAAATAATCACCAAGGAACGTTTGAATATAAAAGCTAAATTTAAAAAATCAAGAATGAAATAAGGCTAAAAAGCTTCAAAATAAGATAAGAAGCTGAGGAGCAGGTAGTGGCTACTGGAGCAAGTCTTAGACCTCTAAGCCACAGAGGATCCCTGTCCAGATTTAGGCCTATTTTTATATCTACTTTTGCTTTCTGCTTTATTCTAACTGAATGTTTTAACTTCAATTGATTCTTTTTTGAGCAATAACGATTGCTTATTGCTTTCATTTGACTGTTTTGATGTCCTATGATTTTATTTTCCCGCCAGCACCCTCTGCAGCATCACCGTCGGCCGGCTCCTCACGATGTTGCTCCTATAGCACAAACCGTTTCGTCGTTGCGTCACTTGCCCACACTTACACGCACGTACACACACACACAAACACATACACACACATACATACACCTACACACACATACATACACCTACACATATATATACACCTACACACACATACACAAACACATGCACACACTCAAACACATACACACACGCATACATACAGACACACACACATGCCTACACACACATACACATACCCCCTACACACATACACATACCCCCTACACACATACACATACCCCCTACACACAAACACCCATACCCCCCACACACACACGCCTACATACACACACAAACTCGTGATTGCGGAAAACATAATTTGAATTCAAGAGTTCAAAATTCAAATTATTTTTTTTTTCTTTTCCAATTCAGGAATAGTCTGAACAGACCTCATCAAGAATCTGCGATCGTCGAAAGCGTCGTAGCGTCGATTTATTTTCGCTGTCGGGACCATGCCTACTTATATATAAAAGCATTAATTTTTCAATGCCAGGGGGGCATAGCCCCCTAGCATTGAATCAAACCAACGTGACGGGCCTATCTGGAATGAAAGCAGCTTCAATTGCACACCACCGCGAAACAATCTTTCAGCTTTCACACCGATAACGACTTTCCATCAGCAGCAAGAGGCACTGCCGTGAAAGCGGTTCTACAACTGACATTACGAGTTCGGAATCTTGCCACTTTCTATGCAGCGCTCATGCTGCAGGGGGGGGGGGGATCTCACCGCATCTCACGCTTTTCGAATGAAAAAAGATGGCAAAAAAAAGTGGGAGCGAGTTAATTGGCTTAATTGGCTGGGGGAAAGGGGGGGGGGACGGGCAGACTGGCGCCGCATTCCATCCGATCCCAAAACAGAGAGAGAAAGATGACATTGCGGAGCGCGAAGAAGGAAAAAACGCCCGACGCTATTATTTAAAAATGAATAACAGGTCGCACACGCTTTAAATTTCTCTCGTTTCTCTCGCTCGGATTCTAGAATCAGAGAGCTCATACGTATAACAAAAAAATTTTGAAAAAAAAATAGAACCGACTTCAAAATTGCTCTAAAAAGTGAAAAATAATTTTATTCTTTAAACACCATCGATAATGCTTTTAAACATAATTTTTGAAGTTGGCGCAAAAACAAAACGTAAAATCCAGTGTAACCATGCTTCGTTCATATTTTTTTTTTTCAGAAAAAGCATCCTAAGTTACGAACGAAACATTAATATCGCTATTCAAATATGCTGTCATCAATGCATAATGTATGTGATAGTGAAGAAACTGGTCCTGGTTAAATTTATAGTTGTATTTCAGTTATGACTGTGAATGATTTTATCTATCGTTTTTGCGCCAACTTCAAAAATTATGTTTAAAAGCATTATCGATGGTGTTTAAAGAATAAAATTATTTTTCACTTTTTAGAGCAATTTTGAAGTCGGTTCTATTTTTTTTTTCAAAATTTTTTTATTTCATTCTTTTTAGTGTAAATGTAGGTATTTCAGAAATAATAAGAAGTTACCATCACGAAACTTCACATTTTTTTCTTAAAAATGCTCCATACTAAAAAAAAAAGCTATTGACACGCGTTAAACTTTAAGCGATTGGCACTAAAAACTTATCTTTGTTCCTTTCTGGAAATCATGCGTAGTTAATTTAATTATAACCATTTAAGTATTACGTTTTTTCTAACTAATTTACATTCCATAGCATCTAAGTTGCTCATGATGCAATCCTGTATTTTCTTACTTAGCCCCGATCATCTGTTATCGGCATAGATGATAACGATAAAAATACTACAGAGTAGTTGAGTCAAACCTAATGGTAGCATTGTGAAGGCTAAGCAGATCCTAATCACTGCATCACCTCGCTTCCAGGTTAGGTTTACCCCTACTATTATCGAAATATCCCTTGAAGAAATTTGATGCTTGCTTCAGAGAAGCCTTCATTCAAAATTATCATTACAATTACTATTAATGTTACTGTTATAGGGCACCAAAGTTTTATAACAATGAGTTTCATATTGTCGCGTAGATGAAGATAGCGAAGACAATGTGAAAGCTAAATGAAGCGAATACTCGTTAGTCTCAACTCGAGATCTTTATTCAGAACCACGAATGAACGTTACATCTCCTTATATACAACTTGAGAAAGTGCTGGAACTTTCCAAACTTGGAAAGATACAGAAATTAATAGAAGGTTCGAGAAAATACGGGAACTAGTAGAAACGAAATTTTAGTAAAATTCACTTTGTCCTACTCGGGATTTGAACCCGGGTCGCTCGTGTGGGAGGCGAGAATTCTACCACTGAGCCACCGTTATCCACGGATGAAAAGTGCGAACTTCGCTACAAAATCATTTAATAGGGAAATTGCATAAAATTTACTGTTTTTTGCCCATAACTTTTTTTCTAAAGAACAAATATGGTCAAACAAAGTAATGGGACCTAAGTTGAGCCATCCCCTATCCATTAAAGAAAGAATCATCAAAATCGGTTCACTAGGTGAGACGCTATGAGTGGACAAACAAAAAAAAAAAACATACATACGGTATGAATTGATAACCGCCTCCTTTTTGAAGTCGGTTAAAAAAGGGGTGTTTCCCGATAAAATCGTTCCAAATTATTTATCGACGAAATTACATTGTAAGTTACCAGTGCTATCCTCCCCTCAATCAAAAACAAGGACGGATCCAGAAAGTATTCAAGGAGGGGGCGATTGATTTCAGATATCTAACTCTTTCATAAATCCCCATACCTTCACCCCCTTCATTGAAGATTATCTAAAATTAAGGTTTTTTTTTTTAAGCAATCACGATTGCTTATTGCTTTCATTTGACTGTTTTGGCGTCCTATCATTTTATTTTCCCACCGCCACCCTCCGCACCATCACCGTCGATCGGCTCCTCACGATGCTGCTCCTCTAGCGAAAGCCGTCTCCAGGTTGCATCCATGTCCTACACACACGCGCATACAAACACAACTACACACACACACACATACGCACACAAACACATACATACAGACACATACACACACGCAAAAACATACACACACACATACACACAACTACCCACACATTCATGCCTGCACACAGACACAAACACATATGCCTACACACACATACACATACCCCCCCAACCACACACAGACAAACACATACGCCTACATACACACATTCGTGATTGCGAAAAACATAATTTGAATTCAAAATGTCAAAATTCAAATTAATTTTTTTTTTCATCTATTTTTTCTAATTTTGACGAAATCGTGAACTAAGAAAGAAACGAAGATGATATTTTTTTTTTACAAGTAAACCATTTTAGTACCATTTACAAAGCCTTTATGGGCATTAAACGCTATACTTCTCGGAATGTTTAAACATCACCTAAGTGTGGTGCCTCTTAGAACCTTTTTTTTTTTTTTACTTTAATTTCTAAAAATTCCGGAGGAGTGTACTGAACCTCATCCTTTACCTTAATGTCATCAAAGGTGTCCTATAATTGCCTTTTTTGGACTTCAATTGAAAAAAAAAATCTAGGGGAGAGCCCACAAAACCCATCTAAGAACGTCTACGATCGTCTAAAATTGAGTATTTGGAACTTCGAAACACTTCCTAAACCAAGTTCCTAACTAATAGTCCAGTTGCATACTTAGGGTAAAAGACCCTCCGTGGGAAATTTCGTGAGGAAATTGTGAGACCAATTCTAATGTATTCCTTATGGCCTATATAACTATGCCTCACCGGGTGTTTTGCTTGAATTTGTGTCAGACGACCTGTGTGACGTCATTAATCCAAGATGGCAGCTGCACTAGATATTGATGAAAATTTTCGGTTTTGACTCATTTTAAGGCATATTATGAAATGTTTTCAACTTTTATTATACATTTAATATTTTAACACTATTATATTTCAAATTTAAAAACAAATTATCTGTATAACATAAATTATTTATTTTGGTTTTTTTGATTTTCGATACAGATTTTATGAACTTTTTTAGTAACAATAGCAGTTAAAAATATTTTGGAAAGCTTGTGCGATAAAAATCAAATTTATTATTCCAAAAACCTGTAAAATTATTTGCATACACGTATTTTTGGGGTTATAAGAAGCATTTTTTTTAAATGTAGAAAAAATTTAAAACTTCCGTTACTTAATATCGGAAGCAATGAGAATTTTATTATTTGCATTTTTTGTGCTCTAAGTAATAAATAAATAATTTAAACTCTTATTTTAAGGGGGTCCGGGACACATTTTGAAAAAAATTTTATTATGTACTTTAGAGTTTTGAAATTTTTTGAACTGATTCATCATTTATTTAATAAGCAAAATCATAACATAAATATGAAAAAAAATTATTTTTTTATTTAAATTTAATTAGTTTTTTTCAAAAAAATGGGGTTGCTTTAAATTGCTATAACTCAAAATATTGTTGGTCAATTTTCAATTTTTTTTCAAAAAAGTATGCACAAATATCTAAGCTTTAATTTTTATTCGGCGATTTTAAAAATATTGATTCAATAAAAAATAAAAAATATTTGAAGAAAAATTTCGAAAAATTCGAAGATACTTTTTTTTAAAAAAATCATAATTTTTGCAGTAAACGTTTTTTTCAAATTCGCCGAATAAAAATTAAAGTAAATTGCTTGAAAAAGATATGCTCCAAGTTTCATTACTTTATCTCTATCGGTTCCTGACTTATAAGAGTTTGAATGCAAGAAATCGGGAAAAATTGCATCATGGAGAAAAACGCGTTTAAAGTTTTAAAGTTATGTACAAATTCGTTAGATGCATGCAACAAAAATAACTATAACTTTCGTTCTATTTAAGGTAGAAACAAGATTCAAACGTCCTCTTAAGAAGAAAAAAACGGAGCAATTTTTCAAATTATAAAAAAAAATTGCAAAATTTGAGGATTTTTGTGTCCCGGACCCCCTTAATTCAAAAATATAGATTTAAAAGTAAACAAACAGGTCTTATTTAAAGTGTCATCAATATTTTGTTGACTGTGCTTTTCACATAAGTCCTCATCACCTCCACACATACAAAGTTCAGTGCATGCAATGTTTTAAGATTTGCATTTGCATGAAACAATGCATTTGCCCTTTACGCTGCTGCATCGAACTAATTTCAAGATGGATTCAGGTGCACAAGGAAGTACACATAACTGGAGCATAGAAGTTGTCTTTCTTTTCCCATCCGAAGTCTAACGGTGATGGTAAATTCGGGTGCTGCTGGTCAGTAAGACGCCACTCTAATACCTGATAATGCGCTCTTAAAATACATGGGGACAAAGATGCTCTTATAGGAGGCAAAATTACATTTTGAGCCTACTGCTTGGAAAACATGAACCAACGAAGTTCTCCAATATCTGAAATCTTGGTCAGCGGCATATACAAGGAGCAAATAAGTCCTTCAATAGCAACTTTATTATTTGCATTAAATTCTTCGGTTGACCCCAGATGAATCAGAGTATCAAGAGTATTTTTGTCTGCCGTCTTATAATTTTTCAAAAAGATGGTTTCCCTTCTTAGCAAGTGAACTTGTTGTATCACATTCTGATAGAGCATGGAGTCCTAATATTCCTTGAATTTTTTCTGGTCCTAATGCTGTCATAATGCTTTTAATATCTCTCTTTGTGTTTTCTTATCTTTTAATGCTTCCCCATATGCTGAACATTTGGGTTGACTTGTCTTTGCAATTTTATAGGACGTTATTTCAGTCAGGGACTGAGGTACTGTCGAAAGGGAACGCGATGCTGAAGGTATGGTAAGAGAAAGTGGAATTTGTTTATCTGAGTCTTTTTTTCTGTTGATGAAGTACCATTACAATGCCGTGCAAAGTACCCTTCCCATAAGATGTGTTTTCAAGGAAATCAATGTTATCTGCAGCACAAAATAAAAATCTTGCCTTTTTCAATTCAGGAGAAGTATACATCCCGTCACTATCATCCATGCGCCTTATTAACCCATTTGCTATCTATGTTTCCAAACGTAGAACTTTAGCATAATCAATCGAAACACCTAATTTATGTAAAAAATCAATTATATATTTGCTTCGGGTAACAGAGTACGTAGTAAGGCCAACACCAACTTGTAAAGGCATATCTCGGGCGTGTCGATGAACAGTTTCTTTCGAAGCTTAGTACGGAGACAGTATTTTATACATGAATATGTGTGACAGTCTTTTAGCTTTATTCAGCACGATATTGTCCTGCACCGCAGAAATAGAATTAATTTCGAATTTTCCGTTGCAGCACCATTTAAAAAACTGATCAACTTCGATTGGAACGGCGTCAACTATCTGATTCTTTTCAAAATATCCTGTAAATGTCCATTTCTGATCAAATAAAACTGCTTTGCGTAAAATGTTTGCAGCTTTAAGGATATTTATGTTTTTCCCAATGTCTATAAAATAATCTTCTGCATTAGATAGGGTAATATCTGCAGTTTCCTTTAAAGATAAGCGTTGCGACTCATTTGCACTTTTTGGATTACTAAATATAGCGTCATCAATTTCTTCTTGAATGAGATTTTTAATTTCTTTTCGCGTTTTATTTTTTCCTAAATTTTTATTTGCAATTGACTAATAATTCATTTCAAGGTCTGCTATTGTAGTAACATTTCCCTGAGCAAGAAACTCATTTAATAAGCACAGGAATTCTACGTCTGTTGCTTTATTAGAAATAAAATCTTGTGACATTGTTATTACATCAGGATCGCAATTTCTTCGTAAAACATTAAATACATGTTTTGCCCAGCAATATTTAGGATGTAAAATGTTCTTTGCATGAGGGTCTCCTGGATCTGTACAATCACTGAGTTTGATTTTGAAAGTTTCATTTTTGGAAATTTCAATGGCTTTTTTTAATAGCTGACCTGCAGAATCTGTTTTTATCGCCACTAATGGTTTTCTTACACCGCCTTTTCCCGAGGCAGAAAAACCACTAATTTTTGTCACCAACGACAATTTTGGGTCTCGTTGTGTGTAGTCTACAACATTGTCTTCATGCATGGAAGTAGAACAATATAGTTTATTCTTATCCATTTCGTGAAATCTCTTACTTCTGTCCATGCTTGCTTTATGAGTGCACTTCTATTAGCATCCTGCATGCCATGATGCGGTTTTCATTTTTCAATTCACATTCGTTAATCGTTCAGTAAGTAATGTATATACTCTTTTCATTTCATATTCTACTCTCTTCTTGATACATTCTAACACTTTATCATAACCAATGGGTTTAACTAATGGGCACTCTTAATCTGACAAAAAATACATAGTTTATAATTAATTTGTAGCCTTGCTTTTTTCGAAGATGGAGGCAAAAAAACTTGTAAATGAGTTTTTAGGAGAGAAGACATCATGAATAAAATAGCAGTGATAAGTTAAGGAAAAATAACCGTACTTGAAGATTTGCAGATTATTCACCAACGAAACGACAAACAATATTTTCTCTACGCAGAAGTTTTCTCTTCTACTCTCCCTACAAATTAATTAAGAGCACCCCCAATGTACGATATTCATATTCGGTCAAAGAATTTAGAGGGTCAGGGGGTATACAGGTTATTAGAATTCTGTCAAACGATTATACTGTCAAACCTCGTTAAAACGAACTCAAAGGGACCTTCAAAGTGAATTTGTTTCAACAGTAGCTCGTTTTATCCGAAAAACAATAGTGTTAGGTGTGTTAAGTGGTTTTCAACAGAAAGACGGGGATCGCAAATGTAGTTCGCTTTAGCAGTAGTTCGTTATAATCGCGTTCGAATTAACGAGGCTCGACTGTACTAATGTGAAGTGATCTTAACCTGAAAATTAAAAGTATTTTTAACTGCAAAAGTTCACCCGAGGTACGTTTAAAACAGCTAATTCTGAGAGCCAAAGTGAAAAAAAAAAGATTTATCAGAACTTTTTTTTAAATGAGTTAATAAACAAAAAAATTAAATATTTTGTTTTTAATTCATAATAAGAAGATTAATAGAATATTAATCAAGTAAATTCAGCAGAAAATTATCACAAAATACCCAAAAATAAACTCATAATTGCAAAAACTCATTAAAGCCGCCATCTTGGATTGATGACGTCATACAGGCCGTCTGACACAAATTCAAGCAAAACACCCGGTGAGGCATAGTTACACAGACCATAAGGAATATATTAAAGTTGGTCTCACAATTTCCTCACGAAATTTCCCACGGAATGTAGTATGCCCCTCTACTATAAACATCTCTATCACTAAAGTGTTAACAGATGTGCTACAATTGCGTTTTCAAGACGACAATTTTGAAAAATTTCAAGAAAGATCCCTTTTTTTCGTATGTGTGTGTGTGTCGTTATGTGTGTCTGTGTGTGTGTGTATAAACTTGAGGGCATAGGTTTACTTTAAACTTCAGAAAAAATCCCCCCCCCCCCCAAGGATTTTTTCTCGCTACGCCACTGCACACGCCTACGTGCATACACACAGGTCTACGCACACACACAAGCCTACACATGCACGCACGCACACGCGCGCCTACACATATACACACGTCTGCACACACACACAACTATACGAACGTAATCGCCAAGGAGGAGGGGTAGGCTTGGGGGGACAGGAGCTGTTTCTAGAAACAATAGCCCCCAATGAGTAGGGCCCTGTCGCAACTTGTGATTGCAAAAATGTTGGTTTTTTTTTTCTTTTTTTTTTCTTTTTATGTTGAACAGTAAAATTGCCGCGCGAAACACAAAAGTGATGTCTGCAGACGAGCTCAACTTGAGAAATTGCTTTTATGACTCCATTTGATTCAGATGCCACTATTTCAGAATTTTTAAAAAGATATTTCTTATTCTTAAATGATCATAGAACGTCGTGCTTAGGTAAAATACGTTGCAAAAAAAAAAAAAAAAAAAAAATCTGGTGACAATAGCTCAATTTTGTTAAAAAGTGCAGGTACGATTTCTGAGCTAACTACGGTAGTTTTGTGGACGGCCGCTAAGCAAAAGAAAAAATGTAAATAATAAAACTAACATTAGACTTTTAAAACATTAAATCATGGGAAACAACATGCATAAGTCGTCTATATAGGCGGTGGGGCGAAGTTCTACAACAATTATTGCTAAACTTTTTGAACCCAGGCGCATTTTTGGAACTAAGATTTTCACACGGCTCCCTTCCTTTAGCATAAGTATCACAAATCATAACTACAGAATATGACAAATAATAACTAACACAGGAACCGAAGCCGGATTGCGGAACGTTTCAGTCTGGAGTATGCAAGCTTACCCACTAGTAAGGTCGCCAGATTTCTGAAATGTTCAACAGGGATGGACCCCCCCCCCCCCCCCACTCCAGCACCGCAAGTATTAAAAAGGGTACTCAGCCCTTTTTCTAGCCACCAATTTTCGTCTCAATCAGATCACTCCCTCTTGGTGCGTCGATTTTCTTGTTATAGAGTGTAGAAATTAGGTGTGTCTTAAATTTAGGTATTAAACTAGAAAAAGAATAGAATCTAGCACTTAATACTTACAAATGTAAACTTAAATTCTACGAAATTGTTCAAAAACAGATACAATAGAAAAGTTACGATTTTTTAAGAAACAAAATTATAAGAAAAACTTCAATTATTTTAAGAATAATTTATTTTTCAGCAACAGATGACGAGCCGCAATTTATTTTAAATGCGATCAAAAAGTACAAATTAAATTAAAAAAAAAAAAATTCTTAGAATTCTTTCACTGATTATTGTATTATATTTTAACTCTTACCTTGTTTCTGTATCAGTCTATTTTGAATTTTTGTGGAAAAGACGGAACGTCGTCAAAATATTGAAAACGTTCAGCCCAGAAGGAGCATCATAATGTTCAGAACTCATTTTTATTCGTAATAACCCGAATTAAGTAGAAGTCAGACCCATCATTTTGATCCAAAAGAAGGGGCTGCAGGGGCGGACTGGTCCGCCGGCCGATGCGCCCTCAAACTTGAACACCTTCTTTTTTTTTTTTTTTTTTTTTTTTGCGCTCATAAACCTGTGAGACTTCACGTCACTTTTTTTCCCTTTAACTCGTAAACCTGTGTACAATCTTTTTTTTTTTTTTTTTTGAGCAATCACGATTGCTTATTGTTCTCACTTGACTGTTTTGATGTCCTATGATTTTATTTCCCCCCCCCCCCCGCCTCCCTCTGCAGCACGACCGGACTCACGATCCTGCTCCTCTTGCGAAAACCGTCTCCAGGTTGCGTCACTTGCCTACACACACACGCATACATACACACTACTCAGACACGCATACATACACACACCTACACGCACACTAACAAACACATACACACACACCTACACATACACACAACTACCCACACATAAACATACCTCCCACACACACAACTACCCACATACACACACAAACACACATGCCTACACACATATCCCCCCCCCACACACACACACAAACACGCACGCCTACTACACACACTCATAATTTGAAGTCAAGATGTCAAAGTTCAATTTTTTTTTTCTTTTTGAGCAATCACAATTGCTTATTGTTCTCATTTGACTGTTTTTGGCGTCTTTTGATTTTTCCCACCGCCACCCTCCGCACCATCATCGTCGACCGGCTCCTCACGATGCTGCTCCTATAGCGAAAGCCGTCTCCAGGTTGCATCCATGTCCTACACACACGCGCATACATACACAACTACACACACGCACACACAAACACATACACTTACAAACACATACACACGCATACATACAGACACCCACACATACACACACAAAAACATACACACAACTACCCACACACTTATGCCAGCACACAGACACAAACACACATGCCCTACACACACATACACATGACCCCTACACACAAACACTCATGCCATACACATACTCGTGATTGCGAAAAACATAATTTGAATTCAAGATGTCAAAATTCAAATTAATTTTTTTTCCCCTTTCGAGGTTAAGGTCGCGCCCTCTTGGGGGACTCAGTCCGCCCCGTGAGGGGAAGGGGTGCACACTAAGGACAAATTTTATCGGAAAACAACAAAAATCACGCACACACACTTGTGTGGAAGACCATTAATTACTCAAAGTCATAGGATGAGGGGTGGGAGAAGGCAACTGGAAATGACGGGCCTGGTCAGGGTTGCCAGATTGGGGTTGACAGTAAATACGGGACAGGCTTCTAAGAGCGAAAGGGGGAGGTTGATAATTTTGTGGTTGAGGGCAGTTACTGGTTATGGTGTATTTTTAAGGGGTGATAAACAACCATGTTTCATTAGCTTTCGAAAGATTCCTCTCAGTATGTTTATTTGTGAGTACACTTTTAAAGAAACTCTAACTCAAAGAATAAATCAAGCAATAGAACGAAGTTCAGTATACAGATCGACGTTGATAGGAACAGGTGCAAATTAGTTTAGTGACATTTTTCGTTTAACAGTTTTTCTTTTACTTAAAAATACTGTCTCGTATTATAAAATATCGTTATTGGCTAGAATACGGGACCTATGCCGTCCGGTATGGAAGTTCCCCGGGACGCGGGACAATTTTTCAAAATACGGGACGTCTGGCAACCATGGGCCTGGTAGAAGTTTACATTAAATAGAAAAGAAGTGCTCAAATTGTAAATGCAAAAGCTGCTCATTCGAGACCCAAGGACTTACGCCACTGACTGAAAGCAAGGCAGTGTCGTGATTAATAGCCACTCTGGAAGTTCTCACGCCGAATGGGGAGAAGGAAAAAAATGGAGAGCCAATCCGTGGAAGAAAACAATCCGACACCGAAAACCACTCGGGACAAACACGGGCTTCATTCAAGCCGATGGGAAAGCAATCACGACGCCTCGCTTGATGGACGGCTGCTTCCGAGGAAGGTCCGGATTGCTGTTTCTCGAACTCGGATCCGAATCATTGGAACATCCAACAATTTGCCTACTCTGATTCGTGTTTACTCATTCTGTTTATTTCGTTTAGGCTTAACATTTAGTTCACTAAATGAATAATTATCGTATAAACTTTGTGCTACAATATGATTAAGGTGAAAAAAACAACGTAAATAAAGCACAAATATTGAAGAAGCATATAGCTATTTCAAGGCTACAATGGAGCCTCTTCATCAGTGCAAAAAGCTCACCAACACAACCAGAAGTTGCGAGAGAACTGACAACAACCAGGTGGACACCGGTATTTATACCAAAGAGGGCCAACCAATAAGAATACAGGAACAAGACAACAAACAACCAATCAGCGAACAGCATGTACACTCCGGGCTCAAAGCAAGGGGAGAGACAACCCTTGTAACCTTATTGGTTGGCTCTCTTTGGTATAAATACCGGTGTCCACCTGGTTGTTGTCAGTTCTCCTCGCAACTTCTGGTTGTGTTGGTGAGCTTTTTACACTGATGAAGAGGCTCCATTGTAGCCTTGAAATAGCTATATGCTTCTTCAATATTTGTGCTTTATTTACGTTGTTTTTTCACCTTAATCATTTAGTTCACTAGTTAACTATTACCATGAAGGCCATGATAATAGTGAACCAAATATTATCAAGCGTCCAAATGATAATTCGTCTTATTCTTAGCTACCGAATCGTTTAATGAAGGACACCAATGTGTAACATTTTTGGAGAACGACCCGCTAACGTCCCCTGAATCGACCGTCGCTATTTCGGGAGCACTAACTATCGGCACGCGACGATCTGTCATGTGACCGCCACCTACACCCGAGCCCACGAGCAGACGATGTCATCCTTCGCCCTTTCCCGCCTCGCAGTCATTGGCCTCGGGAGGAATGGGAAAGGGTTTAAAAACCCACTGTTCCACAGAGAGCGATTGGAACGCAGCCATCTTCCCAAACCGCAAGTATTCGATAAGCGGCCACTTTTCCGAGGGATGAACATTCCGTGGTAAATCATTAAAAGATTTCTTCCCAACATTCTGTTTCACCTGAAATAGAAGCGTCTCTGATCTGTTTGGCGATTCCATTTCTTGATTTTTAAACTCGAAAAATTAGTTTCTGGAACCTATTTTTAAAAGTACAGTAAAGCCTCCATATATCGAACTTCCACATATCAAAATTTTCTATATATCGATATCCCAGCAAATTTCAATGTTCATTACATAGAAAAATTGTTTCTATATATCGAAATTTTTTTCGAGACATTCGTAGATTTTTTTTTTCCACTTTAGACTGTTTGTCTCATGCAAAATGAAGGTTAGGGGATAAAATTATGTTTACTAAAGGTTGCTAAGAAACTCATAAGAAATCTGGGTTAGAGGGGTGAGTAGATAGGTCGTTGTT
This sequence comes from Uloborus diversus, assembly GCF_026930045.1. Lineage (NCBI taxonomy): Eukaryota > Metazoa > Arthropoda > Arachnida > Araneae > Uloboridae > Uloborus > Uloborus diversus. Next base: position 3,845,548 of record NC_072736.1, on the reverse strand, counting down.
CCGTTCTGGGGCTCTTAAAGTCCATCAAGTTTATTTCAAATCTTAGTTGTAATCAGTAACACTAAAATCAGTTTCAAGTTATTCTTTTTGTCTGTTGATTATCATTCCTAGTCTTTTTAGCTTCAGTAAAATTCATTCAAGTTAAGTAGATTGATTTTTTACTTTTCTCTCTACTTTTTCTTTGTCAAAACGAAAATCCCCTCATGTTGCGAATCAAGTTGAACCGCCGAAGAATGAAGATGTATGAAGGCACAAAAATGTAATTTCTGTTAATTTTTCAGTTATTGACTTCCGCTTAATCCGATGCTCGTATAAATTAGAAATTGGGTTTCATATACGAAAATTAGCTTTAATTTTAATGTTTTAGAAGGTTTTTATGATAAAATAAAATCGTTTCTATACATCGAAATTTCTATATATCGAATTTTTTCCGGCAATTTGCTACTTCGATATATGGAGGTCCGACTGTATTCCTTTTTTCCCCATAAATTAAAAGTTTTGGAACAACAAACAGAAAAATAATAAGCAGTGCTTAACAAATTCTAGGTGCCAGGTAGTATGGGCCAGTGTTTGAAATGGGCTGTCATTAGTCGACTATAATTTTGATTTGGCACTTTTCTAACCCTAGGCGCCAAATTTGGCGCACATATGCAAAACTTTAAAGGGGGGGGGGGGCAGATATTTTCCCTCATGGTTGAGCAGGATATTTTCTAAATGAAAACCCGATTTCAGTACAGATTAGAGTTGTTAAAATTTGATATTTTTAATAACTTATTAATTAATGAATGCAGAAGAAATGTTTTTTACATTTCTGCAAAGAAAAAAATATTAAAAGCAAGGGGAGTTCTAATTTCTAAAGGTGGCTTGAGACCCCCACTTACCCCCTCCCCCGATATGGGCGCCCATGTGGTGCCTACAGTTATGAAATACATTTAACCCCCCCCCCCCCCCACCCCTCCGCCGACTCACCGGGACTATGACCCGAAGGATAAATTTGCAAAACTAATTTTAAAATGCAAATAGTTTTGTCTTTCAAATATAAAATTCTTTTGTATAGTAATTTACAAATCTTTTTAATATGCTATCGGCAAACTGCAATATTTCTGTTTAATAAGTAATTTTTTTTATATTCGGATACTTATCTGCTTGATTTGTTAAAAATGGCACCTATAGGTTGCCCATTTTGACGCCCTGAAACTTGTACTAGGCGCAGTGGCGGATTGGTTCAAGAAATCGGCCCTGGTATAAAGATGTTGCGGCCCCATAGCTTCTATAGATACTAATTTTTACAAAAGTGATTGGGGAAACGATATCACTTAATAATGAGGAAATTATTCAAAAAATTAAATATTTTCTTTTAAACAAAATTTAACAGATGGGATTTTTTTTCTGTGTTTTAATGGTGAACAATTGATACAAGATATGCTAAACCTTCGTTTGTAAAAAAAAAAAAAGGTGATTGTGATAACCTGTTTAAGTATTTTTAAGTGCCTGGTACTGTATTGATTATTTCCGTAATGATATCTTCTAACATTACTTCAGTTAGAATAGGGAGCGAGGGGTGTGTGGCGACCCCTTGATTTTTTTAAACACATGTATCAATACAGAGAGAGATAGGGAGTAGTTGATAGTAGTAGTTAGATTGATTTTCTTGCATATGGGAGTTGTTAAATATTAGCATTAGAAACTTAATTGTAAGTTTAACATTGAGTCAGATGTATGGGGTCCTGGGGGTCTCTCCCCCGGAAAGTTTTTCAAATTGTTGACCTAAAAACGCAATTTTAGATGACTTCTGGTGATATTAGGGCGAAGGTTCGAGGGTCCTCTTCCGGCAACTTTTTGGAAGTGAAACTCCGAACTTGCATTTATATATTATCTTCAATTATGTTAGGAAGATGGGGTCCGGGAAAATTTCAAAATATTAGCCCTGGAAACGCAGTTTTAAAAGATTTTGGGTGATGATAGGGAAAGGAGAGATTCGAGCAACATCCACCAAGAATTGTTTTGAAATTGAAATCTTAAAAAGGTAATTGTAAGCTTTTTTTGATAAAAACTAGCACATCGGCAGTTATTCGGAAGTTAAGTTCCAAAAACGAAATTTTTAGACCGACCTTCGATGATTTTGGGAGAAGGAGTTATGGCGAGGCTCTTCGAATTTTTTTCGAAGTTTAAGCATTAAAAACGAGATTTCTGACGTGCTTTACTGATGGTGACGAAGGGGAAGGGAGGGGGCGACATTCTTTGAAATTTTTTCGATGCTGTAGATTCGAAAACGGAGTTATGAACGATCTTTTATAGTGTTACTAAGAAGAAAGGATCGAGAGCTTTCACCCGGTAAACAATCGCAACTTCGGAAAGAGAAATTAGAGGGGTAATATTTAATACGGAAAGATGAGGTTAGTGGACAGTGGAAGATATAAAGGGTCTGGTGTACCAGTGAGTCCATGACACCATGACATGGACTTTTACATGATACAGAATCTGAAAGTGAGAGACGAAGAAGATCGATATGGAAATGACTATGGCCAGTTACAAAAATTGCTTGGTGTGTGTGGTGTTTAGATTTAAATTTGAGGTTTTAATTAAATTTTTGGGAATAGGTCAAAGAAATCTTCTGTTATGATGTTATGGGAAAAGTGGGAATTTGGGGGGGGGGGGGGGGGTCCTCTTTTTTTTTTTTTTTTTTGAGATTGAAGCCCAAAAAAGGTAATTTTAGACGATCTTCGATGATATTATGGGAAGGAGATGCTTTAAGGGGGACATCCGAAATTTTTTCGACACTGATTTCTGACACTCTTTAATGATGGGGTGGGGACGTTTCTAGGTCAATTGTGGCGGAAATACTCTCCCTTTTCGAAGTTTTTCGAAGCTGAAATCTCAAATACGCTTTGTAGGCGATGAAAGGCGATGAAATCGTTGTAGGCGATCTTTAATGACGTTAAACTAAGAAATGGGGTTCGGGAGTTTTCCCCAGGAATTCCTTAAAAAGTTAAGTTTCAAAACCGCACTTTAAGCAAGCTTTGGTGACTAAAAAGGAAGATATAAACTTTTGCATCCCTCTCTCCCAACTCCCCCTTTTGGCTACGTCCCAATCTTTTATTTATTTAATTGATTTTTAAAAAAAAAAAAGGAAAACCCTGTAACAGGGTTCTCCTTCAGAACCATTTACATTTAGATTTTCCAATATAAAATTTTAAATTTACAGCCTAGTATTTTTATTTGCTTGAAATGCAAGTTATCTGCGGTCCGAAGTAAAAAAAAAAATTTTCTTGAACTGATCTGGTGCTTTGGTGACCTTAAATAACCTTAATGATCTTTAGTCTTTTTTTTCACTTCCTTTATTTTAAATATCATTCCTTCTTCACCTCTTGATAAAGTTTTGTTTAAATTTTCGATTCCTACATGATTTTTACATTCGAATACTTAGAACTACTGGTGTGACTATTAATTTCAATATATTTTCAATCTCTCTCGCTATACTTTAATTTTTCTCCTAGTTAAACGATATTTCTGGGGCCTGTGTATTTTTCTATATACATAATGATATTTTCCATTTTAAAAAAATAGGAAAGGTAAATGGTACAAAAGGTCGGTGTGGCCCCTGAGAATCATATTTTTTTATATAATCATTTTCAACCTGAAGGGTCTTCAACCGTTTGTTTGAACCCTTTGAGGGATATTGAGTGAGAGAAACTGAATATTTTATTTTTCGCAAAAAAAGGATAGAAACACACATTTAGGAGGTCTTTACTTAAATAATCTTCATAATACAGAATTTCGGATGCTCCAAATTGTGTTTTAAGATTGCATTTTCTGTTAAAGCTTTATCGAAAAAATTCTTTTTGTCATTTTTATTGCAATTGTTATGAACCATAATTCATAACAATTGTGAATTGGCATTCATAAGTAAAGTAAATGTGAGTTGCAATTCGTCGATGAAATTGAAAAATGGACAAAAGTATTTTAACTTTTAAATACAGCCCTTGTTTTTCTGTTTTTTATTGCATTACTAAAATTAAATTGGTGGCCCCATTTCTGAAAAACTGGGCTGGTGTAGCACCCCCACGGCCCCCTTAGCGACGGTCTTGCATCCTCCATCCGCGGGCTTGAGCCCATGCGTAAAGAGGGATTGAAACTAGAGAATTTACGTAGCGGTATTTACATTTTACTGTTTGTAGACAGAGCAACTGATCGGCCCGAAACATGACCGGCCCACCGGGCAAATGCCCGGTTGCCCGCCGGGTGTATCCGCCACTGACTAGGCGTTCCCATGGCGCCTGAATTTAAATTCCTATTTCTAATTTTCGATGGAACAGCAAAAGTAGAAATAACTTTCTATTACAAAAAGACCTGTCACAATGAATAACTAAAAAGTAAAAGTACAACAAAATAAAAAAAAATGTGGGGAAAAAAAGCTGTCTCTTTTCAGTTAAACTATTTTTCAGGCAAAGCAAAAGAATCAACTAAGATCTTTTATAGTAACATCAAAACTTTGGTACTCTCGGAAAATGTAAAAGGAAAACTCAAATATACTTCAATAAGCTTCTGTGTTATTCTAAAAAGTTATTTCAGAGTCAAAAAATAAATAAATAAAAGATAAGAAGACGAACTTGTTAGAGAAACATTAAAAATCTCTGTGTGCCATTCTAAGAAAATCTTAAGATTATTAAAAAATAAAATGCTTAAAAAAAATCTTAACTACTCTAAAAAGACATTTTCGGCTAAAACATTAAAGGATCTAAATATTATGTGTTGATTCAACATCTCTGGGAATATTTTAGAGCCTAAAAACACTTGAGGTTCCTTTAGTAAAATTGAAAAAAAAAAAAAAAAAAATCCATCATTCTGAGACAGTGAGGTTGTTTCCTTCAATCAAAAGTACTACTTTTAGTCACTGAAATTGATAGAATACGCAAAAAAAAAAAAAAAAAAAAAAAAAAAAAAAAAAAAAAAAAAAAAAAAAAAAAAACATGGATCCAGAAAATACTTTTATTTTCCCAACAATTTTTTTTTTAAATTAATTTTTTAAAATGTCCAATTTTTGAAACAAGGCATAGTCTTTATGACGTCACAAATGATGCACTTTGCCGCATCTTTCTACCGCGATTACACGTGAGTAAAGATGCGAATTAAATATTTTGCTCTGTGAATGGCAACAGCGAATAGCATTTCATCACTTGTGATGTCATCGGCAGAAACGTAAACAATAAAAGCGCACTGATTAAAGTAATTTTTAAAAAATATTAAACTTAAGCAAATTGTTTACAAAATCGTCAGATCCTGTGTTTTTAAGTATGCTCTTTCAAAAAAAAAAAAAAAACTTTTAAAATTTGAAAAACGACCCCATTGAAAAGTCTAAAATCATTAAGGACTTTTGATAAACCATAAAATTATTTATGACATTCCGAAATTAAAAGTTTATGAAACGCAAAATACCTTCATTAGCAAATTATTAAGAATTTTAGGGCCATTTTGAAAAAGAAAAAAAGAATGTCATTCTGTGCGAATTTCAAAGCCTAAAAAATCTCACAGTTCTCTAAGGAAAACATTGAAAATTTTTAATTCATTATGAGAAAACAAAAAAACATTTTTTAAAAAATTTACACTAAAGCCTTTTGTGTCATTCTATGATAATTTCCGAGAATTGAAGAGGGAAAAAATCCTTGACCGAAACATAACTAACATTTAAATCATTTGAAAAAAAAAAAAAAAGTACGAATCAAATAATTTAGAAAAACTAGTTCTACTTTAGAGGAACCTGCGAGAAATTAGACTTGCCATAACAACATTAAAAATTACTTGATTACCTTTCGACAAGGTCTTTCTCGAAAATGCTTTAATTAGCTGTTCTTAGAAAAATAAATTCAAAAAAAATAATTACAAATAATTTCACACAACCTCTTAGTTTAATTCATTTGAAATAAAAAGTTATTTCTCCGCTTGAGACAGACAAAAAGCGCTGAATCGAAGCTTAGCAAAAGACATTTTCTTCAAACAAACACGATTCCAGGAGCCTCATCATAATTGACCTTTGACCTTTAGAAATTAATGAAAGTGCTGCATGCGAGAATAACATCATCATGAAAACCAAGCAAAACTCGCTCTTCGATCGAATCAAGAGCCCAACAGAAAGATGTTCTGTTCCATCTGCAGGAAAAACCTGCAGTCAGAGAAAAAACACATACATTTGCTTACTTTCCTTAAAATGTTTAAGCATTGCATTTCATTTTAAACACTTGTTTGGAAAATGATTCGGAAACATGTAAATCTATTTTGATAGGTGGGGCCAGTGCTGTGGTACGGGGGGGCGCCCTCCGCAATATTTTGTTTACTAGAAAAATAATATAAATAACATAAAATGGTTTCAAACCCACTGTTCTTTTGGTACGTCTCCAAACCCCAAGGCGAGTTCCCCAAAACATTCTTTCCCAACTACCAATAGCAGTGGGCGGTGCGTATGCAATTTTTTTTTTTTTTTTTTTTTGCCCCCGAAAAATACTACTTATATTTTTTTTTTTAAATTATTATTCGTTAGATGCGTTTAACTTCTATTATTGTGCTACTTCTAAATAATTCACGTTGTGTATATGTTACTGTGAACGATCGACATTGGAGAATGTCGACTTTCAACGGCAATGTTCGACTCTTCGTCCGATGTTTTTGTTATGTGAATGCTGATATTCATCGGCGAATGTCGACTTTTACGACAGGTTCCAGTCCTTCGCAGTAATATATATACTACGGCCAACCGCCAACCCTATGATAATACACGAACTTGTAAAGACTTCTTAAACACGACCCTCTAGACATTTTTACTTCCTAATTTTTATTTCAACATTTTTTCTAACTATTCAACACTTATTTTGTCCGTTTCATGCAACTGAAGTACATTGTTCCATTTAGTTTGAAACAGCATAGTTAGCAACGAACGAAATACACGTTGCGAAATTCAGCCGAAGCACAAGATCAATGGCCCAACTAAGCAACAATTCACTCAATAATGGGCAATTTCAGGTATGTACAGGGTGTCCAGCAAAGGACTCCCAGGTTTCAAAATTAAATATCTCGGAAACAAAGGACGATATTGGAATAAAATAAACGGTACGTTTACTGTGAAACCCATAAAAATCATATACAGGAACTTGGAAATTAGTTTTAAAAACTGCCAACAGGTGGCGTTACACAATGTAACTGCAATAAAAGTCCCCATAAATAGTGCTGCGAAGAGGTTAGTTGTTTCAGCAATAGTTTAGTCTCGCTTACATATACGCTAGAAATTATCGTCCAACCTCTTCGCAGCACTATTTATGGCGACTTTTATTGCAATTACAGCGTGCAGCGCCACCTGCTGGAACTTTTCAAAACTGATTTACAAGTTCCTGTATATGATTTTTATGGGTTTCACAATAAACATACCGTTTATTTTATTCCAATATCGTCCTTTGTTTTCGAGATATTTAATTTTGAAACCAGGGAGTCCTATGATGGACACCCTGTATAAGTTTCATATGAGTCACTCAGTGGCGCACACAGGAACTCTGCAAAGGGAAGATCCAACATCGAAAGCCTCATTCTCGTATCATACCCCAATACGCCGTCAAAGACATTGACTTGATTTAATCGATTCCGAAGAACGAAAAACAGTAAAAAATAAACTATTGAATATAAATAATTAGCATTATGAAATAAAATATACTTAAATAAATTACCAGATAGCAAAATAATACATGCATTAGCTTTTCTCATCATTGAAAAAAAAATGGATTTAGCTCCTGGACCCCTCCCTTGCGTGCGCCTTTGGAGTCATTACAAAACTCATTCGAAATACAAGCTAACCAATAAGCTGCTTGATGGTCCCACTAAGCAACGGCTTGTTTAAAGGGTGCCCAAGTTTCGAATGAGCCACAGCATCGAAACACACAATCGCAAAATTCGGCCGAAGCACAAGATCAATGGTCAAACTAAATAACATTCGACTATATAATGGACGATGTCAGGTGTGTATAAGTTCCATATGAGTCACGACAAAACTCGTTCGAAATACAAGCTAACCAATAAGCTGCTTAATAGTGCCATTAAGCAACAATTGACTAAAGGGCGGCCAAGTTTCGAATGAGCCGCAGTTAACATCGAAACACACATTGCAAAATTCAGTCGAAGTACGAGATCAACGGTCCCAGAAAGCAACAGTTTTCATCAATCTAAGTCAGCAAATAATTCGTTGACTTAATCGACAACGCAGAGTGTGACCATGCATTTAATTTCCACATTTTCTCCAGAAAACATCCCAGTGGAGTCTCGGTTCCCCAAAAGGCGACAATACCTTCCCAGTTTAGACGCTAACAGGCCACGCATGGTAGAGTTTCATGAACATGGCAACAGCGAGCGTCGAACATAGACAGGATGTCCAAGTTGAGGACCTGCATTCCAATAAGGTTTTGAACAAACAACCGAGACAGCAACCGGAGGATCGTCCAGAATGCTAATCAGGACACAAAGAAAATGACAGATAACCAGATGCAAAGTGTGGCACTTTCTTCTCTTGTGTTTATGGTACTTAATCGTGAATTAATGGTCCAGTATTTCGAATTCTACAAACTGCTGTTTGAATTTAAATCAACTCTGAACACGGGAAGTGCGCACAAATAGTACACATTTTGCATAAATAACGCAGTAAAATGAACTTGGGAGATCTTATCTTGAGGACTCATTTCCCGCGACTTGAAATATTGGGGATTCTAAAAGCCACTAAGGGGAATGTAAAGAGGGTACAATAGCTTTTTTCAAACAATATGAAATGAATCAGACAGAAGCGTCAAGGCACGGCAGTTTAAAAAAGAAAAGGAAAATGCGATTTAAGATTCAAAACGTTTTTAACAATTTGTCCGAAAAAAGCTATTTAAGGTGGTAATTACATAAGCAACAAGCCTTTGGCGTACGCAAGGGGGAAGGGATCGGAGTTCAACCCCCTCCCTACCTTAAGGTGCGAGTTTATATAAAAAGTTTGCACATTATCCGAACTTAATTATCATGTCATTTTTTTTTAAAGTTTTTTTCATTAATTAAAAAAAAAAGTATTGCAGAGGCAGAATTAAGAAGGAAATTGTCAAGAGCGGACATTGACCGCGGACGAAAGCATTGAAAGTTACTAAAACATCATTCATCATAGATCGCCAGATAATGGGGTTCTAAGATCTCATTTTTCGAAAATTTACGTGAGCCGTCCCCCAAATCTGTTCCCTACTAAGATCATCAAAGATTGTCAAAGCTAGTAGTTTTCGAACAACAATTTCGAAATACTTACGGAGTCTAGAACCTCAACCCCGCCTGACATCACCAAAGAACGTCTAAAATTGCGTTTTTTTTAAAGCACAATTTCAAGAAATAGTCCCTGAACCCCATACCTTTCCTTTTATTATGAAGATGACCAATACAATTGCGAAACTTCCGGGGAAAGGCCATCAAACTGTACTGTACAGTGTACACCTGTTTCTAACATCACCAAAGATCGATTAAAGTGCGTTTTTTTAAAGCTATAATTTTGAAAAATTGCCAGGAGTTATTCCTGGAGACTTGAAGTCCGAAAAACTTTCAGCGGAAGTTCCCCGAACCTCTCTTGTTTTCAGCACCACGTCAAAAAGTGCGTTTTTAAAGCTACAAAATGTTCAAAATTGCCAGGGGTGCTTCCTTGAACCTATTTCAACAAATATAAGCAAAGATGGCCTGCAAGTACGTTTTTAGACATAAATTTCAATAAAATCTAGGGGGTGGATCCCTGAAGCTTTTCTTTCTTTTACATCGCCAAAAATCGTCTAAAACTGCGCCTTTTTACGAATATAATTCACAAAAAAAAGAAAAGAAAAGATAAATTAAGTTAGTATGTAACACATTTATTTCGACATCTACAAATCAGAATTTAAATTTACAAGTAAAAAAAAACTTACTCAGGAAATATCAGGAATAATAACTTTATGAACTTCTTAGTTTTTAGTTCAGTAAATCTATCTTTTTTACCGAAAAATGAGGTCTTTATGGTCAGCAACAAAATGTTCTACTTAAAAATCAAGGCATTTTTAAAATAACAGTTCATCATGCATTACACCTTTTATCCACTCTTATTTCATTAATGGTACCATTCAAGTAAGTACTACTCAAGCAGCTTAGGATCTGCTTATTCACTTGGGCAAAGGGAGGAAGTCATGACAGCTCTTAGGTAAGCAGTAACAAACAGGGGCGCAACCAGGGGGGGGGCACAGGGCCCGTGCCTCCCTCCCAGAACGCTAATTTGAACAATTTTCAAAAATACTCTTTTTTTAATTCGAACAAAGATGAAAGCGCTTTGAGAAAACGAAGTGGTTCCAAAGCAAGCAAGGACGACGAGAGGTCATTTAAAACTTCCCCCTCTCTCTTTTTGGGCATTTATTTTTTCTGCAGTTAGGAACTCATTTGAAACACCAGTGATTACAAGATCGTATCTTCTTCCGTGTTTCAAGTACTTTAAAGTTTATTCTTAACGTGATTTCAATTCTGGCATAAAAACAATTAATGTTTTTGCAACAGTTTTTGAGTAAATTGCAAAACTTATACAATTTTAAGGAATTTTACTTAATAATATTAATAATAATAATAAATATATATTGATGTAAAGAGAGAGAGAGAGAACGCTGATAGAGTGTTGTGGAAAAAAAAAATTGTGCCCCCCCCCCTAAAAATATTTTCTGGTTGCGCCCCTGCAGGGTTCATACCCTTTAGGCAGAAAAAAATTCAAGCACTTTTCAAGTACTTTTCAAGGTAAAAAATTTTGTTTTCAAGGCAATATCATAAATTTGTACTAAAAATATTGTATGCAGATTTCATTTACTACAAACACATAGAAATAAGGCAATAATACAAAAAAGTATAGGAAAACAAAATTGCTTTTTCTACAACGAGAGACGCTTTGATGACGGATCGACTGCGTTGAAAGTTTTTCTGAAAATGTTTGAAAAGTTTGGTCATAAAGAGAAGCAGATACCAAGAGGTTTGATTTTGAGGTTTTTCAAAGGTTGCAGCAGTCAGAGGTTTGTATATTTTCTAGAATCAGCAAATTAATACTTTTAAAAAAAACTTTCATAAGTGCTTTTAACTTTTATGAGAAGAAACTAAAATACCTAAGTTCAATGGCATTGCCAGAGAGGAGTTTTTGAAGTCACTCCCCCCCCCCCCCCCGGTTTCAACATTTATTTCCAATATCTATACAGTGGTTTATTACAATATAAGGGCGGTTAGGACAAAAACACTACCCAGAAAGTTATTTCAGTTTGCACTATTAAGTTCTAAAAATATTAGGTTTGCAAATCATTTATAAGTATGCAAATCAATTATTCGTATGTATTTATTAGCTGTTCAGCCAATAAGGCATTTCAACTGTCCTTGAGTAAATTTAAAAATTAGGAAGTAAGAAAAGTTTATGAAAGTCCACAGTCCAGTCTCTACACCTCAAAATATACAAAAGCAGCTTAAGCAGTGATAAATACTCTGAATGCAAACTTGAGCCTATTCAGCTTTCATTGATTAACTTGCAATAGACAATAAATGTGCAAGTTCAGATTTATAGAGCCATATTTCGAAATTGAAAAGATTCACAAGAAGTTGACATATATTATGACAAAAGTAGTTTTATTTTGGGAAAAAATGGGTTATTGTTGAAATTAGAATTTAAATTTAGAAAGGCAATAATATTCAGGTATAATTGTGATTTGTGAGTTCATAAAAAATTACCTGAAAGTTTCAAAGAGCAAAATGGGGCGAGGGGGGGGGGGGAATAATTTTTAAAACTAAGACCCCTATTACTTGAATATACATATGTACAACAATAACTTTTGCTATGCATACAATTCATAAAATAATTTATTAAGTCAAAACATTCTGCATAGAAATACCATGCCCAGTGCCTGTTGATAACCAGCAACAGGCACTGGGCCTAGCTAGGCTGGTACTGGTCAATTTATTAGATCCAAATGAAGATGAATAACCCTCCTTAAGCTATCTACCCCTTTGCTGATTAAAGCCTCTTTCAGTAAGCTCCAAGTACCCACAACCTTAATAAAGTAGTAATTTTGAACATTTGAGGAAAAGGGGAAAATTGGAGATATAGGGAGGTAAAAGCATAAAAACGATCACTACCGGATTTCAAGTGAATAATCATAACACAACCACCCCTGTTATACACCTTATTTATTTTAGCAGACATAAAAAAATGATGTACTTATAAATAAAATCATATAAATCAACTTTATATTTAAAATACAAACTTTAAGTTAATTTGTTAGGTGCTCAACTGCTGAAATTTAAATTTTTTTAAAAAAAAATCTGTTATGACCAAAAATTAGGTAAAGATAATCATTCAAAATTGCAAAAATAAATAAGCAAATAATTAAACAAGACCAAGGTAATAAATTCTTTAACTCTTTAGCTATTAAAATAAAAAATAAAATAAGCTAATCTGATGTAGCAGTGTCAAAATAACTAATAATTGCCAAAAATATAAAAATATTTACAAAATGCAAAAGGATTGAAATCTCAAACAAGGGAAGCAAATTTTCGCGAATTAAGTTTAATGTTGTCATGTTTCCCATAAAATAAACTTACATTTTACTGAAATTAAACATAAAATATGCTAATCTACGGTAGCAAATATGAAAATAACATCCGATTAGTGAATATATTTAAATATTTGCAAGATGCAAAAAGATTGAAATTTCAAACACGAGAAGCAATTTTTCGGAAAGTCTGAGTTCGTTCGACGTGGCATGTTTCCCATGAAATAAATTTAGTTGTTTTTCATTAAAATCAAACAAAAAATATACTAATCTGAGGTAGCATATGCGAAACTAACATTTGATTAGCCAAAATATTTAAATATTTGCAGGATGCAAAAAGATTGAAATTTCAAACGCAAGAGCAATTTTCCGCGAAACCCGAGTAAGTTCAATGTTGTCATGGTTTCCAAATTAATTTCTTCGTTAATTAATGAAATTAAACAAAAAATAAACTAATCTAAGGTACCATATGTCAAAATATCTTTCGGTTGTAAAAAATATCAAAATATTCATAAGATGCAAAAGGATTGAAATCCCAAACACGGAAGCAATTTTTCCCGATGTTGCATACTGAACACATGTTCAGAAAATTGCATTGGTGAAATACTTTTTTTAAACTTCTAAGCACAATTCGTTGATTTTTGAGAGAATTTAAGCACTAAGAAACTTTTTCAAGGTTTTAAAACTTTTTCAAGGTTTTCAAGCACTTGAAAATGAACTTTTTTTTTTCAAGCACTTTTCAAGGTTTTTCAAGGGCGTACGAACCCTGCCCTGGTAACAAAGCAGTTACAGAACAAAAACACTTCCACCAGATAGGGCTTTGTAGCATAATTTGACTACTAATCCTCTTTAAAAAAATAACAATAATATTTCATACATTACATATTTTATGAACTCTTTCAAATGTTTTATGAATGACGGTGCCATTCAAGTATTACATAAGCAGTAAGGACAAAGAGGGGAGGGGAGAATCCAACGGGTACTCTTATTTACTTTGGCAAGGGTGGTGAGGGAGGTCATGAGAGTTCTTATGTAATCATTAAACAAGAAGTTCCGTCTAGAACTAGACGAGCCTACTTTCCCGTATACCCATACTACTTTCTAGTACCTGATCAATATTCTCCAAAATAGCTAAAATCGCAATTTTTTTCAAACATATTTTTTTAAATATTTTAAACTGATTTCTAGGAATAAAATATTCCTTACTTTTCTTCAAAAAAACGAACAAATAAAATAGCAGCACCTTTTAAACAAAGCAGCTAATACACTTCTTTCCATTAAAAAAAGTTTTTAACAGCTTTCAAAACGAAAAAATAATAATAATAAGTTCATTAAAATAAATACATCATATAAAAAAAAATCGTTTCTTTTTCCCCTGTTGCCAAAAATAATTTTTTAAACGAATTAATGCACTTACCAAAATAAAAAAAAAAAAACAATAAACTGTCAACTTAAAGAAATAATTTTCATTGTCAAAAAAAAAAAATCGTCTGCGCATATTTTTCGAGTTTATTCACCGAAAACTAAATACCTAAATTAAAACTTTAGCGTGAAAATAAAAACAAATATCAACAATAATTAGTTCACAGTTAAAACCACAGCAGCGGAATCGGAGTCGGAGTCAATCTCATTTTGAGATAAAAGAGTCGGAGTCGAATATCCAAGAATCGGAGTCAGTCATTTGTCCTCCGTGTATAAATGTTTGCCAAAGCTACGAAGTCTGAGTCGAAGTCGGGGAGTCGGAGTCCGATTAATTGTCGGGAACAGGAGTCAGAGTCGGTGTCAGGTGCCCCTAAATTCTCGGAGTCGGAGTCGGGAGTAGGTCGTCAAGAGCTATTTCCAACAAAGTTTGTTTGAAGTAAATCCGCCTTTAAGTTCGGAATCTATATTGACTTTCAGTTTCCCCTTAGGCGCTAATGTTAAGAGATTTGAACTGTTCAAAATTGAACGAAAACTTGTTCAAATCAAAAAGATATTTTCGATACATGTTTTTTATCAAAAGTTTTTCCCTACAAAGTTTGTTTGAAGCCACTTCATTTCTAAGTTCAAGATTTATTTTTGATTTGAATTTCCCCGTAGGCGCTAATGTTAAGTTTTTTTGAACTGTTCAAAATTGAACGAAAAATTGTTCAAATCAAGAAATGAATTATGGGAATGAGATGTCCTCGCCGAGATCTTTCTAACAAAAAAAAATTGTTCGAATCGGACTATTCATTCAAAAGTTATTAGGGGGGGACAGACAGACAGACCGACAGACATTTTCCCCCATCTCAATACCCTACTTTCCAATTTTTAATTTTTCAATATTTATCTAACTATTTTATTTATTTTTGACTTTTTTTTGTTTTTCGGGATATTTTTAAGATGTATTAAGCCTTCTTTCATGCTTTTTTCTTCTTTCTCTGATTTTTACTGGGAAAGTAGGCTAAAAAGCAAGTTTTGTGCAACAACACTTCCACAAAATAGTGTAATTTGACTACTATAATCTTTTTTAATTTTAAACTGCCATCTATGAGAGGTTTTTTTTTACATACAACTTTTTTTTTTCTCGTTTGGGTCCATACTACGTTTCTTGAAATCCATATGACAACTCTGTCGCAAATGCCCCTCATGGAAGATCATGAGCAACAAACTAGAAATATCTGATACTACAATACAAACTACATAACATTCCTGGGATTTGGGCCAAAATTTTTGTTCAACTAAATTACATTAAGGACAGTTCATTTCTTGTTTCATTGCTCAATGATTATCTTTACTAATAATAAAGCTGAACGTCTCTCTGTCCGGAGGATGTCTGGATCTCTGTGACGCGCACAGCGCCTAGACCTGCTACAAACTAACTTTGTGACAAATTTCATGAAAATCGGCCGAACGGTCTAGGCGCTTTTTGTTTGACAAAGCTGAAATGGATCAGTGAAAGAAAAAATATATGAGTTTTACAATGTTGCAGAAACCACACAAAATGGACTTTTTGACATGGAAAATTATCTCAAAGACTTGATTTAAAAATTTCGATTTGAGGAAATTTTTCTCTAGACTAATTATTTATTATGAGTAAAAAATCAATAGTATGTTTTGAACATCTGCATTTGTTTTCTGCATCAAAAGTGACAAAAACTCTTTTTTGAACTTTTCATTGCGTACCCAAATAAATGAGTAGTAAAATTGTTAACAGCTTTGGGTTTTTTGTTTAAACAATGGAAGGTGCAATTTAGTCATTAAAGTCTTCAATTTACATTTTTCCAGAAATAAAACTTGCAAAATGCAGAAGCCCATTACTGTATTTTATTTTATTGTTTCTAAGATGACCACTAGCCAACACTAGATTCTCTCTAGAATTGTTGCAGCCGCCCTTGTTCTAAAAAAGAAGCCCCACATATTCTCAGAGAAAAGGGATTCAAGGCAGCGATGGCTCGTGCCTTGAAAAAGTGAGGGGGCCAGATTATGGGTGCACTAGCAACCCCCCTGGTTTTTGAAAATAAAAAAAGAATTAAAAAATCTTACTACTATTATATATGCGAAAGTTTGTCTGTATGGATGTATAGATGTATGGATGTTTGTTACTCTTTCACGCAAAAACTACTGAACGGATTTTGATGAAACTTTACAATAATATAGCTTATGCATCAGAATAACACATAGGGTAGTTTTCGTCCCATTATGGGGGGCAAAACCCTCTTAGGGGGCAATAAAACACAATTTTCGTATAAATTCTCTAATATGGGGATGAGAAAATATTTGCACATATTAACATTATATGTCCATCAAAAGCTCTGACTTTTCTGCTGAAGATGTCACCTGCTCGAAATTTCTAAGCAGAATAAAAAACGAGTTATGAGCTTTTTAGTTCCATGTTCGAAGGCTTTCCTTAACTCAATACAGTATTTAGTGTATCATCTCAACACCCTGTCGATAACGACTATTGTTGTATTGTTGACTATCTTTGCTTTTCGTGACTGTTCAAGGCTTTTCTCAAGTCAAATCTTGAAGTAAGATTTTTGCACAAGATAGGCAAATAATACATGGATTTGGCCATTTTAATGCAACTTTGAGACAATTAATGTTTTTTTTAATTTATTTGTATTGACTGGGTATTTAATCGATCAGCTGGAATCTATCCAAACTTTTTTTGTGAAATCCTTTCAATAGCTGAGGCATTTGGCAATTTTTTCAACTGTTGCTGTTTGTGAAGTTAAAGAATACGCAATACCGTTTCTCGGTTTTCACCATGTAACCAAATATCGCCATTTCTTTAATATTTCTTTCTTTAAATTTAACACAAAAAATAATTCGCCAACTAATTTGCAAATTCATAAACAGCGCAAAAACTTCCATTACTTTGTCTTTGCACACAATTTCAAACAATTGCCAAATTTTTACTGTTTATTGGAAACATTTCGGGTAACATCATTGTTGACTCTATTTTGGGACGATTTCTACGGTAAGAAGTTACACATTATACAATAATTTAGATTGCCGGTGTAGCGCTGGATATTATGTATTTGATGGAGATCGGGATTATAAGGGAACTGTTTCACTTTATTTAAGAATAGTTGACCTCACTCGAATTGGATTTTTTGGGAATTACCCAAACTGACTTCGTTACAACTCCTGAACGTTTTCGTGATTTATTTTTTGTGATTCTTGGGTTTCTTCTCAGTTTTGCCAACATTTCATTTACTCCCTTTCCCCCTAATTTTCAGTTTTAATCATACCTTTTGATACATTTAAGGGGGCAGGCAATTTGAAATGTCGGCGAAACTGGAGACAAACAATGTTTTGGTAACTATTTGACCTCTGCCTGTAATGACCATTAACTTGAATCAATTGAAAAAAACTACATCAACATGAGCGAAGCCGCGGGCAAAAGCTAGTATATATATATATTAAATTTTAACTTTTTAAAAATAAATATTTGTGTTAAATAGAGAAAATTAAATTTATTTTAAACTATTTTGTCATTATAGTACGCTAATTACTTGAAGACAAACAGTCAAGAAAACAGCAAACTGTCTAACCTTGTGCAAATGAAGGCTTCTTCTTTTATTGTATGTTGTATATTTTACATAGCCTGAACATTCAAGCTATGTAAAATAAACAGCATACAGGCAGGGTAACAGTCTCTGCGAATCCTGCTGTAAATATTGAGGTTCAATGCGTTGGGATTGAGGGAGAAAAAAGAACAGATAATACGCGGCAGTGTATAATCTGTACCTCATTATTTTAAACTTTTTAAACACATAATCTGCGGATTATGCGCAGAAAAAGACTACAATCCTTTTTTTAAAAAAATTTAAAGCATGTACGCACAAAAAAAGGGGGAAATAAATAAAAATATAAATTATTGTCTGAAAATAGTGGGGGGGGGGGGCAGGCACCCTTTGGCCCCTCCCACGAGCCGCCACTGATTCAAGGCGATTGAGATGTACACCATATCACCAAAAGTATTGGGACACTCTCAAAAATTTATCTTTTTACGGATCTCTCAAGACACAAGAGATCAATTGTTCAGTAAATTTTGTCAAATAAAACATATGTTTCAGATGTCATTTTTCAATGAAAAGTAAATCACTGCATTTAGGACATTAGCAAAAAATTGAGAAAAGAAGAAAAGGTTTTGGATCATCCTTTATTGGTAATAGCTGGAAATAAGCTATTAATTTCAGAAATAAATTTACGAACAATGAAAAATAATTTTTTTTTCGTGAAGTATATACACAAAGATATAGGCATTTCTTTCAAAAATACAATTTTTTTAAACGCTTTTGACTCATGACATGCCGCACAGATTTTTCTGTCACCTCTTACCAAAATAGCGGAAAACTTGACCGCATACAAGACTAACATAATACTAAAACTCAAAATTAAAACATTGAAATGATGATGAAATATGATCGTTAAGAGCAATTAATTTTTCACTGTGCGTGAAAGATAGCAATTTCAAACCTTCATAATGTAAAACCCAAGTAGATCCCCCAACTCATAATAAAATTCCAGTTCAACATCTTTAAAATTTAGAAAGATATCAGCGAAATTATAGCTGAATTTCAATAATTCTTGGTTATCGTAAGGAGTCATTTGCAAATGAGCGACACATACCTGCAATCACTCAGTCTGATTCAGGATAAAAACAGATTATTTGCGAACAATTCCTAATGTCTAGTAGAGATGAGTTCGGGCTCATTTTTGAGAGCCCGGGCCCGCCCGAGCGCGAAATTTTGTAACCAAGCCCGCCCAAGCCCGAGTGATATTGTCTCGGACCAAAATCCGAGCCCGAAGGAAACTTTCTTGTATCAAAAACTGAGCCTTCTACAGTCTGACATGATCTCTCTGTTAATGAAAAATGTTACGTCAAATGTTCTTCATTAACAGAAGTTTCTAAGTTTTCTTAAAATGCTCCACTTCAAATGCATCATTATATGACATATTGCAATAGTAATAGCAAAAAAACACTAAATAAGTGTTAATTTATTTCTTTTTGGGGGGGAGGGGGGGAGGTAAATTTGACATTGATTGAACTGATTTAAATGTTCCTTTCATTTTCTTACAGTAGGAAAATGTTTATTTGCTTTGAATTTGTATGGAGATTTGCGATTGAATATCTGTGGTTGAGCCCGAGCCCGAAACCTATTTTCGGTTCTAGAGCTTGAGCCCGCTTTGGGCTCGGGCTGTCAGGCCTGGGCTGAGCCCGTCTCATCTCTAATGTCTGGTAGACAGCTGTAAAAGGTTGAAATTTTTGTAGGGTTTGTGTATTTATTCACCTTCTTTTTTGGCTACAAGTAGATACATGAAAAATTCAAGTTACTAATTCTTTTGGACAGCAAATAAATTTCAATTTAACTGTAAACTGAAGTAACGTAATAAACAGGTGACCACTTGGCGATACATCCACAAGTTGATGACAATGCATCGCCAAGTGCTACAAAAATGAGATGCCGAATACAGTGCCAATAATCATATTTTACGAGAGATTCGCGGCCATAGAAAAAATAGTTGATAGTTGAGACATGAATAAAGCTCTCTAAAAGTCTTTTCTGCGTTGGTTTGCAACAAACTAAGGGTTCAAGTTTTTAAATAATTTTCTGCTTACTCAAAGGCTTGATTAAACTGAATCGAAGTTGCCTGCGAAGTAATTGAAAAAATTCCATAAAATAGACGGGCAAAAAACATGCAGGATAGGACCTTTCTTTTTGAATGCTGAAATCAAAGAACCTTTTCTCCTCCTTTTGTGTAAGCTGTGGAATGTGATTTACATGTCAAGGACAAAAATGTGTTATGAAATCCCAGAACTGTAGCTACCAAAATGCAGGTTGCAGCATCCTATTCTCTGATCAACAACACCCTTACTTTAACTATTTAAGGGTTATTTCACAGTACAGGCAATTAGCGATAACTCGAAGTTTTTATCAAGTCCCGATCCCTTTGTCTTTAATTTCATGCTAATTATTCTCAATATCTTGAAGTTAACTTCCTTTAACTTGATGTTTTTTCAAAGATGACTCAAAATTTATTTCGGAAGAATGGGAAAAAAAAAGAAAGAAAGTAACAAGTGACTATGACAGAAAAATTCATTCACCTTCACTTGCAATTCCTACACATTAGACCTCTAAAGCAAGGAGAACACCTGCTGAGCCAATGTGCGATAAAGGAGTTACACGTGTGGAAATGAGTATAGCTTGTTTTCTTTTGTTGTACTGTACTGTTTACACTTAGACATGTTGCTGGACTACAGATCTGCTTTCAAGCTGTCAAGTTGTCAACTCAACTGATCAGGGCCGGATTGGAGGCCCCTAATCAGGGTTCGAAAAGATTATCATATTTTCAAAAATATCCGATACTTTGATATATCCGATATTTTTGATTTTAAAAAATTCCAATCAAGTCATTTCGTCAGATAATTTTTAAATTTTTGAGCTCTAGAAGCGAGAAGTTGTAAGAACGACCTGCAAAGTTAACCATTTTCCGGGGTTTTTTTTTACTTACTTTATTTTTCTTTAATTCATAGGTACAAATTACAAATTAAATGAATAAAAAATATATATATTGCCACTGAAATGCTCGATCAAATAAAAAATTGATAGTAAATAGATACTTGCACTCAGGGCTTTCTGATATATCGATAACAATATTATTTTTGTGCAAGCATTCTTTGTAGAAATACAAAAAAAAAAAAAAAAAAAACATGTCTGAGAGAAAAAACGTAAAATTTGCTGACCCGTGAAAATTAGGATATTTTGTTTAAAATTTTTATTGTGGGGGCCCCTTTGTTGTGGAGGCCCCGGGGCAGTAGCCCCGCCTGCCCTCCCCTAAATCCGGCCCTGCAACTGATTGTACTTTTATTCAAAGGCTGACCTAAGTTAAGATGCTTTCCTCTTCATTCTTTGGTTTGATCATTTGTTGATAACTTCCCGAGAGAGAGAAAGATTTGTTTTTATTTATTAAAGATGTCTAAGCAAAAGCTAAAAACCTTAGATCTTATTTATAACATTGAAAGGAATGCAACAATCAAAAAGAAATATTCTTCAAAAGCAGTGCAAATCCATGAATCCGAATTCGAAACGAATGAAGATGTGCACCTTTCCTGAAGTAGAATCAGCTCTGTTCAAGTGGTTCCATTCAAGACCAGACACAATTTCGTCTTCAGAACGTCACAGAAAAACTACATTTTTGGGAAAAAGCTTTTAATTTCTCCAATTTTGTCTGTTATATGCACATATTAATTAAAATATTTGATAGTTTTTAATATTAAAATGTCAAAAACCGAAACCAGCGGTAAGTCGAAGTTTTTCGTTGGTTCCTTTAGATTCAAGTTATCACGAATTGACTGTATTTGTCCAAATGTAGTTTGCAACATGACCCTTTTTTGCCAGAATTATATAAATTACTGTTTGATTAGCAGATTGTTTTATTTTGAGTTTATATGTTGGTAGGAATAACTAAGAATAAAATTTTGTGCTAATCAAGCAGCAAATCAAATAGTTGTTGCAAAAAATAGTCATTACATTTGGACAAAGTACTGTGAAATGGCCCTGAAAGAAAATTATTCGCAACATCAATTCTGGGCAACTTATGTTTAAATTGAAGAAATATATTCTTATTAAAATGGGAGAAATTCCTTAAGAAATGAACTGAAGGTGACAGAAAGATGTTGAAAATGCTTAAAGAGACTCATTCTGGACTATAAAACAGTGACATGGAGAAGTCTTCACACATAAATAAGAGAAAATAATGGATTTTTTTAAATATTTTTGCTAGTTATCAATCGCCAACAAAAATAAGGAAAAACACAATCACCTACATGTATGCGGGGGGAAAAATCATTGCTTTCACAGAATGTATAATAGATGTGAAAAATTAAAACTGTTGATAAAACATAGTTAATCTAGTAATTACACTTAGTTTACACTTTAAATTTTCTTATTCGATGACCAGCATCCATCTTCGAAGCTACTAGCATCATAATCAATGGGGAAAAAAACAAATGAACAATCTACAACTTTACAAGCTTTTTAAAAGTATTAAGTAAGATTTCCAATGACAGCGTAATGACATTGTATTCATTGCTAAGACTTACCTTCATTTCAAGGACAATAACATTCCCATTTACAAACGTATCGAAGGTCTCACTTCTGATAAGTATTGAAAACCACGAGTTGACAAAAAAATGCAGCACAAATATAAATTTGATAAACTGTTTGAACAAAACAAAGATTAAAGACCCGATGAAAAGCGTTACTCACACTTCCAATTAATATCAATAACACATCAATTCAGTTACAGTCACAAACAGTCAGACGACATATACAGTTTGGGTTGCGTTCGACGAGCTCGACCGGGAGCTACCGGTTAGTTAATCACGTGCTCCAATCAACCAATCAACAGTTGAAAATGGTAACCGGTGAGATAACCGATAGATGGGCTGCGTTCGGAAACGATCCACCGGTTACACCGCGTGGTTAGCCCGGTGTGGTTATGACGTATTTGGAATTTCTCTAGGAATTCCGGTAGAACAGCTGTGTTTCCGAACGCTCGTGGTGAAACCGCGGTAGTTCTAGTTCAGCAGCAAACGACACTCCAATCAAAGCTAACTTTCATGAAAAGGCAAGTCACGTGCGTTACGATCAAAACATGAAACACGACCGGATTGGCCAACACAGACTTTGTGACGTTTGTGATCTCGCTAACCGCTTCCTGACAGCGGTGCCACAGGTTGCTACCAAGTCGACCGCCAGAAAACAACCGCAGTGTTTCCGAACGCGGTTAAGTGACGTCACCGGTTCCACCGCAAGCGTTTCCGAACGCTTGCGGTTGCACCGAGGCGACCGATCCGCGTTTCCGAATGCACCCATGATAGAACGCTGTGGTTTGTACCGGTTACTTACCGGTCGACCGATGAGATTCGTCGAACGCAACCTTGGTTGCGTTCGACAAAACTCACCGGTCTACCGGTAAGTAACTGGTACTAACCGAAGCGTTCTATGATCTACCATTTACTAGAGTCCCTATACATTCTAAGCAGTTGATTGGAGCACGTGATCAGTTGCTGTCACGTGATTAACTAACCGGTCGCTCTCGGTCGAGCTCGTCGAACGCAACCTTTAGCGATTAAATTTGTATGAAGTGGAGTAACAGCTGGTTGGGATGAAATTATTTTATCCTTTTCAACAAAACTTCTTACCTTATTATGAATGAATTCAAGTATCATTATCATATTCTACAAATTTAGAATTAGCTTGCTTATGAAATGTGCTTTTAACGTCAATGTAAGAAATACACCCCATCTAGCAGTAAAAATACGCAACTATTCACCGCTGTATCCGTGGAAAACAATTTACAAAATTCGAATTTTGTTCGAAAATACAATTTCTGTGCCATAAAAGAGAGATAGTTTCATTTCTCATGGGGGGTTGGGGGTAATATATGCAATAATTTTTTTTCTAACCTTCCTTTTATTCCTATCTTTTTCTTTAGAATTTAAAATTCTCGACCATTACACAACCTCAGTTTATATTTAGAAATGAGATCTTTCGAATGTTTCTAGCTTAGAAATGTTGTAAAAAAATAATGAAAGATTCATTTGGTACGAAGTACTCTCTTTGTAATAGTATTTTCCTGATTTTAAGCTTCTTGGCTCCTGATTAGAAATATGATGAAAACTCATTCTCTTTTTAGTTATCCCTTTTTTCTGCATTTTCGCGCAGTCATTAATCCGTTTTAGCCCTACGCATGTTCACGATGTGTATAAAATCCAATGATTTTTAAATTAAACGAGTTTCTATATCATTACTAACACTGAATACTGGATCAAAATACATTCAGAGGAAAAGTTAAAGGGATCCTTGCCAAACAGTGAGTATAGGGTTCATTGAAATATTTTCTACGTAAACAATTTTGTACATAGTTAAATATTAATTAAAATTTCAATTATTATGAGTGTTACAGTTGCAAAAAACCTGGGAAAATAAAGAGGGAATAGCCCAAAGTCAGCAAATGATAATCAGTAACTGCCTGTTTAAATCTGTGTCTCTCTTTTTTTCCTCTGAGCAACCATAAAATTCTCGTCCTCTGTTACATAATTCCAAATATATTACAAGCATCAAACACTTCTCTTTCTGAACTAAATCAAAGCCAATAGCAATGGATTTCATTTTTGTATATGATGAAATGGAGTTCCATTTTTAGTAAACAAATGCCTCGGTCAGCAAAAGCCAACCCTTTAATATGTGGAAGGAAAGTGAAATATAATTTAATCCTTGTTCAAAATGAAATATGCATCACAGCAGCAAATATTATTTGTAATGCTCTTTCAAATTACCCGCATACTTATGTTGATAGAAATTCATTATATAAATATTCAATTTATTAACTACTGTCCGACTATCACAAGAAAAGCCTTGCACAAAGGCAAGAAGACGAGTGGCGAAATGGCGCCAAAAAGCCTTCTTACTAATCCTTGCAGAAAATGAACGAAGTGCGTTTCTAGGGCGGTAGACGGATTCAGATTTGACGGGGGAACTTTTCTCGTGAAAGACACAGTACCTTTCATGCAAATAACACTGAAACAATAAAATTCTTCAAATAAATATAATCAAGCATTTTTCATATTTAATCTATTTAGAAAATTTTTATTTCGATAAAAAAACAAGAAAGCCAAAATTTAGTTACATTGGAAAAACTAACTCAGTAGCGCGACAGTCCCTGAATCCAAGCCCTATCTCAGTTGTCCGGTGACTCTGGAGGAAAAAGGCTACTTTCCGATTATGTGGTCGGCCGAACACAGAATTCCGTAGCGTTTAGTTCCCAAGCAAGCTTAGTATTCAGTTTATCGACCCACTGAAGATATGATAGGGTGAATTAACCGTTCCTAACCAGGGAGATTTTTTAAAAAAAGTAACAACATTAAAAAATAAAATTTGCAAAACATTACAGACACATATTTCGGAGTTACGTGGTACCCTCTTTTTCCCAATTCAAAGCTGTGTGAAATGAATGCAAAGACATCCGTAGCTATTTTCTAAGAAACCTGCCACGGTTTGATTCGTACTTACAAACCAATATTGAATGCCGAGATTGATCTGCTCAATAGTGCCATCACCATCAGCTAGGCTGCGTTCGGAAACGATCCACCGGTTACACCGCGTGGTTAGTCCGGTTTGGTTATGACGTATTTGGAATTTCTCTAGGAATTCCGGTAGAACAGCTGTGTTTCCGAACGCTCGTGGTTACACCGCGGTAGTTCTAGTTCAGCAGCAAATGACACTCCAATCAAAGCGTAACTTTCATAATAGGCAAGTCACGTGCGTTACGATCAAAACATGAAACACGACCGGATTGGCCAACACAGACTTTGTGACGTTTGTGATCTCGCTAACCGCTTCCAGACAGCGGTGCCACAGGTTGCTACCTAGTCGACCGCCAGAAAACAACCGCAGCGTTTCCGAACGCGGTTAAGTGACGTCACCGGTTCCACCGCAAGCGTTTCCGAACGCTTACGGTTGCACCGAGGCGACCGATCCGCGTTTCCGAATGCACCCCTAATGTACACTAAAGAGCGAACTTTCACTGTTTTCAGTATTTTCTCTGTTCGCTGTTTCCCGCAAATTTTTATTAGAAGTCATATTTCTTCAAGCTGACAGGTTGGTCACGTTACCGTAAGCTTTGAATAAATAAATTAAAATTATAAAATAGTTGGAGGAGGCCGACCGGTGGCGTAATGGTAAGGCGCAGGGCTTCTACGCTTGGACCCGGGTTCTGACCTGAGGTGGCCAGTCGGAGGATTCTCGACCTGCAGAAAATCATCAGCGCACATGTCGCATGATTATACGGCATGTAAAAGATTCCTTGTGTATTCGTTTGGCTTTGAGTTCCCTCGGCAAAATTAAATTCCTAGTGCACTTTCGCATCAAAGAGAGCTCTGGTGCCTCCATGTAGTGGAAACTGGGCGTTAAAACTACTTGTGTTTTGCATCAGCGCCTTAATGGTGGCACATGAAAGACTGATGCCTTGTCGGGGAGTGCACTAGGTCTGGTAAACCACCCCACTGGACCCCACTGGAAACAAAATAGTTGTGAGGAAAAACACACATGCATGTGGTTTGAGGTGGAAGAGTTGTTGGGGATTCCAAATAATATTATCAATTATTTACGTTTATTTTGATATATTTGGCTCAAATGGGCACAATGCTAATTTCAATGTTTGTAACGTATGACACGTGCGTGTGAGACACGTGCGTGCCTTACGTCATGAAATGACGAAGTTCCTTTTTCATTTGATTGGCCGCCGTTCTAACATCGGGAAATACGTTACAAACATAGAAATTAGCATTTGTGACTTTGC
The DNA here is from genome assembly GCF_026930045.1 of Uloborus diversus. Lineage (NCBI taxonomy): Eukaryota > Metazoa > Arthropoda > Arachnida > Araneae > Uloboridae > Uloborus > Uloborus diversus. Next base: position 3,819,128 of record NC_072736.1, on the reverse strand, counting down.
AAGATAAAAGAAAATAGGGATTTAGTTAAAGCCAAATATATCAAAATAAACGTAAATAATTGATAATATTATTTGGAATCCCCAACAAGAGTGCTCTGACAACACGTCAAGCTCATTAGAAATGATTTTTCACCCGAAGGAGAACAAAACTCAAAATAATAAAAGCTCAGAGAACGAATCGAGCCAATCCTTTGAATTATGACCAGCTGTGAAAAAAATGTCTTAGAGAACCTAGCAAAAAAATAAAAAAATTTTGAAAAAAAAAAATAGAACCGACTTCAAAATTGCTATAAAAAGTTAAAAATAATTTTATTCTTTAAACACCATCGATAATACTTTTAAACATAATTTTTGAAGTTGGCGCAAAAACGATCGATAAAATCATTCACAGCTATAACTCAACTACAAGTATAAATTTTACCAGGTCCAGTTTCTTCACTACCACATGCATTACGCATTGATGACAGCATATTTGAGTAACGATATAAATGTTTCGTTCCTAACTTTGGATGATTTTTTGATAAAAATATGAACGAAGCATGGTTACAATGGATTTTACTTTTTGTTTTTGCGCCAACTTCAAAAATTATGTTTAAAAGTATTATCGATGGTGTTTAAAGAATAAAATTATTTTTCACTTTTTATAGCAATTTTGAAGTCGGTTCTATTTTTTTTTTTCAAAATTTTTTTATTTCATTCTTTTTAGTGTAAATGTAGATATTTCAGTAAAAGTAAGAAGTTACCTAGTAAAAAGAAGAAGTTCGGCTCTATATCACTGTATTGCTTTAGAAAAGCCTTTATTCAAAATTATCATTACAATTACTATTAATGTTACTGTTATATGGCACCAAACTTTAATAACAATGTGTTTCATATTGTCGCGTAGATGAAGATAGCGAAGACAATGTGAAAGTCAAATGAAGCGAATAGTCTCAACTCGAGATCTTTATTCAGAACCACGAATGAACGTTACATCTCCTTATATACAACTTGAGAAAGTGCTGTAACTTTCCAGACTTGGAAAGATACAGAAATTAATAGAACATTCGAGAAAATACGGGAAACAGTAGAAACGAAATTTTAGTAAAATTCACTGTGTCCTAGTCGGGATTTGATCCCGGGTCGCTCGTGTGGGGAGGCGAGAATTCTACCACTGAGCCACCGTTATCCACGGCTGAAAAGTGCGAACTTCGCTACAATATCATTTTAATTGCATAAAATTTACTGTTTTTTGCCCATAACTTTTTTCTACAGAACAAATATGGTCAAACAAAGTAATGGGACCTAAGTTGAGCCATCCCCTATCTATTAAAAAAAGAATCATCAAAATCGGTTCACTAGGTGAGACGCTATGAGTTTACAAACAAAAAAAAAAACATACATACGGTATGAACTGATAACCGCCTCCTTTTTGAAGTCGGTTAAAAAGGGTTCAAATTGATTGAATAAACGAATCTTTCGGATCTGAAAAGTTGAAGTTTAATAACATTCATTAAAAACAATAGAAATATTTAAAATTATTTTTACTGAAACGCTGATGGATAAACGTTGTTGCTCCTTGTTCTTGACGCCAGTCCTGTGGGTTTTACTTCGCCATACAAATTCATGTGTATTGATAATAACCCCCTGTTTCTTGTCACAGGCAGTAGCGGATCCAGCCGGCGGCCAACCAGGCATTTGGCCGGTGGGCCGGATATGCTTTGAGCCAATCAACTAACAGTAAAGTCCTTCGGGCCTGTCTACTAACAGCAAAATGTTAAATTTTGCGCGCATGTGTTTATAATAACGCAAATTCGCAAAACACAGCCTCAGCTCCTCTTTACGCATGGGCTCCTCTTTACGCTTGCGGGTGGAGGGAGGTAGGGCCGTCACCACAAGAGGGTGAGGGGGGTTCTGAAATGGGGCTGCCCAGGGCCTGATTACAGGCTGACTAGGCCTAAGCCTGGGGCTAAATGTTCTTAAGGGTCCCCACATTTTTCAAAGAATTATTCATGTATTAAAAAAATACATGTATTTTTAAAAAATAAAACATTATGACTTATTAATTGGAAAAAAACTTCTTTAAAGGGGAATTTTTGATCATTCTGCCAGTAACGAATTTACTTGGTCACGATTATGAGGGGGCCCCCCAAAGAGGATTCATAAATGCACGCAAGTGATTTATACATAGTTGTGTGATTAGACAAAGAAGCATCCAAAAGTGCATTCGTGCTTTAAAAATGTAAGACAAACACTGCATAGTCTTCAGGGGGCCTCCAAATTAATGTGGGCCTAGGGCCTCACTTTTAATTAGTCGGGCTCTGGGGCTGCCAATATATTTTAAGTGGTATAAAAAAAAATGAATAAATTAAAAAAAAAAAAACAACAAAAAAACAAGGAAACCTTAGCGGTCGTTAAAAGTTAAATTATTTTTTGTCTCTTGGCGCTTTTATTCATAAATGACAATTCACAATTGCTATAAAATGCAACTTACAACAATGGCCGACGTGAGGTCATGTCAGCTAAGTTGGAGAATAGGGGCCCGGCTCGGAATTGAACTCTTGCAGAGGATAAAATATCCTAATGGTGAAAGGTGTAGAAGGAGGCTTGTGAAAAAATTGACCTTTGTCATTTTTTCCCCGGATCCGCTTTTGCTCTCGGCGACCCTGTTTTCAACGATTGGAATAAAAGTGACTAAATATTTTTTTCCGTAAAATTATTTAAAAATATGCAATCTTAAAATACCATTGAGGAGCATCCAGTTTCGAAAATTTGCTGGAAGAAAGTATTCGAACCTCTCCCATTTTCTTAACATTCCCAAAGATGGTCTAAAAATGTATTCTTAAATTAACAGTATCAAACATTTTCTGGGAAAGTTCCCCGCCCCCTCTTCTCTCTTGGCATCATCAATGAAGAACGTTTTAAATCTCGATTTTAGTGCTTCAATTTCGAAAGTTTTCCGGGGTGAGCCTCCTGAAAACTTTTTTTCCTAACATCACTGAAGATCAGCAAAAATTTCGTCCTTGGAACTTAATTTTCGAGTAACTGCCGATGTCCTAGTCTTTACCAAAAAAGGCTTTTAAGACTTCAATTTGAAAATTTTCCGATGGATGGCCATGATACATAATTGGTGATCTTAGCTAATTAAAAGAACACTGATCTGATGCTGAACAGTCGATGTTGGTACACAAAAAAAAAAAAAAAAAAATAAGTTCGTATCGTAGACGGAACACCTTGTATTTATTGGTGTGGAAAATTTGCTAGCGTTACAATCCTGATGTCTTACATATACCTACAAATGCGGGAAAGGGTGTGCTAGGGGTGGAGTCGTAGGGTCCAAGCAGAAAAGAACTCGACCCGGGACGAAAAAATGAGCTTAACACAAATGAAATTGGGCAGTGGCAGGATCTGAAAAGGTGGGCCTGGAACAGATGTCTAGGCCATGGTCTTACATGTCGATGACTTTTTGGAGCTTTTTTAAAAATTTTATTTATTTATAGCAGTGTCTTGCTTCCTCCCATCCTGACGTAATTATTTCAGTAAACAAAAGAACATAACACAATGATGACTGCTGACTAACAATAAAATTAGCAAACATAGACCGTGGAGAGCTTGCTAGTTAGGACATCAGACTCGGGGTTCTAGGACTCGGGTTTGGTGCCCGATGCCATGGAATTTATTTATTTACTAGTGGTACCCGCACGACTTTGCCCGTAATAGAAAAATTAAAAGATCTTTTGGTTCACCTGTATATTTACAAATAATGTATGATGAATTTTCTCGCCAATTGGCTTGTACCCATATCACGGTTCCTCGTTATGATAATTTCGTATCTCGCCACTTGGCTTATGCCTATGTTACGGTTCCACGTTATGATAATTTCGTAATTTACTCGTCCGTCTTACGATAATTGTGTTCTTAAAATTGGAATAGAAAAAGAACCACATCGAATTTTCGAAAAATCGCTTCGAGGTGCACACCCCCATGCTACAAACTAACTTTGTGCCAAATTTCATGAAAATCGGCCGAACGGTCTAGGCGCTATGTGCGTCACAGTGGTTCTGACAGAAGAGATCCGGACAGACAGAGAGACTTTCAGCTTTATTATTAGTAAAGATTTAATACAGAAGTTAAAGAGCTTCACATACATAGAGGACTGCGTACAAAGAGTCTTGCCTCCGGACACACACAGATAAGATTTACAACACAAGAGAAGAAAACAACACACAGGGCACAGGCGGGAATCGAACCCACGACCTCCAGCTTAGAAGACGAAGCTTCTACCGCAGAGCCACGGAAATCCCTCAATGCCATAGGATATGTTTGTAAAAATCTGTGGGTCAGAAAGTCCTGCGTGTCGGTCATTGAGCAGCTACCACTGATAAAGGTGACTGGACAACATATCTTCCCCTTCAGTTCGTGTCTTAATTTTTTAAGTGGAGATGACTGGTGGCTGCATCCTTTCTACGGGAGAGCCAGTTGTTGTCTAATTTAGAAGTCCATCTTCAATAGGTAATGACATTTCCTCTTCCCATGGACACGACAACAGCAACATCAACAGAGATGAACGCCGGAACCTTTACTTTTAGCCCCTAATAAATAAACAAAGGAAGAAAGAAGCCATAAACACATTGATTTGGAAAACGACCTTATTGAAGTACAAATTCTCATTGACTTGATTTATAGGCATTGAAACTGAAATATGCAAATTTTCACGGAAAAGGCGCTATTTAATGTACTTTTCGTGCACGTAAAGTTGAGTGCATTGTCTGCGTAGTCTTTACAATGCACTCAAGATAGCTTTGACCTAACTGAAACCCACTCACTCATGTATTATTTCTTTAAATTTTAGAGTTTGGTAATCAAATTAAGAATTCTAGCATATTTCTGTTTGACCACGGATTGTATGTAATTCGGCAATCTGCCAAGTAAAGACGATTCCATATGAATGAATCTAGCAGGGGAGAAGGGAAAATAGCGATGAGATTTTGATGCACGCGTTTCATAATGTCATTAGTGCCTTTTTCATTTACTGCATTCTCAAAAATAAAATAAGGGGAAACAAAAATAGTTACCGTGGAAACAACAAAAATAAAATAAAATATTTTCATTTCGTTCAGGAACGTAAAAGCAAAATGGTAAGCTCAAAACTTTGTTGTGAATGAATAAATCATTTTATTTTTGCCGTGAGAATATGGATCGAATGTACTTTACATTTAAAAAATGATGATGTAAGCAAATTTTCATTTTTACAAAACTAAGGCCAAATTATTGAGAGGAAAAAGTGCACATCTAAAACAAACCAACATCCCTGTAAACTAATAGATACATCCATTTCCGCCTATAAACCGGATATTAGCCTTTCCACGTAATCGATGGTCAGATAGTAGTTTTATAGGTGAAGAACGGAGTTTTCCCCGACTTTGTGTGTTTTATATCTAACTCCAGGATTTGGTCTTGTTAAATAACCTTTAAAAGTTTAAATTTTGTCTAATCGAGAAGCGATATTTTTCAAACTGAAAACTACAGTAAACTTTCGATTACCCGTAGTCTTTCACACTTTCCAAAAAAAAAAGCTTTTTTTTTTCCGCCGATGATTTACCGAATGTAGATAAATGCACTCATTTCAACTGAACGTGTACAAAATCTTTTTTTAGAAATTCCTATTACTTTCTTACCCCTCCCTTCCAAGGTCACTGAAATCTGGCTAGTTGAAACCTGATTTTTTTACTTCCTTTTACAAAAAAGGAAGTATTGTATTCGCGAAAAAAATTTCACTCAAAAATCGGCCTTCATTTCCATTTTGTTCACCCCCGAATGAATGTTGAGTTTTTTTTTTCAACCCGACCACACGTGGATATGTGCCTAGGAACGTACAGACACCCGAAATATCTATTTTGACGATCCCCGAGTTAACTACAACGAGTTTTCTTGTGACGTCTATATGTACGTATGTGTGTATGTATGTCGCATAACTCAAGAACGGAATGTCCTAGAAAGTTGAAATTTGGTACGTAGACTCCTAGTGCAGTCTAGTTGTGCACCATCCTTTTTGGTTGCATTCGGATGCTCCAAAGGGGGTTTATTGCCCCTTTTTTGGGGGGAAATCATTGTGAATTTCGATGTAAACTCAAGTGGTGTTATAATTTGTCGGACACTTGGCGATATATCGCCAGTCTTTTGGTTGCCAACTTGGCGACAAATTTGGCAATTTTTTAAAAAAAAATTGGCTTTAAATTGGCCATTGTTGGTGATATTTAGAGAGTAAACTATTGAACCACAATAAAAAAACTGCCAATAATGAGAAAATGACATTAAATTGGAGAAAAAGGAAGTCATGTGATGCACACATCAGCTCGTTATCTTTACATTTTAGATCTGCACCCCTTACTGGTTTTCAGAAGGGGGGAGAATAACCTTTGTGAACTCCTTGTCACTTTTTTCTTTTTCTGCGCTGTATTATTGTGCAGTTCGTTTGAAATTATTACATTCTGGAGTTCATTTTGTTTATTTAAACTTTTATTAATGAATGTCTTGGTTATTTATATCATTTATAATACAATATGTACAACGTTTTTACAATTACTAATCATCACCAAGCCCAGAGCCTGGCTATCAGACCACCGGTCTCTTTCCACTTCCAGCGTCGAATGTCTTATCTTTTTCCCACGGATAGCCGGTTCTTTGGCATTTCCGGCCTGCCCATGTGTGGGACACCTGTCCCATCTGCAGTTAATTAAAGCACGTGCTGCCCTGGTCAGCCACGGGCTGACATCCTCCCTCCGGTTTGAAATGCCATGAAGCATTGCATTGCAAACCCATAAAGTTCACATTCCTAGGTATTTTCCACTACCCTATGGTAGCCTTTCCATTCCCAGCAAAGGTACCTATATCAACCAAGAGCTCTGAGAATAGAAATTAATTTTTGATGTGTATTTTGGTTTATGTACCCACATACGAAATTATACCTCATACCAACATCTTTTGACACATAAACATACATTTACTTTATCAACCAAATTAAACAATTAATTCATTCCACATTTAAAATTTCAAACCATGATTCAAATAACTTTAAATTTCTGAGTATTAGCAACAAATACAAATTTCCAATCAAATCATAACACATTTTTTTTTTCATATACATAATATCTTACATATAAACATAATTAATCATACACATAAAGTTCAGAAATTCCTTACGCCTTTCCCTCCTCTTCATACAACCGAGATAATGCATCAGCATCCCCATTCTTCTTGCCTTCTTTGTGTTTTATTCGAACATCAAAGCGGGTTAAAGCTAATGCCCATCTCTGCAATCTCGCGTTTTTCGGGATTCCCTCCATCAAGAATTTTAAAGGGTTATGATCGCTGTAGAGAGTTATTTCCTTCCCGAATGTCCACTCTTCGAACTTTCCCAGAGCCCAAATCACCGCATAGGCCTCCCTTTCGATAGTACTCCATTTTGCCTGAGATGGTGTTAATTTCTGGCTAATAAAGGTGATTGGCCTTTCCTTTCCCTCTTTATCTCTTTGCACCAGACACGCACCAATCCCTACCAATGAGGCATCTGTATGGATTTCAAATGGTTGAGACATGTCTGGTGTGCTCAGTATGACTTTACTGCAAAGGAATTCTTTTAATGTATCGAACGCTTTTTCGGCATTCCTATCTAATGTTATCTCATTTGGGATGCTTTTTCTTGTCAAATCAGTGAGGGGCTTCGCAATCTCTGCGTATTTAGGAACATATTCTCTATAGTAGTTGAACAGACCTAAGACCGAACGAAGAGCTCTCTTCGTCTTAGGTACCTTAATTTTCCTTATTACCATCAATTTTTCTGGGTCAGGACAATGTTCTCCTGATCCCACTATGTGCCCTAAATACTTTACTTTCGGTTTTGCGAAAGTACATTTCTTTAAATTCGCCGATAGCCTTAACTCCTTTAAGGTTTTAAGTACCGCCTTTATGTGCTCCAGATGACTCCCCCAATCATTCGAAAAAATGACAATGTCATCAATAAAACTTTCTGCATATTCACTATGCGGTCTCAACGCTATGTTCATGGCTTTCTGGAACGTAGCTGCTGATCCCGATAATCCGAACGGCATCACTTTCCATTGGTATTGCCCCTTAGGTGACACAAAACTTGTCAACTCCCTACAATCCTCTTGTAGTGGGATCTCCCAATATCCTTTTAACAGATCCAACGTAGTTAAAAATTTTGCTGCCCCTGCTCTAAACCTTAAATTTTCTGAATTTTGCATTGGAAATGGTACTACCTGTGTATCAGCATTCAACGCTCGATAATCACAACATAAACGAATCGTGCCATCCTTTTTCGCAACACACACAATTGGATATGCAATTTCCCCTGATGACGGTTCAATTAAATCTTTTTCTAATAACTCCGCTATTTGTTTTTCCACTTTAGCTTTCAAAGACTCTGGTACTTTATATATATAAGGCTGCTTTCTTTGTGCCCCCGGCTTCAACTTAATGGAGTGGGCTCCCACGTTTGCCCTTTTGATTTGCCCATCAAAAACCTCCTTATATTCCCATATAATTTTTTTTCACTTCTTCCTCCCGTTCGGCGGACAGATTTTGACCCCTTAAGATGTCTTTTATTTCATCATATTGAACCTTTTCTTCCCCTTCTATCGGGAGATGCTGCACTTCCCCAAATTCTTCATCTACCTCATAAATTACCCCTATTGTATTTATTGGTTGAACATATTTTCGCAACTTGTTTTGGTGTAAATGTCGCACTGATCCCCCTGGTAACTTTACCAAGTATGAATGTTGTGATTTCTTTTCTACTATCTCCCCTGGTCCTTGCCATTTTGAACAGATTTTATTTGTAGAGTCCGGGATTAATACAATCACCTCATCCCCCACCTGAAATTGTCTCTCTCGTGACCTCAGATTATGATGGTGTGTATACTTCTTTTGTTGTACTTCCGCTTGTTCGCAAGCAAATTCTTTTGCTTTCTCTAATTTCTCCCTTAGTGTAAATAGATACTCCCCGACTGATCGGCCTACTCCTTCAGGCAAGATTATATCTCCCTCCCAACTAGCTTTTAACATTGCCAGTGGTCCTATGGGAAGATGCCCATATACTAACATAAACGGAGGAACTCCAGTCGTAGAATTGGGAACCTCCCGATACGCCCCTAACAAAAATGGCAACTGTTTGTCCCAGGACCTCCCATGACTTTTGATTGCATGGTGCAGCATATTTTTCATTGTCGCCACAAATCTCTCTACCAAACCATTGGACTGGGGGTACCCTGGGCAAGAAAACTTTGGGGTTACTCCTAGTTTCTTCGATAATTCCTGAGTTAATTTAGCCTTGAAATTCGATGCATTATCCATTGCAATCATTCGTGGTATCCCGGTTCTCATAAATATGTCTATAAATGCCTCACATGTCGGCTTCGCATGTAAGGATTTTAGAGGTATTGCCTCTGGCCATCTACTGTGTTGATCCATGACACACAATACATATCGATGCCCCCTAGAGGATTTTGGTTCTATTGGTCCAAATATATCAGCGTTTAGGACTTGAAACGGTAACCCAGGGCGTACCACTGCTTCAATTGGAGCCCGGTCATTTACTCGTACTTTACGCCGTAACTGACAATTGTCACAACTTTCACAAAACGCATTAACTTCTTTCGTTAATCCTTCCCACCAAAAAGACAGTTGTATCCTATCGCGGGTTTTCTTTGTCCCTAGATGACCTCCTGTTAAAGTTTCATGTACCAATTTTAAAATCTCTCTCCTTTTATTGAAAGGAACTACTAATTGTCTAGTTTCTTGTCCGGCTACCATCCCCTTGTGATATAAAAGTCCCGATTCTACCAAATATCCATTCTTTGCCTGTTCCGCATCTTTGAAAGCATTGATAAGAGTCTGACATTCCGCTTGCTCCTTTCGAAAATTCTCCGATTGAGAAAACTGTCTTGAATCTAACACCCCTGCTGTTTCTTCTTTTTCCCATTCCAAGTTTCCCAGAGGTGTAACGCTCGGGCTTTCTTCTCCGTTATCTCCAAACCCTTTGGTTTCTTCTTTCCTCCCCCCTTCTGACTCGCTGCGTCTCTCTTCGCTTTCCCCCGCCGTTACCTCGCTCAGCTCACGGACCATGGCTACTTGCTCTGCTTCTCCACAATATTTTTCCCATTGTTCATTCACTAGTCTATAAACCTCAGGCGTAATTAACGCAATCTCATTTAAATTTTCTGCTACAGCCACATGCACAGTTACGTAAGGATTTACTGATTCATCAGCTCCTTTCCACAAACTCACAGGTACTGCCGCCAGTTGCGCTTCTACTTGCGGACCGATTGCTGGTCTAAGAAATATTTTACCTACCGATTCTAAATATTTATCGGGGATTATTGATCTCCGAAAAACACTAATTTCCGCACCAGTATCTACAAGGGCTCTACATTTATGTCCATCAATAGCAATATCAACTATTGGTCTATCCTTCTCCAATTTACCCTCCTCGATATCTCTGAGCACCAACTCTGAATTATTTATAGGAATACATATCTTATTAATTCCCCTCTCTTCTGGCGTTTTGTGTTGGGTTTTACTTGACGCTTTCAACTTCGGGCAAGCCCGTTTAAAATGTCCTACTTCTTGACACTCATAGCATTGCATTGTATTTTGATCTTTTCTTGTATTTTGTCGTTCAAATCGGTTATTATTTCTACTTTCCCTTCCGCTCTCCTTATATTGATCATAGCGAGCGTTCATACGGGTCTGCTGATGGTTTCCTTTATTCCTTTCCATCAGCTCTTTCTCTACCCATTTATTTACCTTTTGATCCCCATATTCGGGCATAGCAGAAATAAAATTATCGATTTCATTAGTCAACTTCTCCAACGGTAACCAGCTTTCTGTTTCCTTTAAGTATATATGTGATTTTATTTGCGGTCCTAAATTATCTTTAATTTTATCCGCTATCAACAGTTGTTTTAGTTCTTCCAAAGTGGTAATTTCCCTAGCCTTTAAATATAAATTTAATGCTGTACTTAGACGATATGAAAATTGAGTGTATGATTCTTTCTTTACTTTCACACAATTTTCCCAGTTCTTTTTGTGTTGTAAGGGGGTGATTTGATATCTCTTCAAAATTATCTCTTTGATTTTATGATAATCGCTCAGATTCTCCTCACTTATCCATGTACTCATTCTTATATCGTCATTTAACTTATATACTAATAACTGTCCCCCATTGCCCTTCTGGAATCTCATATATTCTCAACGTTCTTTCTACATTTTGAAAATAGAAAGGCCAATCTTCTACTCTCTTCGGTGGTTCTAGAGCGTTCCTCATCTTATTCAAATAACTCGTGAACTCATCTGCAACTTGTTCCCTACCTCCCGAAATTTCCTGAGCAGGATTTTTAATTTTTAGTTCTAACATTCTATACTCATGTTCTCTTTGTTTTTCCTCTTTTTCTCTTTGTTTTTCCTCCCTTTCCCTTTCCAACCTCTCTTCCACTATCGTCTCTAGCATATTTTTAATTAATTCTTCCTCGTAGTCTGTGGAATCTATAATTAATTTCCTCAACTGTAGTAAGGTGAGATTTGGAGTTACAACTTCCCCTAACTCTTCTGCTAATGCAATCAAATCTGCTTTCTTTTGTTTTGCTAAAAAGGCCATTGCGAGATTTTACTACAATATCAAAATCCCTTACCCTAGCAATTTTTAGCTTATCCCGTGAAGCTTTGAAATATAAATCGCATTCGAAATTTTAACTCCTCCCTAACATAACTCATTCACATACAAATGCAATGATAAAAATAACAATTTCCTGTTATAAACCACAGAGAGATATCACTACTCCATATATATCCTTTCCAACCGATAGTGATTCGATTACCGTATTTATACAACAATACAAATACAACTCATAATTCACTCATACTACAGTATTCCTAGAGCAATAGTTATATTTTATCTAAATTACATTATTCACCACTTTGCAATTCAATTCTGTATTTTTCCAACCATGAAATTAATAACCAGTAATTTACTTAGATCTCCGTATTCCAACAACTTCATCTAAATAATATTACTAAAAACTTGCAATTCCTTTACTATATTTTTACACCAATAAAAATATCTTTTCATGGCAATTACTACTTTTATAGTATTTTTACATCAATAAAGATACTAATTTGTTGTAACTTATTTATCTTTACAGTATTCCTACACCAATAGTAACACATTGCATAAATACAGTTACTCCTTATTTGCATTTAAATACCTCTTAAATTATTCATTTCCTGCTACTCATACCACAATATCATTATATAAATAACTTAATTCATTCATTAAATATGCACTTAATTATTTTCATGAGTATTTCTCCCTGTACCCTTTTACCAATAACAACAACTCAGAGCTCTTAGCACCAACAGTATGTTTGGGAATAGAAAGCTTACCATTTCTGATGTTTTTCTTCCGGCAAAGCACATCAGCATCCACGATATCGTTCACTTCCTTTCCAATCACAGGGCTTGATCACTTTTCTTGCACGTCTAGCTCCAATGTTGCTATCACTTGGCTATACACCTCCTGGCTCCATTCCCAGTTCGCTGAAGATTCCCTTGAATCATAATTCTGGTTCACCGGACTCCGCTTATTCAGCTAATCCCCACAGGATCATATAGAAACGTCCTTTTCAATTGATCCGCAGCGGCTTCTTTTTAAACATATCCTGTCGACTGCGCCATTGTGAACTCCTTGTCACTTTTTTCTTTTTCTGCGCTGTATTATTGTGCAGTTCGTTTGAAATTATTACATTCTGGAGTTCATTTTGTTTATTTAAACTTTTATTAATGAATGTCTTGGTTATTTATATCATTTATAATACAATATGTACAACGTTTTTACAATTACTAATCATCACCAAGCCCAGAGCCTGGCTATCAGACCACCGGTCTCTTTCCACTTCCAGCGTCGAATGTCTTATCTTTTTCCCACGGATAGCCGGTTCTTTGGCATTTCCGGCCTGCCCATGTGTGGGACACCTGTCCCATCTGCAGTTAATTAAAGCACGTGCTGCCCTGGTCAGCCACGGGCTGACAACCTATAATCTCATTTAATTAAAAACTGAGCGTATCTATGTATGTACCTATGTATCTATGTATGAGTTACTTCTCCCGAACGCCAGTAAACTGACAATCGAATCAGGAACTGATGGATTCGCAATTTTCCCGTCTGTACGTTTGGCTATTTAACCTAATCCTCCGATAATAATTAGCGGATTTATCAGTTAAAAACTATTAATTATGACCCTTAGAATTTGACATAAAATCCCTATTTTTCGAAGGCTTTCCTCTATTCAAATTATTATTCAGTGCATCATCTCAACTTTCCGTAACAATGCTTTTATTAAAATTTGTAGCGTGAAGAAAATCATTCAGAAGAAAGTACTGCCATTTTTTCCACCTCGAATCTGAACAAATAAATTTCTGGGTTTTGTTTTAATGCTTTTCCTGTAATCGGGGGATTTGAATTCCTTTTTGGTTATTTTTACCCAATCCGCCGTAAAATTGTACTTATTTTTTGTGTTCAAACCAGATTGTTCAACACGCGTCACTTGTCAGAACTTTTATTTGGGGCCGTGGTAGCCCGATCGGTAGAGTGTCGGATTCGGGGCCGGAGGGTCCTGAGTTCGAACCTCGATGGTCGAAGACCCACCGTCGTCATTAAAGGAGACTGGGTGACGTTAAATATGCTCGTGGTCTCAATGTCCTCCAAGTGAAACGATACCTCTGGGGGTGCTAGCACCAGGCAAATATTAGCTCCTGGACTAGTTCTAAATTCTCATTAACTGTTCGATCCGGTGATGGTGCTGCCATCTATCGGTATATAAAATAATGGAGGCGTGGCACTTAGTATGCAGTCCTCGACATGAATACAGTTGTAGTCAGTTGTGACTCTGAATAGGAATAGGATGGGAACTTTTATTTCCAAGGTGAACCGTGCAAAGCCGGGCGACGCAGCTGGTAATTTATATTAACAGTTGCGCCGTTGAACCAATGTAATAGAGAAATATCTATGAATTGTTTAATCATCAATAAGAGTTACTGTACAGTAGTACGTAGAGTCAGGGGGTTGGCGTTCTATCGACTTCGGACCGCACAAGGAATAGAGAAAGTGGCATAAGACATTTTCGAACTTACTCGCCAGGCTTCCGAAGTAGGCCGCGTAGGTCGCTTCGCCGGTCACTTCCCCCAGTACGGCCGGGTTCTCCCGGACGGTACGGACGCGAAATCCGGATCCGTCGTCTTTCGGAAATCCGCACGCTTCGATCTCGACAACGTGGCTGTGGACGAGCCTGCATTAAAAAAGAAGTTATTTCCGATGGAGTTTGGCTCAGCATTTTTGGCGCTCAGTGGGAGAGTCAAAAACATCGAATTTGCAAGAAATGGGGGAAAGCAGTAAACTTAATAAGTAGATCAAGACTTTCATTATGTGCACTATATTTGGGAGTTAAGGCGCAGCTTTCAATTGAAATTTATTTCTCATTGTAAACAAGTAATGCCGCTGCACAAAAAAAATTTGCTTCGCCAACGCTTGATTAGAGCAACACATGCTTATCTTGTTTTCATCAATTTTTGAGTTAGCCTCGTCCAAAAGGGCGAATGTCAACAGTGCTGAGTTGGAAACTCGACGTTAAATCCCGGTTATCACAAATTTGCCATTTCAACTGCGCTTGCGCGCACACTTTGCTTTTTGGGCGTTCTGTTTTAAGATTTCGTGTTGCTTGTTTATATTTAGGTTGTGCTAGAGTCCCAACAAATTAATGAATGCAATTAGAGTATTTTCACAGCGATTTCGGGATGCATTTTATGAAACTACGGATATGAATAACTGATAATCTTTATAAAGAAAAGAGAAAAATGACACTTCAATATTTATTGGTTTGGAAATATTTATTTAACGTAAACGTAAAACAAGTTATGTACTTCAAAAATGATCGGAATATTACAAATATCCGTCTTTTGCGGATATTTTACGTTAGGAGTAAACAACTTAGTATTATACATTTGTATTTAGGTAGAGGGTTCCGCTTTGTATTGGAAGTGATGCTGCAGATCGAGTACGCTCTTTTGAGGTTAAAAATTTGGCCCTGAAAAGGGCCTTTGTTTGATAGAAAAATCAAGCTCCGAATCCATTAATAATTAAGACGCAAAACTCAATCTTTACCGAGGCGTAAAAATTAAATCAAAGACAGTTTTGTAATTTCTAATTTTTATCTGTTCTCATCTCATATTAACAAATTTAAATGTTTTTCATTAGTTTGAGCAAGAGTTTCGAAATCAGCAAAGTCCGCGCGCAAGCGCAGTTAAAATGGCAAATTTGTGATAACCGGGATTTAACGTCGAGTGAGTTGGAACACTGCCTTCTTGACTGTAAACGAAAACTTTTCGCAATCAAGAACTGCAGACAGGGTTTCAAACAAAACGTTTAAAAAAAAAAACATTTTTTAAAATTTTATATTAACGTTTTTTTTTTCTTTCTTTCTTTCTTTCTTTTTTTTCCGAGTTTCTATGCACTATTTGTTTCTAAAAATAATCCATTTGCATAGATTTTAGTCGGTCTTTCAAATTTTTTGTTCATACAAAATATCATACGAAAGTAACACAAATAAATAGTCATATTTCAAGAATTATACACTGTCAAAAGTGAAACGCTCAATTTTGACGATTCGGCAATCCTCGAGCACTATTTCGTTATTTTCGACGATCCTTTCGTCACCGAATCACGTGATATTTGACGAAACCAGAAATCTCAAATTTTTGACGAAATTATTTCGTCCCAATTTCGTCATATTGCAGTGCATTCTGGGAATTTTTGTTTCAGTCTTGTACTTGCTCGTTAAATTATCTTACGGAAATTATCCTACAGGATTCAAAAAAAGGTTAGTATTTAATGAAATTTGTATGTGCAATGTGCCTTCTTTTATGTATTGTTACATTTTTGTTTAGTGTTGTGTTTATTGTTGTATTTAAAACACATTAAAATTGAAAACGAACGGTTCGATTAGGTTTAGAATTCTGTGTGTTGTTAACTTTGAGTCATCTCCACGTTAGGCTTAGCTAGCGTTATTTTTTTTATTTGAAAAAGAGAATATTGGTTTGTTGACATTTATTTCCAAAAACGTACTTCCTTTATTTCGTTAAAAAATTACAAACATGACTAAAGAATTTGTACGAATTTAAACTTACAAAAAAAAAAAAAAAAACACTCCACCGTAGCTAAACTAACACAGATGATATACAGCGCTTTTATAAATGGCATAGAACTTTGAAGCTTTTAATTTCAACGTGGAATATATTACATGGTTATGTGTTTTCATTCTTCTCCATGAATTTTACAAAAATAATTCTGTTAAACGAAGTGTATTTTTTAGTTTAATAGTTCAAATTTGTTTCATTCCGCATTTTTATTTTCTTAAAAAAATACTATGTACCAATCCCCCAGTAAGTATTGATATTTTTTCTTCTTCCACTCTACATTTAATGTTTTTTTTCAATATAATAATTTATACAGTAGTTCCCAAAAGTGTTCGCAAACTTATCATTTTCAATGAAATATTGCTATACCCATTAGTAAAAATTTATGTTTTGGAATGGGTAAACAATATTACAAAACTTCATGAAATATTTAAGTAGCAAAATAAAATTGATTTTGAAGAAATTAATAATCAAAAAGTATCAAGAACTTTATAACACAAAAGTGTTCGTAGAAAATATTTTAAAATAATTGTTTAGCAATCTTTGAATAAAATCGATGAAACTCGAGGGAAAAAAAAGCGCTTGATGCAATAAAAAATAAATGCAAACCGTTTATATCAGCTTTTGGATCCGAAATGATACCGTCTTTTATTTTGTTAAGCTCGTAGACAAGACTTTTAAATGCTTATCCCATGTTGTTTATATAATCTCTTTCCTTGCAGCAGATGTTTCTAGCAATAAGTGCTTATGTTCATTATTTGTGGAACCTTTCTTTTTTACTTGCATAAAACATGAAGTAAAGTAAATATCAATTTAATACAAATCATTTTAAGATAGAGAAAATATTAATTTCCATAAAGAACTCAATCTTTGTGCTTGATATTTCAGCAGAATATTTTCAATATTTTTTAAAAAATTTCCGCAAATTAAAATAAATTATTGAAAGTAGAGTTTTAATCTTTAACCTCGATTTAAAAAGAAAAGATAGTATAGCAGCATGTTTGAAAATTGTAATAACAATAATAAGCATTTTTTGTTTATTTTCCCACTTCATACACTAAATTTATAGGTTTTTCTAAGTCAATTTGTGTTACATGATTTGTCATAATTATGAATTTTTCCATTATACATAGTTTCTACAGCTAAAATAAATGCAGCATTAATTTTATTGCCATATTTGCCGCCTGAAGGTATTGTCAACAAAAAGTGAGAAATCCCGGTCTACATTAAATCAGACTAAGAAGCATTTTATAGATGAACTTCCAATAAATCCAAATTTTTTGTTGGAGCTGTGATTTTGCTGGATACAAAGTAAAATGTCTGAAAATTTAACCGAACTTCAATTGAAAAATTGAAAGGATAATGAAAATATATGAAAAATTAAAAGGATAATGAAAATATATGAAAAATTAAAAGGATAATGAAAATGTATGATAAGAAGTAACAAGCTTTGCTTGTTTGCACCACACTGGTTCCTATTTTCATTATAAATCTTTGGAAAAAAAATCCATTGATATCAGTCAATTAGTTCTCAAGACACAAACAAACAAGAAAATGCACTTTGTTATTGGGTTTCCCCTATCTTTGGCAGCTCTTCTCCCTTGGCGTTTTTTTTTTATTTACTGCGTGAAAATTGCATATTTTAAAAATCAAATATGCTTAGTTAAAAGGTGATACTCCCTTCGTCTCCGTCCCAAACTAGTAAGTAGAGCTACGTTTGAATATTTTTGTACTAGTGATTGATTCTGATGATTTTATGATTTTGTTCGAATATTTTTTAAAGATTTCAAGGTACTATACTATCAATTAAAAACTTTACTTGGCAAGCATTCCCTCTTAAAATCATTACCAGCTGAGTTAAAAAAACCCGAAGTACACACGCCCTTAAGCCACGCCCCATTTTGTAAGTACTCTACCCCCAGTATAGCAGAAAAATCAGTTTTTTTTTTCTACTAAATCCCTATCCATCAGCTAGAAGGTAGCTTTATGTAATTATTAGCTAACTTATGAAATGGAGCTTGGCTTCGAGTGTTGGAGCCCTGGGTTTTTGACTCGAATTTGATAATGGTTTAAGGAGGTAAAGCTCGGTAAGTAAATGTTGTTTATTGATAACATAGCACAATAAAATCTCTGAAAAAAGTGCAAATAAAATCATAATCACCAGTTTCAGTACCACTTAATTCATAAGTACTTTATTGGAACTAATTTGAGTAGGGGGAGAGAGTACTTCAGAAAACATTCGTGAAGAAAACGGAACACGAAAATCGGAAAAAAAAAAAGAAAAAAGGTGTATTTTGGCTATCGGTTAAAATAAAAAATAAATTAAAAAAAAAATCACAGATCAACAATTTTCGCACTTTTAATTTTTTTATAGGTTTAAAAAAATGAAAATTCACGACTTGATGTGCAAAAGAATTAACTCGTTTAATGGCTAAATAATGCTGATTCTCGATAAATTGAAGAAACTCTAATTCTAGAATATTATTCAGAAATTAATTTCAGAAACTAACTGAGAGTCTATCTGCCTAAATAAAAATTTTGTTCATCCGCTGTAAAAATAACTCATTCTTGCAATCTGCTTGAAAAAAAGCTGTCAGCATTGAAATCATCATATATTTTGAAAAATATGAAAATTAAATCAGATGCTTTTCAAAGTCACAAGCGAATCGTAGCTTTTTAACTTAAGGAAAAAAAAAAAAACTCAGATTTTGAAAGATATCGTGAAAACATGTTTTATTTCAGAAATAAACTGATGAATTTAATCGTAAAACTTTCCTCGAAATAGAAAAAAGATCCATGTGCATGAGGGCATACACCCATGGACTTAAACCTTTACTTATTATGTTATATATTCTCTTTTTAAAACTTTTTTTAGGATGGATCCAACATCACGGAGATAATTGGAACAAGGACAGACGAAGACTTTTTCATAATTATAACAATATTCTAAATGTTCGTATATTATGACATTGATTTCATGTTACACATGTTTGGAAATAAAAATAAAAACTTAGGGGTGGAAAGCAAAGGTATATTTTTATAATTATTTAACAAACATTACACTAAATTAATTTTACCGAAAGATTTATTTCACATCTGCATTTTTTTAAGATTTATATTTTCAAATACCTTTTGCAATTTTGGCAGAGAATTGTTTTCAAAGTATGAAGTATGAAATGCATGCAATAATAAAATTCCTGTATTAAAAAACAGGAATTTTATTATTGCATGCATTTCATGTGGCCAAATAAACATTCTACATACAAGCAAAATTAATGAAACAAATAATTATTTAGAAAAAGAAAAAGGTAAGCTTTTTCTTAAGATTATCTAATTTTATTTTCTGTATCTAATTTTAGAACAAATATGTACTAACTTAAAGTTGTCCAATTTATTGTACTTTTTCTTTGAAATTTGTGGTATAAGTTGGATAAAAATCTTTTTTTTTTCTGGAATTTTTCATGCGATGCAATGAAGAAACTTCTCAGCAATTTTACTCCCGAGCATATATCGATCTAACTGTGCATAAAAGTGGCACATGATTTAATTTTCCAGAACCCAATGTCTGCTGAGGAAGTAGCACTTTTATATTCCCAGTAGGGGCAGGGCGATGTAGGAATTTCAACATCGTGATGCATCGCCGTCCTTACATCGTGATGTAGCGATGTAGTTCAAACAGTTTGAAATATTCTTTCCGCTTTAGGGGCACCCCCCCTCCCCAATTAGGGGAGTTTTCCTTACAAAAATCCAGGCTTTTGTCAGATCTTTTTCTAATTTGGCACATAGGTTCTTTAATCACATGGGGTAGTACCCCATATGAATACTACCCCATGGGAAACTATCCTATGTGGATTTCCAGCATCAAAGGATATCTGGGCCGAATCTGGAAAAGATCCGACGAAAACTGGATTTTAATAAGGAAAACTCTTATGGGGTTTGCCACACATAGCGGGGCGAAAACTACACTATGAGAATGCCGAAACATCAAAAGACAAATGTACCAAATTTGGAACAGATCAGACAAAAACTGAGTTCTTTTAAGCCCCCCCCCCCACACACACACGTGGTTTCCCACTCCATAGCGGGACGAAGACGGGAATTTCCGAGCGTCAAAGGATATCTGTGACAATTTTGGAAAAGGCATGATAAAACTGGTTTTTTGTAAGAAAACCCCTCATTTGGTGGTTGTCCCCCATAACGGGGCGAAAACCACCCTATGAGAATTCCTGACCATTAATGAACGAACCTCTATGCCAAATTTTGGAAAGATCCGACAAAAAATAAATTTTTTTCAAGGAAAACCCCATCGGGGTTGCCCCCCCCCCCCACCCATACATTGACGAAAGCTAACCTCCGTGAATTCCTGAGCATCAAAGAACCTCCATGGCAAATTTAGAAAAGATCGGAAAAAAAACTTTTTTTTATATAAGGAGAACCCCCAATGCGGTGTTGCTCCCCCCCCCCCCCATCATGGAGCTTTGAAAACTACCATGTGTGAATTCCCGAGCATCAGAGGACCTCTGTTCCAAATTTGGAAAAGATATGATAAAAACGGTTTTTCTATAAGAACCCCTCCCGTATGGGGATTGCCCCCCATAGCGGAAAGAAAACCACCCTATCAGAATTCCTGAGCATCAAATAACGAAACTCTGCCAAATTCGGAAAGATCCAACAAAAACTGGATTTTTAGTAGGAAAACTACCATAGGGGTTGCCCTCCCCCCCATAGAAGACCGAAAACTACCCTGCGTGAATCCCCGTGCATCAAAGAGCCTATGTATCAATTTTTGGAAAAATCCGACAAAAATTGGATTTTTTCAAAGAACGACCCCCCCCCCCCCCCATCAAGGCCCCCTCCCCTTATAAAGTGATGAAAACTACCCTGCGTGATTCTTGAGCATCTCTCTTCGTGATTCTTGAGCAACCTCTGTGGCAAATTTAAAAAAGATCGGACAAAAACTTTTTTTTAAATACGGAGAACCCCCAATGTGGGGTTGTCTGTCCCCCCCACCCCCCACATAGAGGGTCATAAACGACCTTGTGTGAATTCCCGAGCCTCCAATAACGAACCTCTGTGCCAAATTTGGAAAATATCCGACAAAAATTAGATTTTTTGAAGGAAAACCCCCATTATAAGGGGAGGGGGGTTGATTAGATATCATAGGGAGTTTAATCTGCAATGATTTGTTTTACCTTTTTTAAGAAGTTGTTTGTTTGCATTTTTACATAAATAAAAATTTGCTTGACATATTTTATGTACCAATTACTTGTCTTTTTTTTGATGGGGGGGGGGGAGGGGGCTGCAGGCCCGTTGTTTCAATTTTTTCCCAAATATGACAAAGAGTCTGTACTCAATAAAAATTTTACAGAAAACGAACTAAAACAACGGCCAGTCATGTATAAAAACATGAATGTTCAAAAATCAAGACGGGAGGGGGGGGGTCAATTGACCCCCTCCCTGACCTCGTAAATGACGGGCCTGTGAAAGTGACTATACGTAATAAAGTGGGAAACTACGGTGGTAAGATTCTGAAGTTAGGATTTGATCACACGTACACGAATCTTATAAAATACAGTCGAACCTCGTTATAACGAACTTAAAGGGACCATTAAAATCGATTATTATAAAAAGTTGGTTTGCTTTATCCAAAAAACAATAAACAATAAGACAAAGATTGCGAAAAAGTTCATTTCAGCAGTTATTTGTTTTAAGCGTGTTCGAATTAACGAGGTTCGACTGTATTCTCAAAAAAAAAAAAAAAAAAAAAATTAATGTGCTCAAAGAAAAAAAAAAAAAAAGGAAATAAATTTTCTTAAAAATTTACGAAATTAACGTCCTCATATATGACGAAATTAATTTGACGAAACTAATGCTCTCAAAACTACGAAAATGATTGTTAATTTGACAAAACTAGAATGAAGAAATATTTCGTTACATTTGACGAAATTCGCATCCTCAAACCACTAACAAAAGCAGTTTCTTCAATTTGACGAAATGTTCGCTCGGAGCATATCCCTGGAAGTGGTTTCGTCAAAAACAAAGAAAATTTCGTCAAATTTGAAAGTCCATTTCTGAGAGTGTACCACGCTGCATAAAGCAATCATCAGAGGAAAGTAACACACATAAATAATCATATTTCAAGAATTATACCACGCTGCATAAAGCAATCATCAGACGAAAGTAACACAAATAAATAGTCATATTTCAAGAATTATACCACTCTGCATAAAGCAATCATCAGAGGAAAGTAACACAAATAAATAGTCATATTTCAAGAATTATACCACTCTGCATAAAGCAATCATCAGAGAAAAGTAACACAAATAAATAGTCATATTTCAAGAATTATACCACGCTGCATAAAGCAATCATCAGAGGAAAGTAACACAAATAAATAGTCATATTTCAAGAATTATACCACGCTGCATAAAGTAATCATCAGGAAAATAAATGACCTAAGCAGTACGAAATGTGCGCGACTGTAATATTACCCCCCCCCCCCCCCCCCCCCTGTAGGTACTCGTTGTTAGCATTCATGGATAGTTTTAGTTCATGTGATACGAAATTGACTAAAATAAACCATATTTACCATTAAAATGACGTTTAAATTAAATATGTTCCACACGGTCACACACGCGACGCTCTTTTATGACACACGCCAGAGAGTGCATCAATTTTTTTATTGCCAATGTATGAGCTTCAGGAAAAAAATATTGCATAGAATAACTCCTTAATATATGTGTACACATGTAAAAAACACAGTTCATTTCACTTTTAAATCTTCACACAAAATCATAAATTGAAATGCCAAATTTAAATATGTAATGCTAAGTAATGCTAAATTTAAAATTTTGTAAAATAAAGAGCTATCCCCTACAATAAAAATATTAACATTAAAAAAATTTCAGATATTCTCTGTTGTTACACTAAGGAAAAATAAAAAATAATTTAATAACATCGCAATATATATAAATTTTAAGTGTTACTTTCAAAGAAACAGCTTTTAAAAGTCCCACACGTAGCGGTGGATTGGGTTAATGAATAAATAAACCAACGAATATGTAAATGAATTTAATAAATGAATGAATAATAATCGAAATAAACTCATTCACTTTGCCCCGCAAATACCAGTCAAATTGTACTACTCATTTATAACCAAAACATGCCTATCTTTATCTTTACTAATAATAAAGTTGAAAGTCTCTATATCTGGATATCTCTCTGTCCGGATCTCTCTCTGTCCGGATCTCTCTCTGTCTGTCAGGATCTCTGTGACGCGCATAGCGCCTAGACCGTTCGGCCGATTTTCATGATATTTGGCACAAAGTTAGTTTGTAGTATGGGGTGTGCACCTCGAAAAGATGTTTCGAAGATTTGATGTGGTTCTTTTTCTAATCCAATTTTAAGAACATTTTCCCAAGCAAAATTATCATAAGATGGACGAGTAAATTACGAAATTATCATTACGTGGAACCATAACATGGGCACAAGCCAATTGGCGAGAAATTCACCATACATTATTTGTGAAGATACAGGCGAACCAAAAGACCTCTTAATTTTCTATTACGTGCAAAGCCGTGCGTGTACCACTAGTTACTAAATAAATAAGTACTGTACTGTACATTAGCAGATCTCAATTTGTACTTGAAATGTAAATTACAAAATTTTTATTATTTTTGATATAGTTCAAACAATACGCAATCAGTATCACATTTTGAAAATGGCTTTCATTATTATGTGTAATATGATCTTCTGTGATAACTTTTTTTTTTCAGTCTGGAATCAACAGCATGTTTAATCACGCAGTTAAAATATTGCCAGATAGGGGGCGATGGAAACAGTAAAATACTGCGTGTCCGGGAAAGATCATTACATTTTATATGATTTAATACAAAAAATATTAACATGCAAAATGAAATACAATTTGCTACAAATGAGTGAACAAATGTAAAAGGGTTCCTGATTGATTCCCCATATTGATGGTACTATAAAGTACCATCAATATAGCTGAGTAACAGTACGTGAGCTCAACAGTGATGATCGACAATTGTATCCTTTCCTCAACGAGCTGATGTGTGCATCACATGACTTCCTTTTACTCCAATTTAATGTCATTTCATCATTATTGGCAGTTTTAATGTGGTTCAATTGTTTACACTCTAAATATCAACAGTGGCCAAATTGAAACCAAATTTAAAATTAAAAAAAATCGCCGAATTTGTCGCCAAGTTGGCGACAAAATTTGGCGACCAAAAGACGCGATATATCGCCAAGTGTCCGACAAATTATAACACCACTTGAGTTTACATCGAAATTAACAATGATTTCCTCCCAAAAAGGGACAAAAAACCCCCTTTGGAGCATCCGAATGCAACTTTCGTTGCCTAAGAGAGATAAAAGGAGAGGTGCACAACTAAACTCCACTAGGAGTCTAAGTACCAAATTTCAACTTTCTAGGACATACCGTTTTTGAGTTATGCGTGATACATACACACATACGCACATACGGACGTCACGAGAAAATTCGTGGTAATTAACTCGGGGGTCGTCAAAATGGATATTTTGGGTGTCTGTAGGTTCTTAGGCCACGTGTGGTCGAGTCGAAAAAAAAAACTCAACATTCATTCGGGGGTGAGAAAAATGGAAATTAAGGCCGAGTTTTGAGTGAAAATTTTTTCGCGAATACAATGCTTCCTTTTTACTTTCTTCTATATCTAATATATAGAAGAAAGTATTGGATTCGTGCAAATTTTCGAATTTCGAATTTTGACGGATTCGAACGTTTTGAGGTGTGCTGAGTCCATTTCGACTATTTTTGGAAAATGTCTGTCTGTGTGTGTGTGTGTGTGTGTGTGTGTGTGTATGTGTGTGTGTGTGTCACGTATGTGTGTGACCAGTTTTTTGTGGCCGCTCTACAGCAAAAACTACCGCATGATATTGAACGAAATTTGGCACACATATGTGCCCCTATGTGAACTTGTGCCCATTGGTTTTTGGCGCGAATTCCTCCAAGAGGGGTGGAGCAATGGGACGTTTTTTGAGTTACGCGTGCTTGCTATTCCTCAGGAAGTAACAGGCGGAATCAAACAAAATTTGGTCCATATGTTGTCCCTAACAGGAGCAGGTGCTGATTCAATTTTGGTGTCAATAGCTCAAACGGAGGTTGAGTCATAGAACGTTTTTTGTCGTCAATTGTGACTGCTGTATCTCAAGAAATAACGAACGGAATGAAACAAAAATTTTTTGACAAGTAGCCCTTAGTGGGTATAAGAGCTGATTTTATTTTGGTGTCAACAGCTAAAAAGGGGGTAGCGCAATCGCCCGTTCTTTTTTTCCATTGTGAGTGCCCTATCTCAAGAAGTAATGCTACGTTCTGGTTGAAATTTGGAATATATGTGAATCCATACGTAAACAGGCTTTGGTTCAATTTTGACTCCAATCGCTCCTAGAGGTGTTGATTTTTTTTTTTTTTTTTTGCGAATAAAAATAGTTTTATTAATGTAACAATAAGAAAGATAAATCGTAATAGATTGTCGTCTGCGTATTTCTCGTGATTTTAATTGTATGGAAATGATCGGAAATACTATCCATAGACTAATAATAAGAGTAGACCGAGCTTTCTCATTCTTGCTGATGAAGAAAATTGGTTCACAGATGTATCATGTGACTAGTGGAAGGGCTTGGCGAAGACTTTGGCAGCATGGTTGCTAGATGGCAGCATTATCTATAGTTTGGCACTCGACATGTATTTTAAGACAATGTGTTTTCATTAAAAAAAAAACTTCCAGGTGCAGAGATTGAACTGTTTTTCTTTTAGTTATGCATTATTTTGACATTAGTAATAGTTTTTGATCAGTTTTCGGTAACTTTTATTTCATTTGGAGCTGTCAGCGTTGGCGTGAACGAAATGGCGTAAACGTTTTGCGTTAACGCAAAAATGTACTAATCGGTATCTTAAATTGAAACTGTAGATAAAAATCTTACTGTTTGCTGATTCTTCTTGGTCGATTGCATCTTTTATTGCTTAGAGAGTTATTGAAATTGACTAAAGAAAATGCACAATACTATCTAAACTAAAAACTCACTATATTAACAAAATATTTACAACTTAGAATAACAAATTTACAAATCGGACTCCATAAAAGATCATTCTTCCGTGTTCCATCAATTCTATTTATTTTATTTCGCGCTGGCGTTGATCGTCTGCTACGATCAACGCCCGCTGTTGCTAGGATATCCACCAGTCACATGGTTTGGTTTATGAACAGCAAAAGGGTTGCCATAGCTCGGTCTACTCTTATTATTAGTCTACTAGCTGCGTCGCCCGGCTTTGCACGCTCCACCTCGAAAATAAAAGTTATGTCAAGTGACGCGAGTTCAACACTCAGGCTTGAACCAAAAAAAAAAAGTCAGTGAAATTTTGTGGCAGATTGCGGAAAACCCCCATAAAGTAAACATTTTAAATCCCCTGATTACAGGAAAAACCTCAAAACAAAAACAAGAATTTTACCTGAGCAAAAAAAATGGCAACAGATCTTTCATCTCAATGATTTTCTTCACGCTCACATACATTTTAATAAAAGCATTGTTGCGGAAAGTTGAGATGAAGCACTGAATAATAATTTAAATGGAGGAAAGCCTTCGAAAAATAGGGATTTGATTTTGAAATCTAAGAGTCATAATTAATAGTTTTTAATTGATATCTCCGCTAATTATTATCGGAGGATTATGTTAAATAGCTAAACATGAAGACGGGAGGATTACGAATCCATCGATACCTGGTTCGATGGTCAGTTCACTGTCGTTCGGGAGAAGAAGCTTGGACATAGATAGATAGATAGATAGATACTCAGATTTTATATGTATAAGATGATACTATCTCAATGATTTAAAATTTTTAACTGTTGCCATCTTATGTTTGTTAACAAATAAAATATTTGCAATTAATTCAAGCAAGGCTTTTAAAATAACTTTCGATTTTTGCTCTTTGCTTTGCTTTTGCCATAATTCAGACATTGGGATGGTCGTCAAGTTTTTTGCATGTGTAATTTTGTTTTTGTTGGGAATATTGCTTCCTCGTCAAGCATGGGGAGAGATCAGAAAAAAAAAAGAGAAATATAGAAGAAAGTTTCGTGATGGCCACAACATACTAGTTTGGAAAAGGAAGTAAAAACGGGCATATTAGAAACAGTCGGAAGAAAAAGTTATGGAAATCTCATTTGTAAAGAGCGAAATGCCATTGTGGTGCGATACCTGCCGCGCAGTGATGCGAAAGGAAAAGACAGATTTACAGAAACTGTCAATTGAAAGTGAGTCGAGTCTTGCTAAAACGTAGGACTCTTTGCTTCCTAATTATTATCAAGCAGTTGACATTGGATTCGTCATCTCATTTGTAGAATGAAATTCGGTGAGATGCCACCATATCTTGTCAGGTTTTTCACCAAGTCTGACCATATCTAGTCCATCCCACTATTGTGCTTTTGTTTTGGGCTCAAAGATCCAAATTTTGCGCTGAATATAGTGAGCACTCTCTAGCTTGGGGGAGTGGGGAGGCTTCGTTCCCCAGAATTTTTGGTTTGTTACTGTGTAAATAATAGGGTAAGAGCTCTAGTAATCGTCCATTTAAGACAGCGATTGCGGTTTTTTGTTAACCTATAAATTTCAGCAATCAACACAACAACAAAAACATCATAAGGCTTTAGGCTATACCTTTCTGATAATGACTCACTAAATTGTTTCAGAAATAAAACTATTTTTACTTTCTTTTACAAAAAAGGAAGTATTGTATTCGCGAAAAAAATTTCACTCAAAAATCGATCTTAATTTCCATTTTACTCACCCCCGAATGAATGTTGAGTTTTTTTTTCGACTCGACCACACGTGCATAAGTGCCTAAAAACGTATTAGACACGCAAAATATCCATTTTGACGATTCCCGAGTTAATTACTACGAGTTTTCTCGTGACGTCTGTATGTATGTATGTCGCATAACTCAAAAACGGTATGTTCTAGAAAGTTGAAATTTGGTACGTAGACTCCTAGTGAGGTCTAGTTGCGCACCTCCTCTTTTGGTTGCTCTCGGGTGTTTCTAAAGGGTTTTTTTGCTCCTTTTTGGGGGGAAATCATTGTTAAGTTCGATGTAAACTCAAGCGGTGTTATAATTTGGCGGACACTTGGCGATGTATCGCCAGTCTTTTGGTCGCCAAGTTTTTTCCCAACTTGGCGACTAATTTGGATGTTTTTTTTTCAAAAATCTGGTTTCAATTTGGCCACTGTTGGTGATATTTAGAGAGTAAACTATTTAATCAAATTAAAATTGCCAGTAATGTGAAAATGACATTAAATTGGAGTAAAAGAAAGTCAAGTGATGCACACATCAGCTCGTTATTTAAAAAACTAACCTTTTGTTAACACGAGAAAATGCTCCAGTAGTCGGCCATAGAAATCCAGTGCTCGGCCATGTGTGAGCCCAGTAGTCGGCCGTTTCATTTTCATTACTCTTATGGGGTATGAGTGAATAAATTTAAACAAAATTTAATGCGAAACTTACAGCATTGCATTGTACTTACAAAATTAATTATTCCAATAATTACGAAATAATTCTGCATTCTTGATGTCTTCATAACATCCATGTTTATATTATTTTTCGATTGGCAACCAGTTTGGATATGCATCACAAGCAATAAATTTTTGAGCAATCACGATTGCTTTTTGCTTTCATTTGACTGTTTTTCGATGTGCTATCATTTTATTTTCCCTCCGCCACCCTCCGCACCATCGCCGTCGACCGGCTCCTCAAGATGCTGCTCCTATAGCGAAAACCGTCTCCAGGTAGCGTCCATATCCTACACACACACACACACACACGCATACATGCACACACCTACACACACACACACGCATACATACACACACCTACACACACACACACGCATACATACACACACCTACACACACACACACGCATACAGACACACACCTACACACACACACGCATACATACACACACTTACACACACGCATACATACACACACTTACACACACGCATACATACACACACGTACATACACACGCATACATACACACACGTACACACACACGCATACATACACACACCTACACACACACATATATACATACATACACCTACACACACATACACAAACACGCATACATACAGACACCTACACAAACACACACACCTGCACACAACTATCCACACATTCATGCCTGCACACAGAAACAAACGCATATGCCTGCACACAAAGACACATACCCCCCACACACAACACACAAACGCCTACATACACACACACAGACTCGTGATTGCGAAAACATAATTTGAATTCAAGATGTCAAAATTCAAATTAATTTTTTTAATTATTATTTATCTCCTACATCATTAACTAAAGTAGTATCATCTACTGCGAAAAAAAAAAAAAGAATGGAAAAGACCCAGATTTTTTGGGAAAGGAATTTTGAAAACATAAGAACGTAGATTCCCTCTCCCCCCTTATCTCCCCTCCCCTGGCGCATAATGTTTTCACTGTGCATGCTAAGATAAAGACTGAATAAAAGAGTTGATAAAATTCATGATCAATAAAGAGTGAATTAATGATCAATATGATTGACACTTGACGGGTCCGTGTTCATCAGAACGAAACTTCAACATACGGAAAATAAAATTAAAATTGTAGTTTTGGAAACCTCAAAACAAAGCAAGTTAAAATCCGTTCAAGAAGCACTTAAAAGATTTGCAATCGTAGGCACATCTAAAACAAAATGCATCATAAAAAAGGTACTTTTATTGTGAAAGAACTGAAGTAAGACCAATTATGTTGGCAGGTCCGTATTTTCAAAGTTTTTCACGAGGTGGGGGGGGGGGGGGTAAAGGGTATGAATTCAGTGCATTTTATAGGAAAAATGCATCAAAATACAAGCAAAAATGCTGACTTAAATTATGTTTTTCAAATACAGAGGGTCAACCCCCCCCCCCGCCTATTACCTAGATGACGGGCCTGTATGTAGGTAAATGAAAATTGAGAAATGGGGGATGTTATGAAGATAAAACATTAGAAGCAGTAAAATGATGAAACAATTCTATTTGTCAGAAAAAGTACAAAATTCAAACATTTTCTTTTGAAGAAATAACGTTAGAAAGCGAATTTTTACTCAAAACAGCTAAATTGCCACGGTGTCAATACATTATTTTAATTACTATTTTATGAACTTTAAAAAATCCATATTAAGTACGTAGTCGACTATTGGGTACATCTACCAAACAGTATAGAACCAGTGGTCCATCTGCCATGGCCGACTATCGGAAATGCATAAGAATTCAGTACACAGTGGTTGGCCGCTCCTCTAAAAAACGAACTGATGTGTGCATCACATGACTTCCTTTTACGCCAATTTAATGATAATAGGGCTAAATATTTTCAACCCTAGTTTCTTGCGAACCGAAGCAAAAAAACGTTTTACACAGATTTATTTCCCCATTATTGGCAATTTTAGTGTAATTCAGTAGTTGATTCTTGAATATCACCAACATTTGTCAAATTAAAACCAGACTTAAAATAATAATAATAATAATAATAATAATTAATAAAAAAAAATCTCCAAATTTGTCGCCAAGTTGGCGACAAATCTTGGCGACCAAAATACTGGCGATATATCGCCAAGCGTCCGACAAATTATAACACCACTTGAGTTTACGTCGAAATTAACAATGATGTCATCCAAAAAGGGGCAAAAGACCCCCTTAAGAACATCCGAATACAACCAAAAGGGAAGGTGCACATCTAGGCCCCACTAGGAGTCTACGTACCAAATTTCAACTTTCTAGGACATACCGTTTTTGAGTTATGCGAGATACATACACACATACGCACATACGTACGTACATACGGACGTCACGAGAAAATTCGTTGTAATTAACTCGGGGGTCGTCAAAATGGATATTTCGTGCGTCTGTAGGTTCCTAGGCATATATCCACGTGTGGTCAGGTCGAAAAAAATATCAACATTCATTCGGGGGTGAGGAAAATTGAAATAAAGGTCGATTTTTTTGAATGAAATTTTTTTCGCGAATACAATACTTCCTTTTTGTAAAAGGAAGTAAAAATTGAGTCTAAGAAGGAGTTTATTTTTTAACTTAAGTATTATGCTATACAATCCATTAAAACGTAAGTAAAAGCAAATTTACAGTAGAACGGAAAAAAGAAGGGTACTTAACATTTAAAGATGATGTGTCTTCTTAACAAAAAAAAAAAGCAGAATCGCAAACTTGGATGATGAGCACAACACTTTAAATAAAATGACTCATTACTACTTAATGAAAAGTAATTACGAGTTCACTGTTACTGGATGATAATTGGGGACAAGTAAAGGAATGTAGGAATGCACCGTATCCGATTTTTAATTATACATATTTTATTTATAAGCAGTTTTATGTCCCTGCGGCCGACTACTGGAGCACTTACCCTATACATTCAAAGTAAATTGGGTTTAAGCGTCCTTCTTTAAAAAAAATTGATTTTACGATTTTGAACTGAAGTAGATATTAGCAATCTGAACTAACCTATTCAGAAACAACAATGCCAAAGAACATTATGAAAAGAATATGAAGGAAGAATAATTAATGCGTTTCTGTAACTACTGCGGAGTTCATTTGAAAAATAACATCTCTCTGCCATGTTTTTACTTCCTTTCACAAAAAAGGAAGTATTGAATTCGCGAAAAAATTGTGTGTATGTATGTCGCGTATGTATGTGCGTATGTGTGTATGTATGTCGCATAACTCAAGAACGGAATATCCTAGAAAGTTGAAACTTGGTACTTAGACTCCTAGTGGGGTCTAGTTGTGCACCTCCTTTTTTGGTTGCATTCGGATGCTCCAAAAGGGGTCTTTTGCCCTTTTTTGGGGGGAAATCATTGTTAATTTCGATGTAAACTCAAGTGGTGTTATAATTTGGAGGACACTTGGCTATATATCGCCAGTTTTTTGGTCGCCAAGTTTTGTCGCCAACTTGGCGACAAATTTGGCGATTAAAAAAATTATGTGGTTTCAATTTGGCCACTGTTGGTGATATTTAGAGAGTAAGTTATTGAATCACATTAAAAAACTGCCAATAATGAGAAAATGACATCAAATTGGAGTAAAAGGAAGTCATGTGATGCACACATCAGCTCGTTTTCCTTTCTTGGCCACACTTTCTCAACAGCAGATGACTCACTTCGGATCAGCCACCAAAGTGCCTCTGATTCCGTCGAATCCCAGGTCGGGCGCAGCCACCGCAGCGACTGCCATGGTATTTACGTTGTTGGGCGCCAAATCACAAAGCTCCCGGATTGGACCTGTGGGCATAACAAGGCAGTTGAGCATTGATGGAGTTGAGCATTGATCTCAGGATTGTTGGCACTCGAACTTGGGACTTGGACGAGTTGATTTAAAAATCGATTGTAAACAAGACAATCGGGTTGCAAAATTAAGCGTTGGCGAAACAAACGCGTTATTTTGTAAAGCGGCGTTGTTTACTTTAAAAAAAATAAAAATAAAAAATAAATTTCAAAGGAAAATTTGTGCCCAACTTCATGATAATTGGCACACTGTAGAAGTCCTGATTTGCTTTTGACTCTTTCACCAAGTGCCAACAATGCTGAGGTGCACTATCAGAACTGAGCTATCAGCCATTTTGATGCCATCCGCATTTTTTTGCCATCAAAATGGCTGATAGAGTTGATTAGTTGTTGAGTTTTTTTTAGTTTGCCAATATTCGTATTGAATAGCAGTGGCATAGCGTCAGGAAATGTATGTGCGCTGAACGTTGCCCTTTCAAAATGAAGTTTTAAAATATATTCGTTAATAATATCCCTCGTATTTCGGAACAAAAAAAAAGTAAACGCATTTTTCTGGGGTTGCAAAAAACCAAAAAAGAGCGGGAATAGAAGCGGGAAGCAAAAAAAAATAATGTATACGCTAAAGCCTATTAACTTAAAACTGGTAAATTTACTTCAAATCAAAAAACGCTGCTCTGCGCATGTCTTCTCAAGCAGCCGATATGAAATTCACACGTTTGCTTTTACGCTAGCATCTATTTCGAGATACAGTGAGGTGTTTAAATCTCTTTCTTTTCATTACGCTGTATATTTTCCATTGAATTTCGATTGAGAATGTTTGAGACATACGTGCAATGATGATACTCGAACATATTACTGAATTTTTGGAAAAGTCTCAAGTCAACGATCAATTGGTTGATAAATGGTTAGAATGAAGATCAAGGAGACCAATGGTCGTCTACAAATATTAATACAGGCCAAAGACATTAGGAAATCATTGAAGAAAAATAACGAGGATTATTGGTAAAAATGTAGTAAAAGAAAAAAGACCTGTGACCCTCACTTTCCCCAATCAACTCTAATTTGAATTCTGAAATTTTGAATTCTAATTATGTTTTTCGCAATCACGAGTTGCGACAAGACCCTACTCATTGGAGTTATTGTTTCTAAAAACGCCCCCCCCCCCTCCCGCAAGCATATCCCTCTCCTGGGAGGCTACGTGTGTAAAGTTGAGTGTGTGTGTGTGTGTGTGTAGGGCTTACGTGTATGCACGTAGGTGTGTGCGTGTATGTGTGTAAAGGCGCGCGCGCATGTGTAATTGTGAATGTGTATGAGCAATTGAGCATCACAACATCACAACATCAAGGACGGTCAAGTGAGAACAATAAGCAATCGTGATTGCTTAAAAAAATGTAAAATATAAATAATAAAATATAGCAAGAAACAAAATATATTTCTTGTGTTTGCTTCTAATTCGGGAAAAACACAAGGTATTCATTTATAATATAAGAGTTAAGCAATTTCGTTAAAAAAGCAAACCGGCATCATGCTTCTTCAGAAAAGGATGTGAAAAACATTTAATGCTTTGTGTTGTGCATAGTTCAGCATTTTATTTTTTAGTAAGTAATATTTAGTAGTGAATATTACTTACTGATGAAATAAATGAATATGTTTATTTCATTACCTTTTTGGTTGCTCAGCGTCAGGGGTGCCCACAGGGGGGGGGGGGAATAATGGCGCAAGTTACGCCATCAAAATTGGGGGGGGGGGGAGATTTTTTAAATTTATTTATTTAAATTTATTTCTTGATTTATATTTAATTTAAATTATTTATTTTATTTTAATCTGTTTATATTTCATTTATTTATTTAGTTTGCGTGGGGATATGTCATTGGCGTAGCAGAGAACTTTTCTAATAAAATAATAATAATAATATTAATAATTAAAAATAAATAAACAAACAAATAAAAAATATTTTTAAAAAGTAAATAAAATTAAAAAAAGAGCTAAAAATATACAAATTAAAAAAAAAAGGAAAGAGATGAGAAAAGTTTTGGGGGGATTTGCGTCATTGAACTTGGGGGGGGGGGCACCCCTGCTCAGCGTTCCTTGTGACAAGACCAATCTACTGTTGAATAGCGCATGGCTCAGAAGTAAAAGTATAGAAAGAAATAATAACTGTGCCAATATAAAAGCCCGCGTGTATTTTTCTAATATTTGAACTAATTTTCCAACATTACTCAAAAACCCTATTAATGTCCTGTAATAACTTTCATTAAAGAATCAATATTAATTTGAAAAAAAAGCAGTAAAAATGCATCACAATTATCCATTATATCACCTTAAACTAGGAGGAAAACCTACAAAAAAAAAAAAAAAAAAAGAAAGAAAAATTAATTTGAATTTTGTCATCTTGAATTTAAATTATGTTTTTCGCAATCACGAGTGTGTGTTTGTATGTGTGCGTGTGTGGGGGGGAGTATGTGTATGTGTGTAGGTGTGTGTGTTTGTGTCTGTGTGCAGTCATGAGCGTGTGGGTAGTTGTGTGTATGAGTGTTTGTGTGTGTGGGGGCGGGGTATGTGTATGTGTATGTAAGCATATGTGTTTGTGTCTGTGTACAGGAATGAATGTGTGGGCAGTTGTGTGTATTTGTGTGTATGTGTAGGTGTCTGTATGCATGCGTGTGTGTATGTGTTTGTGTATGTGTGTAGGGGTATGTGTGTGTATGGTGGTGTTTGTATATGTGTGTGTATGTGTTTGTGTGTGCGTGTGTGTTGGTGCGTGTATGTATGCGTTTGTGTGTAGGATATGGACGCAACCTGGAGA
The DNA here is from genome assembly GCF_026930045.1 of Uloborus diversus. Lineage (NCBI taxonomy): Eukaryota > Metazoa > Arthropoda > Arachnida > Araneae > Uloboridae > Uloborus > Uloborus diversus. The sequence goes on along the minus strand of NC_072736.1, from coordinate 3,783,717 downwards.
CGGTTTTCGCTAGAGGAGCAGCATCGTGCGGCCGGCCGACGCGACGGGTGGTGCTGGCAGAGGGTGGCGCCGCGCCGGTGGGAAAAATGATAGCACGCCAAAAACAGTCAAATGAAAGCAATAAGCAATCGTGATTGCTCAAAAAAAAAAACTATAACACATTTGCTCTTTCTAATATTCCAAAAAAATTACAACTCGAAATTAACTAGTAAATTTTAAAAAAAAATTTCTTATATTTTATTACTAATATTCTCAAAACATATGGGTAATTATCCAAAATCCTAACAATATTACGTCCCAGTAGCCTAACACAAAAATTGTTAAACTCAGAAAATGTTTTCATTTTTTTAATAGTTAGAAATAACTTATCTGATGTTATCCTACTCTTATTAAAACAATAAAGCATTGATAAGATAAATAAATACCTTTGTGCTGAACAGTAAAGTAAGACAAAACAACGTAAGCAGAAGCACAAATTTGTAAATTTGTAGCACAAATTTGTTTACAAATTTGTGCTTCTGCTTGCGTTGTTTTGTCTTACTTTAATAAAGCATTGAGTTTTTTCTACAAAATTTTTTAACTAACCAGAAAATCACTTTTTGCATGTTTCCATCCGTTTTTCAAATAGAATTAAATTATTTAAAAACTTTATATCAACATTCCACAAATTCGATTTTTAGTACAAAATAAAACATACTTTAAGGTGTAAAATGGCATTCTTTAATAAATTAAATTACTTAAATCATCAAGGCACATCGTTTTGAACTTTGTCCCCAGGTTTCATGTCATTCTCCTGTCCTAGAAATGAGTTCAATTATTATAGATTTAAAATAAAAGGAATTTTTGATTTGCTGTGCTACAACACTGTTTATTATCACCATTTTGTTAGATTCCTTGAGTATTAAGTTCATATGAATTGTCTGATATTCTTACTAAAACTTTGTTCAAAATCGGTATGTTACATTTTTGCTGTAATTCTCATAGACAAAATTTCTGTGTTAAATAAAAGAAAAATAATAATTGTACTCGCAATGTGTGTAGTTGAACTAAGAGGTTGGAATAAAAAAATAATATTAGTTACCTTGATTATAATCCTGGGATTACGCAACAGGCAAATTGTATGGAAAATGTCATACTCCTGTCGTAAAAAAATTGTCATACTCCTGTCCTAAAAAAATCACTCTCCTAGTATTAATTCTCAAGCACTGGTAATGCATCCCGTAGATAAGGATTTATTTCCAAAACATTAATTGTAAAATAAGATGGATTGAAAAAAAAATTAAATTTGGCAATCGATTTAAAAAAATATATATCAGTGGAATAATTCAGTTTGTTTAATATTTTTTTGTTGTTCAGATGAATCGTTCCAAAAGAGATTTATTGGTTAGACATTTGTTTATCTGAATGTTGCTCGAATAGGTTAGTAATGTTGCTATACATTTCGTAGTCGCTTTAAATTAAAAGTAAAATACATGTTATTAATAATGCTGATTCCTTTTTTTTATGTTTGTATTTCCTGAACTATAAAACAATTCACAGATAATGAGAAAGTAACTTTTCTTCTTGTAAATTTTATCATACTGTGTATCGCTAACTTAAAGAAAGTTTTAATGTAGCAATTGGTTTTTCCCCCGTTGAAATGAATGTCCGTTATTCAGAGTGTAAGCTATTCAGCGTGAATAATATGGAAAAACTTATGTGGGACTTATACTTGAAGAAATTGGGGGGTGTACGTTAACAGAGGTTTTACATAAATTTTGCTTTCTCATTTAATAACCATACTTTTTGATTTAGGCTTCAGTTATTTCTTTATTACTATAGTTACGTCCCATTAAGAAATTAATTTTGTAACTCTCCTGGTGCTGCTTGCCAGTCTCTTGCTGTATGAAAATTTGACCCCCCCTTTTGAAGTGTAACATAGTTAAAGTGAGTTCTCTCTATTTTTCACTTAATAGGTTTCCAACAAGGAGCAAGTTTTTTTTTTTTCAGATTTTTTTCATCATTTTTATTTAAAAAAAATGTGATTGGAAAATGTCATTTTTTTTGGAGAATCACCAATATGTACAAAATGTCATAGAACGAAAATAATCAGACAATAAATTTAAAAATATGACAGGTGAATTCAGTCGGACCTCCATACATCGAAGTAGCAAATTGCCGGAAAAAATCGATTTATAGAAATTTTGATATATGGAAACGATCTTATTTTATCATAAAAGTATCCTAAAACATTAAAATAAAAGCTAATTTTCGTATATGAAACTCAATTTATAATTTATACGAGCATCGGATTAAATGAAAATTAATAATTAAAAAATAAACAGAAATTACATTTTTACGCCAACATACATCTTAATATTCTTCGGCAATTCAACTTGATCGCAAAATTAGGGGATTTTCGTTTTAACAATGTGATCCAGAGAAAAGTAAAAAATCAATCTACTTAACTTGAATGATTTTTACTGAAGTTAAGAAGACTAGGAATGATAATCATTAGACAAAAGGGATAACTTGAAGCCGATTTTACAGTGTCACTGGTCACAACTAAAATTTGAAATAAAGTTGTGGGAATTTAAGAACTCCAGAACGGAATAACGACCTATCTTCACACCCCTCAACCCCAGATTCCTTATGAGTTCCGTAGCAACCTTTAGTGAATGTAATTTCCTCCCCTTACCTTCATTTTTCATGAGACAGTCTAAAGTGGAAGAACAATCTACGAATGTCTCGAAAAAAGTTTCGATATATAGAGATTTTTTCGATATATAGAAACAATTTTTCTATATAATGAACGAAGAAATTTGCTGCGATTTCGATGCATAAAAAATTTTGATATGTGGAAGTTCGATATATGGAGGTTCTACTGTAATTCAGTTTGTTTTCTTTTTACTATGTTTTGATTTTTGCTTTTTGATTACAGACGATATTTTTCACTACTAAATCGTTGATAAAAGTATGAAAGACTGTCGGAGAACAAATTGTTTTTCCAGCAATAGGGATGCACTAGCTGAAAAACAACTTTTACAGCGACTCCTCCTGATCGTGCCAAATGGGCCTCCTGCTGTATACAAAAACAAACGTTCTGGTACTATCTGAAAATTTTGAAGACCCCCCCCCTTCCCGTTATCTATCTTTAATGTCTCCCACTACTTGAATGGTCTTTCATTTTATTTCTTTTATATTTTGATCTTCTGCTCGGTTACATATTTTGATAACTGGTAGAAATAGTCCATAATTTCAATAATGCAACAAAAATGGGTGAACTCTCACCATCATAGAGCACCACGGCATCGTCTGTGACCCGAGCGTTTTTCTCTTTCAGGTTACCCCTCAATTTCAAGCTTAGCGGATGTTTCTTCATCGTCACGTGCAAGCTCTATAATAAAAAGGGAAGATTTAAAGTAAGACGTCATTTCTTTTTTAGTAAAACGTGAAAATTTCGGAAACGACATACAGTTAAAAAAATCTAAAAAATAAATAAATAAATAAATAAAAATTAATTTGAATTTTTTCATTTTGAATTCAAATTATGTTTTTCGCAATCACGAGTGGATGTGTGTATGTAGGCGTGTGTGTTTGTGTGTGTGGGGGGGGGGGGTGTTTGTGTGTAGCGGTATGTGTGAGTGTAGGCATGTGTGTTTGTGTCTGTGTGTAGACATGAGTGTTGGTAGTTGTGTGTATGAGTGTTTGTGTGCGTGGGGGCAGGGTATGTGTATGTGTGTGTAGGCATATGTGTTTGTGTCTGTGTGCAGGCATGAATGTGTGGGTAGTTGTGTGTATGTGTTTGTGTGTGCATGTGTAGGTGTCTGTATGTATGCGTGTGTGTGTATGTGTTTGTGTGTGTGTGTGTGTGTGTGTTTGTGTGTGTGTTTGTGTATGTGTGTGTGTGCCTGTATGTATGTGTGTGTATATGTGTTTGTGTATGTGTGTACGTGTAGGTGTATGCGTGTGTATGTGTAGGTGTGTATGCGTGTGTATGTGTAGGTGTATGTGTGTGTGTGTATCTGTGTGTGTGTGTAGTTGTGTATGTATGCGCGTGTGTGTAGGATATGAACGCAACCTAGAGATGGCTTTCGCTATAGGAGCAACATCGTGAGGAGCCGGTCGACAGTGATGCTGCAGAGGGTGCTGGCGGGAAAATAAAATAATAGGACCTCAAAATAGTAAAATGAAAGCAATAAGCAATCGTGATTTCTCAAAAAAAAGACCTCTAAATCAAGGAATCTTAACCTGGAAGAGGGCATCCTTAGGGGGGCGTAGAAGAATTTCAAAGAAGGCGGGAAAGTTTAAAAAAGTAAAATGAAAAGTAAAAGTAAAATTTGCTCAATTTTGAGGTCACATGTAAATATTTTCTTCATTATCGCTTATCGCTTATGTTCTCAAGCACATATCTCCGTGAGTTTATATTTTCTGTATTTCCATACATAATATCAAACTATAAAACAAAATATTGAAAGGAACCTGAGAGAAGAGCTTTTTCACAGTTAATATTCAGACATTTGTCAAAGACAGACAGTGGTAACCCGCCCACAGATGTAATGAAAATGACTGGTACTACATGCCACTCTCACCTAGATGACCTCAAATCATTTCGTATTTAATTCTTTCATTTTTGATTTCATGTGTTTAATAAATACTATTTTGACTTCCTTTTACAAAAAAGGAAGTATTGTATTCGCAAAAAAACTTTCACTCAAAAATCGGCCTAAACTTACATTTTTCTCAGCCCCGAATGAATGTTGAGTTTTTTTTTCAACCCGACCACTTGTGGATATATGCCTAAGAACGAACAGACACCCGAAATATCCATTTTGAAGATCCCCGAGTTACTTACAACGAGTTTCCTCGTGACGTCTGTATGTACGTATGTAGGTGCGTATGTGTGTATGTATCTCGCATAACTCAAAAACGGTATGTCTTAGAAAGTTGAAATTCGGTGCGTAGAGTCCTAGTGGAGCCTAGTTGTGCACCTTCCCTTTTGGTTGCATTCGGATGTTCCTATGGGGTTCTTTTGCCCCTTTTTGGGGGGAAATCATTGCTAATTTCGATATAAACTCAAGTGGTGTTTTAATATGTCGAACACTTTTCGATATTTCGCTATTCTTTTGGTCGCCAAGTTTTTTTTTGCCAACCTGGCGACAAATTTGGCGTTTTTTTTTTAATTTTAAATTTGTTTCAATTTGGCCACTGTTGGTGATAATTAGAAAGTAAACAATTGAATCACATTAAAATTGCAAATAATGGCTAAATGACATAAATTTGAGTAAAAGGAAGTCATGTGATGCACACATCAGCTCGTTTTAAAATGAAGTTGCGTACGGAAATGTTAAATTTTCTATACGATCTTATCTATATCTTCATAATTAACCAGCTTCAGCTATCCGAACCAGAAAATCATTTTCAGTAACAAATTATGTTTTTACCAATTTTATTGACCACATATGGTAGTGGTGGTGGTTGTGTGAAAGGGGGGAGGGGAGGACATGAAATATGGCCTTACATAAGTATTTAAAAGGGGAGGGGCGAAGCGCCTGAAAGGTTGTGAACCCCAGCTCCAAATGCAGCTTTAAAAAGAAAAATCTGCTGGAAGTTTAATTTATTCTGACATTTCATTTCCTGCAGACAACAGATTTTACCTCTTCTTTTGCAGCTGATGAATGAAGTTGGTAGATTGAACAGACAGATAAAATTAATCGATATTGGTTGACCTTTACGTATCGTGATAGTTTAGTCTTGCTGAAATATCAAACTGCAAGTGTAAGCAAACAAGGCCATTCTCTAATGACAGAAGAGAATGAGTGAAAATGTTTTTGAGCAATCACATTGCTTATTGTTCTCATTTGACTGTTTTGAATTCCTATGATTTTATTTTCCCACCAGCACCCTCTACAGCACCACCGTCGATCGGCCCCTCCCGATGCTGCTCCTCTAGCGAAAACCGTCTCCAGGTTGCGTCCATATCCAACATACACGCGCATACATACACACACACAACTACACACAGACACATCTACACACACACAACTGCACACAGACACATCTACACACACGCATACACACACACCTACACACTCGTGATTGCGAAAATCATAATTTGAATTCCAGGTGTAAAATTTTCAATTTTTTTTTTCTGAGCAATCACGATTGCTTATTGTTCTCACTTGACTGTTTTGAATTCCTATCTTTTTATTTTTCCGCCAGCACCCTCTGCCAGCACCACCGTCGCGTCGACCGGCCTCACGATGCTGCTCCTCTTGCGAAAACAGTCTCCAGGTTGCGTCCATATCCTACGCATGCACACACATACACACACTCATGCCTGCGCACAGACACAAACACATATGCCTACATACACACACACACGAACGTCTACACACACGCAGCACTGCATACACAACACGCACACACATACACACGCACCCACACACATGCGTCTGAAGGATTTTACATGGAAACGCTCTTTGATTTGTGACATGCGGGGGGAGGTGTATGCCCATAGCTCGGTTTGATCCACGGAACTTCGCGATACTAAACCAGTGCTTTAACCTCTGAGCCAAAAGGCCCTTAAGGCTCAGAGACAAAGTTGGGCTATGCGCTCCTTGATGTGCACCATATTAGAGATGAGACGGGCTCAGCCCGGGCCCGAAGCGGGCTCGGGCTCTAAAACCGAAAACAGGTTTCGGGCTCGGGCGGGATCGGGCTCAAGCAAAGATATTCAGTCGTCAATCTCCAAACAAATTCAAAGCAAATAAACATTTTCCTACTATGAGAAAATGAAAGAAACATTTAAATCAGTTCGATCAATGTGAAAATTTAACCAAAAAAATTAAAGAAATTAACTCTTATTTATTGTAGTTTTTTGCGATTACTATTGCAATATGTCATACAGTATGAAGTGGGGCATTTTGAGAAAACTTAGAAACTTCTGTTAATGAAGAACATTCGACGTAACATTTTTCATTAACAGAGAGATCATGTCAGACTGTAGAAGGCTCTTGTTTTGATACAAGAAAGTTTCCTTCGGGCTCGGATTTTGGTCCGAGACAATATCACCCGGACTCGGTTGCAAATTTTCGGGCTCGGGCGAGCGCGGGCTCTCAAAAATGAGCCCGAACTCATCTCTACACCATAATACTACCACTGGAGTGGAGAAGTGAGACAGTGAGGGAACGATATTTTAATCAGATGGGGGGGGGGGGGGATAAGCGGATGTAGATGTGTCTGTTGCTACAGCTGTCGTTGCTGAGTGTATAGCTGCTGCAGAGCGAGAGGCGTGCAATGTTGCCATCCGCAGTTGGGCGCATGAGAGTGAGTGCGCCAGCGGTTGGGGCGGATGAGAGAAATGGAAGGTACCACGCTAAAATTCACCGTCTGCACGTGGCAGGACATTCATACATAAAGCGTGGGGAAGTTGTCTTCCATTTCTCACCGAAACTCGCAAAATTTGGCGACTTTTCTCACAATTTCGACAGACTTTAAGACCTTATATCTCGATAACGGGGAGACGAGGACAAATAATTTATGTGTCAAAAGAAGTGGGGGGGGGGGGGGTAGATGTTTTCCACTTCTTTTTCAATTGTAACTTAGTTAGATTTTTTTATTTTTCATTTTTACACTAGCATATGGTTTCTTTGTTAGATCGGCTTTGAAATCATCGAGCCACCAAAATGATCTTCACCGAGTTAAATGGTAGCATAAAAGTTGATTAATTTCCCCATTACAAAGGAAAAGCAATAAGCCAGTTTAAGGCAATTCGTGGGGAATTCCAATAACATCCGTTTGAATTACAACCTACAGCTAACTAATACCAGCAATGAGTTAACCCAGGGCTGTCCAACTGGCGACCCGCGGGCCGCATGCGGCTAACCAACATATATTGTGCGGCCCGCATCGATGTTGACATTCTTGCCTTTGTAAAGAAGGCGGATATGCCTCAGTTTTCCCATTAAAATGTAAGCCAATTGTTTTATAATCCTTCTGTTTCATTGTTTTATAATGAATAATTATTATTTGTTATTGTATAAGAGGTAAGAGGTTATTGTGTTAGCATAAAATATTATTTTATTTTATTTTTTATTCTCGGTCCACAGCCGATAATTTAAAGAAAATAATTTAAAGTTAAGTGTACCTACTTTAAGCCCAGTCTGGTAAAAGTAGAACCTGTCAACTAGTTGGTGCTAACACTTCAATCGACGATTCCCCCACGCCATAATTAATGGCGACTGTTTACTGAAACCATCGGAGATTGCATGTCTCGATGTGTCGATTCAGAAAAGTTGAGTTGTCACCTGATCGACTCGAATTAATTCCACTCGTTGACCGCACGTGCTATGGAGAGGAGTACGAATATTCGCGGCAGTGGAATATGCAAATGAGTGATGGTCGAAGTAGAAGTTAGTGTGGTGACGTCATCGAGGCATGGAATCTCATTGGTTGATAAAACATATATATTGTGGCGAGTGGCAGCAAGCGATCACGCTCTCGTTTTTCTTCTTTCAACGATCCCCAGTGGTTGGTTCTGATCGTGAAGCCTAGTCCGGCTCACGTGTGGGGGGGGGGTTTTCCCCGCGATACTAGCGGGGGTTTTTGTGGTATGTGATGTTTAAATCTTCCAAGTCCTGGAATTAGTGAGTCCAGGTGAAGAACCTGTTGTGTTGTGTCCGGCCAATTAAAATGTCGGGGATGTGAGTTCCACGTGTCTACCTGTGATGCTCACCGATCTACGAATTGTGTAATGTTGCCTGTTCAGTATGGACATTCCTGAAGTGTGATTCGGCGGACCTTTTTGTGAGTCTTCAAGCTGATCCTTCGGAGTGGCAAGCGATTGCATCGACGTTTTGGTGACATTTTTCTTTATTTTCTGGAACCACTTTTGTTATGATATTTTGGGGGTGTATTTTATGGGGATGTTATTCTAGTCATATTTAATAAATGTATTTTTCTGAAACATGTTTTTTGCTTGTCTCCAACTTGACATTACACGGCCAGTTAATGTTGGCTTAGTTTAAATATCTTAACTTCTGGATTTTAAACTTAACCTAAATTTATGCCAACATATTGTTCAATTTTTTCAAACTGCGGCCCGCCAGGTGCTCAGTGACCGGAATTCTGGCCCGTGGGCTCTTTGCAGTTGGACAGCCCTGAGTTAACCCATTCTTCATTTGGCAAGAAGCAGGTCGGAAATTCTACCTACATCGATCCGATTTTGTTCCCTAGCATGGAGAACTGTCTTTTAGGGTTTGAAAATATCCCCTGAAAACAAGCTCAAAGTGTATGTACCTTCAGTTTTCCTGCTTCTGACAATTTCCTGACGTCTTCGGCTCCCCAGAAAGCACCACTGGGAACGTACAGTCCGTGGATGAGCGCGGAGCGCTTCAGGTCGGTGAACAATGCCTCGTCGCACAAGGCTGAAGGCGATCCTATCTGAAATGAAGGTTGCTTTTTATGAACAGGAAATATTTGACACAAATGTTGAAGACGCTCATGTGTGTGCTGCTTAAAGAGAGTTACACATAATCAAGTTTGATTACACAAACACGCAGAATTTTGCCTTCGCCATCACAATTACTTATTTATTTATTTCATTATACAGAAGCTGAATAGCTTCACATACATTGAGAACTGCGTACAAAGCGCCTTGCTTCCGGACACCCATAGAAAAGATTTACAACACAAGAGGAGGAAATAACACCTAAGACACCGGCGGGAATCGAACCCACGACCTCCGAATTAGAAGACGAAGCTTCTACCACAGAGCCATGGACCCCACGCGCCATCATATAGTATGTACATATTTGCAAAAGCATTGCTTCGTACTGCCAGGTTTTTTGAGCAATCACGATTGCTTATTGTTTTCATTTGACGGTCCTTGGCGTTGCGGTTCCTTCTTCAGCTTGGACCAGGGGCCTCTGCAGCACCACCGTCCACCGGCTCCTCTGGTCCTGAGCATTGTCCCCGGAACCCGCGTCTCCTTGTCGGTGGCGTCCATGTCCTACACACATGTACGCTCACACACATACACACTCACACTCACAGACGCGCGCCGCTGCACACATACACACACGCCTAAGTGCATACACACAGGTCTATGCACGCGTGTCTGCACACAAACATACACACAACTATACACACGTAACCGCCCAGGAGGAGGGGCAGGCTTGGGGGGACAGAAGGCGTTTCTAGAAACAATAACTCCAATGAGTACTATCATGTAGTGATTGCGAAAAACATAATTTGAATTCAAAATTTCAGGATTCAAATTAATTTTTCTTGGGGGGGGGGGGGGTGACGATAAATATCAAGTAAAAATAGTATTAAAATATACCCAGAGTTTATTGCGAAATATTCTTAGTGAATTTTAGAATTTGCAATAAAAATGTTTTATTTTGCAAATAGAAATAAGTTTTGCTTGTGCATAAATATACATTCCTTAGTGTACCACATCCCCCACATTTATTAAAGGGCTTCCATTCCAAGGGGTCCTTTCATTTTTGCTTAGCATAGAAATAGGTACATAATAACAAGTTTTAACCACAGAGATAGAATTTCCTATTCCTATTCCTATTCAGAGTCACAACTGACTACAACTGTATTTATGTCGAGGACTGCATACTAAGTGCCTTGCCTCCATTATTTTATATACCGATAGATGGCAGCACCATCACCGGATCGAACAGTTAATGAGAATTTAGAACTAGTCCAGGAGCTGATAGCTGCCTGGTGCTAGCACCCCCAGAGGTATCGTTTCACTTGGAGGACATTGAGACACGAGCATATTTAACGTCGCCCAGTCCCCTTTAATGACGACGGTGGGTCTTCGACCATCGAGGTTCGAACTCAGGATCCTCCGGCCCCGAATCCGACACTCTACCGATCGGGCTATTACGGCCCAGAGATAGAATTTAACTAGAGTGCATGGTCAGATTAGCGAAAAGGTCATGAATAGAATTGCCAATCCAACGCGCAATTCATAAAAGTGGCAAAGTTGGTGCCAAACAGCAACCCTCTTTCTTTACTTCCATTATCACTTCCTGGAAGCCTTCTTACTCCAAGCTCTATTGCTGTGGTACCTCTTACTACTCCTATGTCGCAGGCAGGGGTGCCCACCTAGGGGGAAGGGTCATGGCGCAGACTGCGCCATTGAAATTTTTAGGGGGGAGGGTGTTTTGATGGGTATTTTTCTCATTTTTGAGGGGATCTTGTTTTTTTTTCAGGGTGGGGAGGGATCTTTGCGACATTGAGGGGGATGCGCCCTTGCCCTTAGGGGGGGTTTTCACCCCTGGTCGTAGACCACGCTTAGTAAACACGCCACTTGTGTAAGTATGTCTGAACAATTTTATATGATAAAAATTCCAGTCCGTCTTCAATCTAACGTAGAAGCATCTGGTAAAATTATCCTACACACGTTCTAGTTTGTGGAAACATGCTTGTTAAGCAAACTTGAGCTTGTTGTACGCACACAGTAAATACACACATTTGAATGAGTGTTTCTCTGTCTACAAAATAAAAACCGGCTGTCGACACAAAGAGAAAGGTAATGGTCAAAGAAAGGGGGGGGGGGGGGTAGTGTCTGTATTTGCCGTCTTTCTCGCATCACCATAGTAAAGTTAAATCACGTGCTCAACTAAATTTGTGTACTTGGCTGAGATCGGGGTTATTCCGCTCTCTAACTGGTAGTGGTCAAAACCGCAACAACCAAATCATCTCTAATACAAAACACGCTCTATTTTTACTTTTACTCTACGGTTGAACCTTTTAAAGGAAATATTAGTTACCAGGAAGTCACAGTGCTTTAGGAATTCCGCTCCGTGGGCTTTCGTGATGGAGGGATGAGCCACTTCTACGACCAAATCAGGCTGTCTGGATGCGAAGTGGTCCAAGTCGAGTAGGATGTGCTCCGGATCCACTCTACCTTCCATCTTGGAAACAGTCCTGTTCCACACAAAAGCCAATTCGAACCGACGATCATTTTCTATTTGCGACACCAGATGGCGTCCTGTGGAAATTACGAAAAGTGCTTGAGAAACATTTTTTTGAATGTGTGAACTATAAAAAAAAACCCGACTAAATTAAGGAATTATGCTTCCCCAGTGGTTGGAAAAACTACATTTTTTTTGTAGCGAACTACAACTACAACTACTTTGTTACAAATGTAGTTAACTACAACTACAACTACTTTTTTCAAAATGTAGCAACTACAAACTACTTCTGAAATGTAGTCGCTACTTCGCTACTTTCCAAAAAATAAGTAAATACAAAGCATACACAATAGGTTGTCCCTCAAAAAATGAAAGTCAATTTTTCAAATTGCACAAACTCTTGTATTTTTCCTCTTGTGTAAAAACAACCGTGAAAATAAATTACTTTTAAATTAAAAAAAAACACCTTCAAAAAATACCCAGGAACTAAAAAGCAAAAAATAATTGATTACACTTACATTCTATTTCCTACCCAAACATCGAAATGAAATTTATTTTAATTAAATGAAATTCCAGTACAAAAATCAACTGAACTAAACACCGAATTATAAAATAAACACTGATTTAAATTGCTATACGATGAATTATTTTAAATACCTAACTAGTTATATACGATCTCTTAATTTTTAATAATCTTTTGAAGTCAAGGCCGCCTATTAACAACTACATAACGCAACTGACAGCCCACCGAATCCTGAATTAAACACTAATTTAACTATACGCGAGATTAGTCTTTAAAACTAAACCTACTCAGTTACGTTATGTAGTAGTTTATAGGAGGCCCCGACTTCAAAAGGTTATTAAAAATTAAGAGATCGTATATAACTAGTTAGGTATTTAAAATAATTCATCGTATAGCAATTTAAATCAGTGTTTCTTTTATAATTCGGTGTTTAGTTCAGTTGATTTTTGTACTGGAATTGTAAAATAAATTTCATTTCTATGTTTGGGTAGGACATAGAATGTAAGTGTAATCGGTTATTTTTTGCTTTTTAGTTCCTGGGTATTTTTTTGAAGGCGTTTTTTTTTTTTAAATTTATTTAAAAGTAATTTATTTTTTGCTTGTTAGTGGTGTAAATAACACCACTTTCGACGACTGTGTAGACAGGCTTTTGCAAATGCGTAACTGATTACAAAAAAAAATTGTCTTCATCATTAGTTGTTCAACTTTATCAAAGTTTGCTTTCCACAAGCAAATGCACGAGTCACTAAAAATAAATAAATAAACGAAATCGCTTTAAGTTTAAATTTGTAAAATTGTAAATTTTAGAATTGTAATATTGTAAATTGTAATTTATGTTTCACAATACGTTTCATGTAACTCGTGATAAAAGTAGCATGTTTCTTCACATGGCCCCACTATAGATGAAATTTAAAAATTCCACTAGAATGAATTTTATGTTTGCTTCAGAGAATCCTTAATTCAAAATTTTCATTAGCATTGCTCCTAATAATATTTTTTTTAGTACTTTCTTTAACTATAGGTAAAGAAAGTACATACCTTTGTTTTATGGCCTTTGTTTATCAATGGGTTTTATATTTAATCGTTTGTAAAGGAAATTGCATGAAATGTATTGTTTTACCCTTAACTTTTCCCTAAAGAACAAATAGGGTAAATCAAAGATTTGGAACCTAAGTTAGACCAACCCTAAACAAAACCACCACTAAACAAAAACAAAAAAAAAAAAAGCATAAAAACCGGTTCACTAAGTGAGACGATATACAAAGTTAATAAAGTACAAATCGATTTAAATGTGAGTATGATATTTGAAGAGTTCCTTCAATTTCATCAAACCTGAACTTGATGACCAACAGACCGCCGAGGAAGTATACCGTTTCAAACAAAAAAAAAGAAAATTCCTTATCGGTACAGGCAGGGGCGTGCATAGAAATTTTGGAGCCCATCATAAATGACTTTTCCGGACCCCTCTCCATATTGTTAACACTATTTTCACCTTTAGTTATAAAAATATTGGGCCCTCTTTAGGTTCGGGCCCGGGCCAACAGGTGTCCCTCCCCCCTCCCTGTGCATGCCCCTGAGTACAGGTGTCTTCGAGTATTTATGGAACATTGTACAAAGGAAAAACAAATCCGACGAGTTCAGAACCTCCTCCTTTTTTTTTTTTTTTTGAAGCCTGCTAATTAATACAGTCCCTAATTTCAAATTGAACTGGCGGCATCGTGAAATAGTAAATCTAGAATATTGGTCAAACTTTAGAAATCATACACAGTTATAATGTATATTATTAAAGAATATAAATTAAATCGTGGGGGAGGGGTGGTCTGTATTCAATTCCCCCGCAATTGAACACTAAATATATTTAAAAACTGGAATATTAAATAAAGAACATTATATTTTAATGCCTAAATAAAGTTATTTATTAGTAAATAAAATATTAAGGTAATTGATTCAACTATTAAAGCAGCAAAATATATTTAATTTACTGCTTTGCTACGCAGTAATAAATACATTAGTAACACCTATTATAATAAATTAGCAGGCAGCGCACTAAATAACACCCTAATACACAAACACACCGTAAGAGGATTGAACAAAAAAAGATTGATAAATTAGCTCATCAGAAGACACTAAGAAAAATATCCGTTATCATACTCTCATACACTGTAATGCTCGCATTTATTGTAAGTCCTCCAGAACAGTTCAATTTCATCCTTTTCTATAACAGTTTCAGTAGCTTCTTTTTATTTGGTGAATACTGTCAAAAATTTAAGCCTCGCTAAAATATTTTTGTTTTTCAATCTTCGGTCTGTTCATATAAAATTAACCAAATTTTCAACTCGCGAAATCACCGATATCTTCATTTTCACGAAAATAAGTGTTTTTTTCAATGTAAATATTGGTGAAATATAAAAATTACGACGGCAAACAAACTAAAGGCGTCGAACAGATAGCAGGTATGCCGTCAAAATGAAATACTTGAGGTTAGCTCGTATTTTTATTAGTCTTACTTCTCATTGCATCTGCTGATGTACTTGTGTAAAATTTGCGCCAGACAAATTCGTTTGAACATTGATTTTTTTTTTTTTTTTTTTTTTTTTCAGTTTATTTGAAAGTAGTTTCCAGAAATCGCTACAAACTACTATTTTTTTGTAGTTAACTACTCACTACACTACTTTTTTTAAAAAGTAGTGAGCTACACTACAAACTACTCAAAAATGTAGCTACTACAGTAGCGTCGCTACTTGTAGCGCGCTACTTCCAACCACTGTGCTTCCCATTATGAGGTATATAACTTTGTTAAAAGCGAAGAAATTTCGCCCAAAAATGTATTCATAATTTCACTAATTTTCGCCCTGGAAACTGACAGATTTTCTGCAAAGCCACCCCTAGACTCAGCCGATAGCCCCTTTAGCTTTTTAGCATTGTCGATTTCATATCTTCGTTTCCTGAGCGTATATTTGATGCAGGGACGACGAGAGGTCATGTCAGCCTCAGAGCCCGATCATTCTAATATTTGACATGGGGCACATTTATATTTCAGGGCCCCGACTACGATTTTTGAAAAGACCGGGATTCATTTTGTGCCTCTCCCCCTTATTCTATATAATGAAGCAATAAAATAATTTGATATTTGCGTATTAACACAACCATGCTAAATTTGGTGGTATCTCATATCAAAATATAATATATACATTTAAAAAGTAGAAGAGATGTATGAGAGAAGATTGTACGATAATTATACAAGATATGGTTAAACTTAGCTCCGAATTGGTGTTGTAAAAAGACTCTCGGCGGCTCTGATTTGATGTAAAAATAAATGCTAATGGTGGGGGTAAATCTTTATGAGTCCCTAAGAAGCTGAGACACTCATTGCTTCATTGGACACAGCATGTTGCTCTTTATTCCTGCAAAATTCAAATTTTATGCACGTCATTTTATTTCAGTGAACATGCAAGAGAGAAAATCTGGAATACAATGATGTCATTAATTTAAGATTATTATGAATCATATTATTGCATGATAAAGTATGACGACTTACATTATGTTAAATTTTTACTAGAATTTTTCCTTAGTTGCAAAAAGTGTTTTTTTTTTTTTTTTTTAAAGTTTGTCTTAACTAGTCAAAAATATTACGTTTAGTAGTCATGCATTTCAATACCAATTCTTTGTTTTAATATTAAGCAACATAATTAACACAAGCAGGTAGGGGAAAGTGGGGTAAAACCGGGACCCTACGGTTTGCAGGCTTCCAGAAATCAGTTTTTAGCAAAAAGGAACTAAATTTTTCAAAAGTATGCACTATTTATCTATTAATGCAACCACAGTTTCGAAACTATAAGTATTTTTGTTTTTTAACTTTTATTAATTTTTTTTGTAAAAAAGTCATTTTACCTGGTTTTGCCCCACTAGTGGGGTAAAACCAGGTAGACATGTTATTGCTGTGAAAAAATATTTTTTTTTAAAAGTTTCCACAAAATTTTAGTTTTATTTAGTGACATATGTTAACTATTGTCATAACATTCTAGAATAAGTATAAAAAGGACACATATTGATGAGTTGACAGTAAATTTAATTGTCTTTAACTTTAATTTTTTTCTGTAACATTAGGCCTACTGACACCAGTCACAAGTAAAATAGTTATCTTCCTCTTCGACCCCAGAGCAGCTTTCATGGGCCCAACGACGACATTGGAATCATTGGATCCATCCCCATTATTTAAGTTATTATGCCAATAACTTAAATAATGAACAAAACCAGGGCTCTATTCACAACGCCTTTAGTAATAATAAGAAAACGGAGAAAAAATATGAGCAAAACCAAACAGTTTCAAAGAATAAGCAAATAATATACTATTAAATTTAACTCAAGGGAAACATCTTTGAAAAGGGAGATGTGATAATCGTGACGTCTGCCTTTCCATAATTGAAAAGCAGACGACCCGAGCCACTTACCTAAGCTTCCGTAACCTACAATTCCAACTCTTCGAGCCATGTTGTTGTGGCAATTATGGCGGAATATTGCTGTCCGCGGTCGGAAGAGATAACGGCCGGTCTTCTATCCTCGCTTGGAGATAACCAGTTGCAGATAGAGAGTTGAGTAACGCGGCAGATAATAATAAGAATTAAAAAAAAAAAACTCTTACAAAAACAGGCGCTTTATTCGTTTTAGTGCAGTAAAAATGGGGGTCGGACCAAAACATCCAAAAAAAAAAAAAAAGTTTAAATCTGTTGCAAATTGTTTCATGTTTATTACCTTCCCCATACCGAAAAGGTAAAAAGTCCTACCCCATTGTGCGTCGGGTTTCATAATGGGGAGCATCAAAAAATTGCTGTTTTGGGAATTTGCAGAGTGCATTTCAAGCGAGAATATTATTTCTTATTAAATTTAAAAGTATTAAATTAAAGATGTTCACTCCCCAAGAGAGAAGAAACATCCCAAAAATGCTACAGAGCACCCCCCCCCCCTTACAAACGCAAAAAAAAAGGTTTAATATTCTATGTAAACATGAAATTCATACAATTTTCAGAAGCAACTACTTTTGTGTTATTATAAAGTTTTAAGTGGGCCAACGAACAAAAGACGAATAAAAACTACGAACGCTTTTTTATAACTTGTCCTAGACGCATATATGGAGGCCGTTGAAAGGTCTAAAATGGAAAGGGCAAAGGGGTATATAACATTTATGGTCCTTTAATTATTTCAAACACAGGAAAAGATAATGTCGGTTGAGTTTTTTAGTATAAGAGAAGGTCACTACTAGGTCTAACTAAGTATTGACAATATGAATCTAATCCTAAGTATAGTATTCTCTCCACGATGTAGGGTGGGGAAGAGGGGGCCCGGGGGGCTCCTCCGGAAAATTTTCAACTTTGTAGTCGTAAAAATGCATTTTAGCTTCATATTTTTCAAAAACTTGAAATCTACTTTGGGTTCCACTCGGGGTGGTCTGCCCCCCCCCCCGCCCCCGTAGTGACGCCACTGACTATACCTCCAAGCATACTTCGCAGGATCTTCCTTTTAAGAATTGCAATTATATGTTTTGTTACTGTCCAAGTTTTGGATGCATAGGTTAAGATAGCTTTGACTAGTGTCTTGTAAACTAAAATTTAACGATTAAAAACCAAAATTATATCTAACAAAAGACTTTGATTCGTTGATTGCTCCATGGCGTAAAAGGAAGCAGGAAAGCTGTCGCTGCTGTTGCAAAATCAGCGTTACAGCCATGCATTAAACCTTCTTAATTTCCCTACTCGAGGTAGCGGTCTGTTTCCATAACGATAACAGAAAAATCTTGTATCCAATTACCTACAATGCTGGAATGACCTCCTTCAAAATCAACTTAGATACTAGCGCAGCCAGAATTACCTTCTGGAGGGTTTTATTATTATTTTTTTGCTGCAAAATGCTTCTTCATGTGTATAAACTACTGTACTAGGATTTACAACAATATTAAAACAAAGCCCTCCCGGGGGTAACCCCATGGTTGCCCATATGGGGGGGGGAGTTGGAGTTCAAGCCCCTACTTCCCTTTTCAAAGCCCCCCTTTTAGAAATGAGAACTTTCTTGCTTTTAGTACTTTTTCTTTGCACAAAAGTAAACATTTCTCCTCCAGCCATTAATCAATAAGTTATTAAAAATGACAAATTTTAAATACTCTAATATGTACTGAAATCGGCTTCTATGGAGAAAATATCCTGGTAAACCACGGGGAAAATATCTGAGCCCCCCCCCCCTTGAGATTTTGCATATGGACGCCCATGGCCCATGGGTACCCCCAGGGACTGATTAACCTCTGAAATTAGGGGAAGCTTGGTCTTATTTTGGGGCCCCCCACTTTTGGGGAATTTTTTCTAAATGAGGCCCCTAGTTTCAAAAACGGATACTTGCAAAAAATTCGATTATCTTTTTTTTTTTTTTTGTTAATCTTGTAGAGAATCATAAGGCCTATTTGCCTGCTCAATATTAGGTTCAAAAACCGCTTCTTTCCCCCTTGAAATGGGGCGGGAAGCTCTGCCTCAGTTTCAAAACCGGACTTTTACGTCTCCTGTAAAATTTGGTTTTCTACAAGTATCCGGTTTTGAAACTAGGGGCCTCAAATATTCTTATGCACACAGATATAACACTGACTAATGCTAAGTGGCCTAGCAGCATTCAGAATTTAATTTAATTATACCTTACTGACTGACAGATTTTTTTTTTTTTTTTTCCACTTATGTTGCGTTTGAATTCAAGAAATACGGGTAGTATGGGAAATTAAATGCCATAAAAGTACATTGAAACAGAGTTGAATCAAATCCCGCATTTGAAAATCCAGCTTGTGACTATATTTTAACAAATGTATTTCTATAATTATTTCAAACATTTTTGCTTAGCAAGTTTTAACGTTTACAATCGCTTTAAAAAATGCAGTTAAAAACACAGACTTTAATTTCTAAGCACAGTTTTACAATGATACTTAGGCCCCCTAAAAATTCTGAGGGGAAGCTTTTTGGGTAATCAAGCCTTGGGTACCCCCAAAACTATTCCTTCGCTGCGGAACTGTACTGAGCAAATATGAAGTAAAGAAAGAAAAAACAACGCCAAAAAAAGCACAAATTGCCAATTACAGCAGACACGTGTTTCGGCGTTACAGGGAACGCCTTTTTCAATGCAAAAGGTAATGAGCTTATGGATGAAAAGACATCCGACAAAAGCCAAGAGCAGATAAGCGTGCAGCTTAAAAGATAAAAATAGCAGATTAGCCAAACACCAATGAGAAAATTATAAACCGATAAGGAACCAATAGGAATGCAAGCAAAGGGCAAGAGCTTTCTCTGAGGTACAGTAAACCCAGAAAGAAAGAATTCAATTGGACAAAGATTAAGCCGAAGCTTAAACAAAAAGACAATGTCAGTAACCATGAACCGCAAGAAAGGAAAAGCATGGAACAAAAAACACCAGGAAATAAAATAAACAAAAATAAAAATAAAAGTATTTATTTATCTCAAATATGAAGGGCCTCAAATGTCGAGTTAAGACGAGTCTATCTGGATGAGGGGGAAAAGTAAAAATTTGATGCGCGTGTTTTGCTCATTTGAATGTGACTTTTCTTGATTTAGAGGCTAGCACACATCTGCGAAAACTGGCACCCATGAAAAATAATGTCCATTTCCGTCCGTCAACCGGATATTTGCCTTTCTATCTCATCGGTGTCCAGACAGATCTCTGGAAACTCAAGGCCTGATTACCACACAGGCCTAGTAGGCCTGGGGCCCCATCTTCCCCACATTTTTGAAAAACTTATGCTTAGCATTTAAAAATCATTTATTTTTGAGAAAATAAAAAAAATCAATGATTTATTAATTGGGGAAAATTCTTTCGATACTTTGTTAGTATTTCTCATTTAGATGGTTCTATATGAGTAAGAAAACTTTATTGCTTGAATTTCATGTTAGATATGGTTTAGATACTAGTTTTTTTTTCCATAAATAAATCGACTAATGAAGATAAGAAAGAAGAGTTTTTTGGTAAATGGCCCAGTTTTTCTTTTGAATTTTTGTGTAGGAGAGGGGAGGGGCGCAATACCCTCTTCATTTTTGTATTGTGCTCTAAAAGTATTAAGTTATAAAATGAATATAAAAAGAAAAAAAACTTTTGAATTTTGCAAAATTAACTTGAATTCTGAAATTTTGAATTCAAATTACGTTTTTCGCAATCACGAGTTGCGACAGGACCCTACTCATTGGTTACTACCCCACTCGCTTGTTTTTAGAAACGGTTCCTGTCCCTACTCTTGGGCGATTACGTGTGTATAGTTGTGTATGTGTATTTTTTTGCGTGTGCGTAGACATGTGTGCATGCTCGATGGCGTGTGTGTATGTGTGTAAAGGCGCCTGTGTGTATGTGTGCGAGTGTGTATGAGCGTGCGTGTGTCTGGGACATGGACGCCACCGACCAGGAGCAGCGGCTACCGGGAGGAGTCAAGCCTGCAGAGGGCGGTGGTGTTGAAAAAGGAACCGGACATCGAGGACGGTCAAATGAAAACAATTAGCAATTGTGATTGCTCAAAAAGCAGTGGTGGTGCTAGCATAGGCAAACAGTGCGCCTGCACAGGGCGCCAACAGCGCTATGTGCAAGGGCTAGTCCTGACACTGGAAAGATAAACATTATTTTGCATTTACTTAAAGTGATCGAATAGAGAAGGGGCCTCCAAATTGTGGGCTTTGGGCTCCACTTTCAGTTAGTCAGGCCTTGGGAAGACTCCATGGACGAAATTTGAACTAATAAAACAATGAAACTCAAATTGAATAAGGCCAAAGTAAATTTTTAAAATTTTATTATCTTCTGGTGATATAAAGAGTTTCCTGCTTTGATGCTGCTTTGCATGTTGCTAGTCCTCATTAATGTTCTCATGGTACCAGTTCTGATTGATTCTGTCGAAGAAATGTTGTGGTGTGGTTGCCGGTGGTTGCTTGACCCCCGTCAGAGGATAGACTGTGAGGGATTCTATCCAATTTTTCTGCTTGTCTGTAGCTTCCAGCCAATAATGAGTGGTTGCAGGATCAGGTCGACCAATACGAGGTAAGTTTCCTTTGTAATTGTATCGTCTGGGACCAATCAACAACGATGGAGCGTTTCCAGGTTTCAAAATCCATTTTCCCGTCGTGTTTGGAAGAGTTGCTAAGTTCTGAATACAGGACGAAAAGAGTAGTTTTACCAAAATAGCAAATGAATTTTTTGATTAAAGAACATTATTTAGCTCAAGTAGCTTTTTAAAAAGTAAAATATATTTTTTCTCATATTCGTGCTTAAAAAGTGTTGAGCACGTAGGGCATTTTATTGCCAATGCATAATGGGGTTGTTTCCTTCAGTCAAAAGTACTACTTTTAGTCACTGAAATTGATGGAATAAGCAAAAAAAGAAAAAAAAAACAAGGAGGGAGTTTAAATTTTAATTTTCGAAACGTTTACGTTTTTATTAATTTTTTTTAATGTTCGGTTTTCGAAATAAGGCGTGGTCTTTATGACGTCACAAGTGATGTACTTTGGCGAGCAAACCACTGGCACGCTGAGTGTTTACGCTTGCTGCCTACCGCGTTTCCAGGTTATGAGAATTCAGAAGCGAATTAAATATTACGCTCCGCGCAAATGGTATCAGTGAATGGCATCACTTGTGATGTCATGTGCAGAAGCGTAAAAAATGAAATTGAATCTGCGCACCGATTAAAATAATTGTTAAAAATATTAAACTTCGTCAAATTATTTAAAAAATGGTTAGGTACATCCTATGGTATAAATCCTCTGGCATGCTCTTTCAGAAAAAATTACTTTTAAAATTTCGGAAACAACCTAATTACAGAACAGAATATGATTTTGGTATTTGGTTTCATTTATATTATAATTGTTATACTTCAATATTAATAAACTTAATAAATACTAAATACTTAATAAATACTTAAAATATAATAAAATTTTATATATTTTACGTACCAGTTCAGATGCTTCTCGTAACTGCTTTTTAATCAATTTACCGACGATCTGGCTCATGGTTTAAACTAACTACTGTAAATATACAGGCAATAGCTTCTACAAATTTAGAGATTGAATTTAAATGCGACTAAAACAAAGCTCTCTTAAAAATTTGATAATTCTTGACATACTTTCATTGTTGCAGAGGTGAAAATATACATATTATTGCTACTGTGTTGCTTACGCGAAGGAAACTTTCAACAATGCATTTTGGAATTGGAAATAATTCTCGAATATTGTTGCCACTTGGATTTAAGCTTCATTTTATTTTACATACACTAATGTTAATGTGGAATGGAGTCACTCAGAGTAATTCCTGATCCCTGGTCTTTTATATTTAAAAGAAAAAAAAACCCAGGGCTACGGAGTCAGACTCGGGGTTGCGGAAAACGAAACTATGACAACTGAAATTTTAAAGCATCGGACACTTTGTTCCCAAAGCCAATATTGTAAAAAAAAACAGAAACCTCTTTTTATGTAACGGAAATATTTCTGGAATAAACAGAATTCTCCCGTCAAATGCACTTTTCTTATCAAAGCGAAAAGTTTTTTGCTTAGAAAAGTTTCTCCAGAAAAATGAGATGTGGAAAGCATTGACACATGCGCAGCTCACACGGCAACTGCAGTTAAAACCTAAACCCGAATGCACGCTATAAAAAGAGGAATCTTTGTTGTTGCGTTGCATGACCAGTGTAATTTACTTCTTGTCTTTGCTTGCCTCAACCAGATGGGCTATTTTTATTGGCAGTATTTTATAGTAGTAAGAATGACTTTTCTGGCTTTTAATATCGACGAAAAAAAAATGGGTAAAAGAGTAATTCATTATTATTCTAAGGTGATAAAGTTGTTTTAACCATTTCAAACCTATTTTCATCTGTATTATTTTTGTGTTATCAGCTAATAATATTTAAAAAATATTTTACATTATATCTACACGTATTTTAAGTGCAAGTGTGTCTGATTTTATCTTTTTAAGTGTCTGAGTTGAAAAACGTAATCAACCCAGAATAAGTGTTATTGTGTAAGAGGGTGTGCGCAGAGCTTCAGTAATGGAAGTACCACACTATATCAGGGAACCTAGAGGTTTTGATAACCAACAGAAGAGGGAGCACGGCCGCCGTGAATGTATGAAAATAATTGAGAAATAACCGTAAATATATAACTGGATGCATAGAATTGGTGGCATCAGAATTTTTTCAAAAGCACCTTAAATGTTGAGAAAGGATTTAGCTTTTGGTTTAAGAGGGAGTTATTACTAGTTTTGAGTCAGTATTAAAAATCAGAACCTAATCGTAAATATAATATTCACTCAGAAATAGGAGAGTCCGGTAATGTTAAGGGGAACGGGGAAAAGGTTCAGCAACGTTCCCTCCGGCCCTTTTTCGAAATTGAAACTTTTAAAAACGCAATTGTTTTCTCCAATTATGTTGGGAAGTGGGATATTTAGAGACTGTCCCGCAGAAATTGCTCTTAATTGTAGCTCTAACAATGCAGTTTTAGACGATCTTGGATGATGTAGGAAGGTGGGATTTGGAACCTTCCTTCCTTCCTCAGAGTTGCATGACAGCCCTGGCCTTCTCAACAATTTTTTTTTCCCATGCCTCTCTTTTTTTTTTTTTTTTTTTGACCATGGCTTGCTAATTCTCCACTTTTATGGTAGAAAAATCCTTATCAAGGCGATCAACCCATCTGACGTTAACTCGACTTGTTCTAACTACTTTAGGTTTAGCCAAAAAAAAAAAAAAACTCTGTTTGTTGATCGTTCTTTATTTAATCTTATAACGTGGCCAGCCCATTTGAATCTTTGAATTTTTACTAATTTGACCGCATCAGGTTCTTTAAAAGCATGATACAGCTCTAAATTACAGCTCCTGTGCCAAACACCATCAACCTCCTGGGATTTGGAACCTACACCCGGAATTTTTTTTTGAAAAACTTTAAAACCACTATTAGAGGCCATCTTTGGTAACGTCAAAAGGACTGGCAATTTTTGAAAATTGAAGTTCCAAAAACGTAATTTTAGTCAACTTTCAATGATTTTAGAAGTCTTTAGGGGTTTTTTCTCGGAAAGTTTTGACCGAAGCCTTTTAAAGCGAAATTTAAGACGATCTCGGAAAGAGGAGGAGGGGGGGGGG
Organism: Uloborus diversus; assembly: GCF_026930045.1. Taxonomy (NCBI): domain Eukaryota; kingdom Metazoa; phylum Arthropoda; class Arachnida; order Araneae; family Uloboridae; genus Uloborus; species Uloborus diversus. The sequence goes on along the minus strand of NC_072736.1, from coordinate 3,759,134 downwards.
CACTCTCTCGAAAAAAATTTTGAAGTTATTTTGTTCAACGCAGTTTTTAGACGATCTTTGGTGAAGTCAGTGGGAGGAAAAGTTCGCTGGCTCTCCCTCGATACTTTCCAAAATAGGAATTTCATAAACATAGTTTTGATTCATTATCAGGGGGCTTCGTTCGGGAGCACTTCCCCAGAAAAATGTTCAAAATTGAAACCTTAAAACAAAATTTTTTCAGAGGATCTTTGATGACATTAAAGAAAGGGGCGATTCGGGGAATACCTAGAAATTTTTCGGAATTGAAATCCGAAAAACGAAATTTTAGGCAATAATTAATGTTAGAGTGTTTTTCAGGAATTTGAGTGTTGGTGCTTTTCTTTGAAACTTTTTGGAATTGACATCCTGAATATGTAATCGGAGGCCACCTCTGATGACGATAGGGGGTGGGACGAGGTTTGGGAATCATCCTACGGAATTCTTTTAAAGTCAAAAAGCTTCAAAAACACTTCCTTTGGTGACATTAAATGAAAAGATAAGTTCGGGAACTTACGTCCCTTCCCCATTCTTTGCTATACCTCTATCTTTTTTTTTTTAATTATTGAAAAAAATATTGCAGAAACCACTTAGTTTTTCTTTTTCAAAACCATTTGAGTGCTTTGGCTTTAAATAATGAAGTTTTCAATTTCCAGCCTGATATTTTATTTGTTTGAAATACGAGCGTTTGCGGTCCCAGCAAAAGTAATTTTAAGATTTTAGACTGATATCGTGCTTTTAAATGATACCTCAGGTTTTTTTTTTTTTTCATTTCATTTTATTTTAAATGTCATGCCTCCTGAATTTCTTGATAAAGTTTTGATTTACTTTCATTGTCTACATTAAAACATTTAAACAACTGCTCTGAATATTCATTACAATAAATTTTGAATCTTGCTTACTGTATATTAACTTTTTTTTTTCTATTACACATTTTTATCTAAAACACATTTCAGCGACACGTGTATTTTCACCACTTTGCTCTAATTTTCCTGACGGTATTTTTCCCAAAAGAGAGAGAAAGAGAAATATAAATATCTCGGTGGCCTATCTATTGTGTTTCTATTTCGTTCTATGTATCCATTATGTTTTTTTAATCTATTCACTTTTTAAATTATTAAACGGAAGATAGTCATGTATCTGTATTAGGTACTACTCACTGAATACTCCTCTCCCCCGAAAAAAGTTTGAAACATACACATTTCGGCGGTCCTTAGTAAGGTAAATTATAATACAGAATCTATTAGGGTATTAGGATGTTCCTAAATAATGTTCGAAGTTTGCATTTTCTTTCAACATCTTACAGAAAAAAATGACCTTTTGCCCATTCCACTTTTATTACATTTGTTCATTTATTGTTACTATATTTCAGTTTTTAAGACTACAAAGATTTTTTTTTTTTTTTTTGAGCAATCATGATTGCTTATTGCTTTTATTTGACTGTTTTTGGCGTTCCTATGATTTTATTTTCCCGCCAGCACCCTCTGCAGCATCACCGCGACCGGCTCCTCACGATGCTGCTCCTATAGCGAAAGCCGTCTCGAGGTTGCGTCAATGCCCTACAAACATACGCATATATACACGCCCCTACACACACACACACATATATACACCTACACACAAACACATACACACGCACGCATACATGCAGACACCTAAACATACACACACACAAACAGACACCCCACAGATACCCCCCCCCACACACACACAACTACGCATACACTCATGCCTGGACACACACACACTCGTGATTGCGAAAAACATAATTTGAATTCAAGTTGTCAAAATTGAAATTATTATTATTTTCTTTTTTTCCATCACTAAAATGAACTTATTGGTCCCAATTCTGAGAAATTGGAAGGAGAAAGGATCCATGTGTTCCGACAAGAAGAATTTTGGAGAATTAAGCATCTAAGGAAATTGAGTACATTGGGGTATGAAACTGACAAATCTGAAACCCAAAACGTTTTTAAGTTTCATCATTAGTTTATATTAACTAGTTTTTTCATATAAAGAGATGCGTTTGTGTCATGTAATTCCAAATCATCAGTATTAAAAATTTGAGTTTCAAAACAATTTTCAGATTTTTATTTCATGTTTTTAACTTCAATAAAATTTTAAGTGTAACTTGAATAGTTCTTGTATAAAATTCAAAGTTTTCGAGTCTGGTTCTTTTCCTTTCCATTTTAGAATTGAAATGTTGGTTAAAAGTGAATTTTTGAGATGCTGTTCACACAGTTTTAAAGGAGCGTATCAATCTCATTTATATTATTTATTGTTTTTATGTGTTCATGTAATGCGTGATATTTCTCTAATTTTTAGATGCAGATCGTCCTTGACGCGCCCGAACACTCGTTCTTTTGGTTACCATTCGAACGCCCTGCCGATCGAGCTATTCAGCTCTGTCCTTCACTGCGCAAGTTAAACTTATAAATTTAACCGAAAACCTCAGTCCGGTGCTTTAAAACAGGTTTTTTTTTTTGACAGAATTTTTTTTTTTTTAGATGTGAGTCTATTTTTCGTCATTAGCCTGCACGATAAGGTTTAAAACGAGATGTAAATCAAAGAAATCGATCAAAAATTGAGGAAGATCTCGCGTAGCAAAAAAAAAACAGACTACAGAAATAATATATAAGAATAATTTATAATATAAAGTTTATATTATACAGTAGAACCTCCATTAAGGGACAACTCTATTTAAGGGACATTTTTTCTGGTCCTAGTCTCTTTAAATAGGGACTTCTATGTATTTACCTCTAATTAAGGGACACTCTGTTTAAGGGACAGTCACAAAGCCCAAAAAATAGTGCATAAGCTCATAAGAAAGTGAATTTACTGGAATTAAAGTGTCGCTATTCCTCTAAAAATTATTTGAGGTAAATTTGACCTACACATATGTGAAGGAAACCAGTAATGTATTGTATAAAAACTTGCTGAAATTGACATGCATGATTTGTCCTCTCAACAACTTATTCAAGTAGATTCAAAGCCGATGCAGAGTGCACAGCAACTAATTAGCTTTGTATATTAAACTTTAAATTTGAACATTAATCGTAATTCGCATAGTATTACATTGTAAATGACATAACGTAAAGCAAATATATGTAATGAATTACTTCAAAATTTTTTCTGTATGCTACAAAACTTTTGATTAAAGTTTTATTAATAAAATAATATAAACTTAGAAATTTGAATGATTGTGAATTTTATTTAGCATATATGAAACATTTTCCGTATTTAATCATAAGTGTTAATAGTTAATGTTTATTGAGATATTATACTACTAAGTACACGGCATGCATCAATTCAACCACCTCCAAATAAGGGACAAAATGTCTGGTCCCCTTAGTGTCCCTTTTTTGAGAGATTCTACTGTATCTGTGAAAGTTATGAAAGAGGGAGACAGGTGTTACACTAAGAATATTTTATTACAAAATCATGTACAATCACAAAAATCTTACAGCCAACTCATTGTGCACAAGAACATAAAATTGGTCGCTATATAAGCTTACATTTAAGTCTCACTACTCAAAACAAAAACACAGGAACAATATTTACAAATTACTTACACTCGATAACGATAAACTGAAACTGACACAAATTGCATGCAGATTTAATTAGTCTTCAATGGAAAAACTATAGGGGATCCACCATGGGAAAAATAATTCTCTCACAACAATTATTTCGGGGCATCCGTAGCCTCGTCTCAAAATGTCATTATTACTCACATTGTAAGAAATTAAATACTGGCCCGTGTCTTGTTCTCCAGTAAAAATGGCTCCTCTTCATACGTACACAAACTGAATACTGTTCTTAAAGTGTGGCAGTGGATTGAAAATACAGTCGGACCTCCATGTATCGAAGTAGCAAACTGCCGGAAAAAAATTCCATATATAGAAATTTCGATATAGAGAAACGATCTTATTTTATCCTAAAAATCTCCTAAAACATTAAATTTAAAGCTAATTTTCTTGCATGAAACCAAATTTCTAATTTATACGAGCATCGGATTAAACGAAAGTTAATAATTAAAAAGTTACAGAAATTATATTTTTGCGCCTTCATACATCACCATTCTTCGGTAATTCAACTGTATCCGCAACATTAGGGGATTTTTGTTTAAACAATGTAATCGAGAGAAAAGTAAAAAATCAATCTACTTAACTTGAATGATTTTCACTGAATCTAAAAGGACTAGGAATGATAATCAATAGACAAAAGGGATAACTTGCAGCCGATTTTACAGAGTTACTGGTCACAACTAAAATTTGAAATAAACTTGTGGGAATTTAAGAACTCCAGAACGGAATAACGACCTATCTGCACACCCCTCAACCCCAGATTCCTTATGAGTTTCGTAGCAACCTTTAGTGAACATAATTTTCTCCCATAACCTTCATTTTTCATGAGACAAACAGTCTAAAGTGGAAAAAAATCCACGGATGTCTCGAAAACAATTTTGATATATAGAGATTATTTCGATATATAGAAACAATTTTTCTATGTAATGAACATAGAAATTTGCTGGGATTTCGAAATATAGAAAATTTCGATATGTGGAAGTTCGATGTATGGAGGTTCGATTGTATTTCCTCCACTGGCCCTCGTATAAAAATTATTAATAGCACATACTATTTCTCATATCGAAAGGTGCCTGATAAGCTTTCAAAAAACATAACTGTCCCCTCTTAAATTCTGCATGGTAATCCCCACTTCAACCACTGTATCTCAACTACCTTCTTAAATGCACTACTTGCTTTAAATTTTCGAATTAACTTTCAATGACTCAATTCAATACTCATATGGTAACAAGTACAAAGTATTACATATGTACATGAGATACGCAATATACAAACGTGAAGGAATATTATGCAAGTATTCTTTGCGATGCTGATTTCGAACCCTCAAATGAGTGCAATTGCGGTTATAAGCATAGGTTGTTGGCACAAAGATTGTGCCAATGTCCAGAACGAGGAAAGGTTTTTTTAAAAATAAGTACTGAAACATACCAGTGTAATGAATTGTGTCTAAAACTAATGACTAAACGCGAGGCATGGTTATCATATGGGATAAAAATTAATGAGTATAGATTAGAAATCCACTTTCTCTTTAACTCAACATAAATATTGAAGATTACCAACTTGCCATACCAAAAAAGTGAATACGCGAAGCTTTTGCTTCAAGAATTGCAATATCTGGCACACGAGGAATGGAGCAAAGGGCGCCCATATAGGGGTCAAGGGGGGCTCGAGCCCCCCCCCTGGAAATCAGAACTTCCTTGTTTTTAGTACTTTTTTCTTTGAAAAAATATAAAAATATTTCTTCTCCAGCCATTAATGAATAAATAATTAAAAATGTCAAATTTTAATGACTCTAATCTCTCCTGAAATCAGCCTCCATGGGGAAAATATCCTGCTAAACCATGGTTAAAATTTCTGAGCTCCCCCCCCCCCCATACAATTTTGCATATGGGCGCCCATGAATGGAGCTCTTTTGAGTAAGCAAAAACAAAATAGCATTTAGCCAAAATCCTGTTAAAAATTAAGGGCCTTGCTTCGGGTCCAATATAGAGGCTTGAATTGTGACTCACAACAAGCTATCAGGTAGCAATGGCAGAAACGTAGATTAAATTTTTACGGTAAATTGGTGCAGAAAGTCTTTTTTCAAACTCTGCAAGAGCTTAGAAAATAACAATCCTTTTTTGCATTTAAACATGACATAACATAACAAATTAATTTTTAAAATGCCATTTTGCAAGATTTTACAAAACATATTTGAATATACGAACAAAGATTTTACAAAACATATATAATACATTTGATTCACAGCACAGCAATCACGCTCAAATTTGTCCCAAAGGATCATTTTCAATATCAGAGCCTAAACAGGTCCCTGAATTTTGAAATTATTCGAGTTTTTCCCCCAAGTCAATTTCATTTGTGTGGTTATTATTTTGATTTTACAAAATCTCAACAATATGTATCTCTTCAAATCTACTATGAGGGAAAAAGTCGAATCTATTTACATGTTACTGATTTGATTTTGGTATCATGACTAAAAGAAACAAAAAATAGACACTCACAACACATAAATATATACAGGGACAAAACCATTACATGTAAATACAATTTCTCTTCGCTTTCGAAGTTTTTGATAGCAATTTCACTCAGTTATTTTAGAGTCCAATGTATCCATATAAAATGCTACTACACAAAATATAAATTTCAGAATAAAATTTGAATATGTTTTTGTGTGAGACATACATTTTAAATGAAAACAGTTCAATCTGCAACATACGCACACAACACATGTATTCATGTTGAAATTTCACTCAAACAGCATCCTAAGTTAAGAATTAAGCAAGGTTTTGAAATGACTAAAAAAAGTTTTATTTCTTTATATGTGACCATAGCAAAAGTGTGACAAAAATTTGAACAATGACAGTCGAAAAATAACATTTTGTAATTTGTTTTATACAGTGGTAGTGGCTCCACATTCATGGGCATTGGCCATTTTTTAACCTTTGTAATTTTTATTCATTATTATTATTTCAAACATGATTATCCTTCATTTTAAATGGCTGCAGTTTATATATCTGAGGCAAAACTGCTGCCAGAGACTCATGGTATATTACCAAAAAAAAAAAAGGAATTCTACTATTAAAAACCATACATTTATTTTTATTGAATCAGTTTCAACACTTTAGCAACGAGTACTATGTTCTCACATATAAAGAAATAATGAATCATGCAACAAGTAAAAACCTACCCTGAATGAAATATGTTTCCACACTTACTGATGACAGCGTTTTAAGTTAAAGTTCAAAGAGTTTTCTCAAAATGAAAGCAAAAACTTACTGCTTGACCGAAATTAAGATAACATACTCCAGGTACTCAATACATTAAACTTAAATTCTTGAGAGTCATTTCAGTACAGATGAAAATGCTTATTTTAAAAACACTTTAAAAAAAAGAAAATAAACTAATTAAAATATAAAACATGGCATTTAAAGCCAAAAATTTTCATTTCGTTTGTACGAAAATCGAAATGTATGTAGCAATTTCCTTTATCATTAATAACAGAGCTTCATTTCTACCAAACGAAATGCGGGCGAACTAGAGTCATCAGAAGTTATTTTCATATATAAATAGTCTGAATTCAATGTAAAAATGGCATAGAAATACAAAAGCTGCTTTACCACAAAATCCCATGCAAACTAAGCCCTGATCAACAGACACATTTATCAGAAGAAAAAAAATCTTCAATGCATGAGAATATGTTCTGCCCTCAGAATAGAAAACTTTCATCCCTTTGTTTAAATTGAACCCATTTCCTATGAAATTGAGGTTCAATTTTTTACCTTAACTTTTTTGACTGTTATCAATATTTTGAATCTTACATGCGTGGATAAGCTTTGAACACTGCCTAACGAGTAAATAATGAGTATATCAGTCAATTGTGTGACCTCATCACAGACGTCATCCAATAAGAATAAAACAAATTGCATTCCGCAAAGAAATAACGATCAAACGCGACTCTGGTCAACTACCCGAATCTGTTATCGCGAGCAGGGCACTCATCCCGTTTTCGTACCACTCGGCTCGTGGCACAAAAAAAAAATGTTTGTTCTCATTCATCCAAAGAAAATATTCCTATGGTTACTTCACACGTCGCTCTCTCATCCATCGCACAGCACACCAAAAATAAATAGTTTCACACCATTCAAATAAATAGCTATGTACACACACAGAATACAACAAGGAATGATAGAGGGCTTGCCTGCCCCGAGATGACTAACAGTCGAAAAAAAAGATTTAGGAGAAATCTTTTCATACATTTCAAAAGTTAAAATGAGCCCTGATGCGGTAGTTACTAACCCATCCTCTTTACTTTTCTTTCCAATAGTGTTTTGATGTGAGATTAATGACACAAAAACAGATTGAGCATTACATAATGGATTTATGTCAAAAAAGTTGAAGATTGCGTGAAAGCATGATTTTTGGGATTAAATGCAAAATCAGATTGAACAAGAGCTTAATGACTGAATTTTTAATTTCTTCTCAAGGGTGGAAGAGGTTCACATCCCTATTTGATATGACCTAGGGCGGCCGATTTTAGGGGCAGCAAATTGCATGATGGCAAAATTTAAGGAAGCCTAAAAAAAAAAAATAATAATAATAATAATAAATAAATAAAAAAAGAAAAACTCAAATTTGTCCCTTTGTTTTTTTTTTTTCTTTGCAGCTCAAATTGAAGCAATTACGTAAGAGTATGCTCCATGATTAAATATATATATTACTAGTGGTACCCGCACGGCTTTGCCTGTAGTAGAAAATTAAAAGGTCTTTCGGTTCGCTTGTATGTTTACAAGTAATTAAAGGTGAATTTCTTGCGAATTTTTCTATATTCATTTGCTTGCCCATGTTACGGTTCCACGTTATGATAATTCCGTAATTTATTCCTCCACATTGTGATGATTTGCTCGGTAAAATTTGCTTAAAATTGGAATAGAAAAAGAACCAAATCAAATTTTCGAAAAATCGCTTCGAGGTGCACATCCCCATGCTACATACTAATTTTGTGGCAAATTTCATGAAAATCGGCCAAACAGTCCAGGCACTATACGGGTCACAGGCAACCAGACAGACAGATTTTCAGCTTTATTATTAGTAAAGATTAAGACGTAGGGGCAGCACTTGTCAACATCGCATGGGGCGGCATAACTACCCGAGCCGGTCTTGTAATCAAGTTAAGTTTCGCATTCAATTCCTAAAACCATGCTTATTGGTTAACATATGGGCTGAATTTGTAATGAAATGAATGCCTAACATAAAGGAAGAAGCAAAATACTCAGTCAATGTTCATGATAAGAGACAACTTGCAGTAAATGTTTTTTACAGAAAATAATTGAGAGTCGACTATATCTAGTCTATAGTAAGTTTTTCATAGGGAGATGTAATGATTTAATTTTGTGTATGGAAGTATAGTAACTTTTAAGTGAATAGATTTTGGTATCATAAAAATGGTGCCAATGTTTAAAACTATAAAACATTACATTAATATGTCTGATCTTCGAAATATTTGTGTACCATCTAAAAAAATAAATATACAGTGAAACCTGTGTAAGTTGACCACTTCCGGTGCACAACTTTAGAGGTCAACTTAAACTGGTGGTCAACTTATAGAGGTTGAATAATATGATAAGATCTAATTCTGCGCCTGAAAATAGCGGTCAACTTAGACAGGTGGCCAACTTACAAGGGTGGTCTACTTTACAGGTTTTACTGTATTAATTATTTTTGCCAAAAGCATCAAGCACATCATCTATATTAAAGAACAAAATTGTATTAGTCCTTAAAAATACACTATATGGCAACACTTGACAACTTTATTTCAGGCACATAACTACTATGTTGTTTTCAGTGAAAGTTAAAAAAAAACTTATGTTACACATGAACATTATTACAACAAATAACTCAAATTGAAATTAATAACACCAAAATGAGATAAAGAATGAGGTGGAAAATGGAATACATACTTTATGCATTCATTTCTTGCAGTTATTAGACAAAAAAATAGTTAAGGAATCTGGACAAAGTTTTTTGCTGTGAATTATATTCATGGTTTTTATCATTTAAAATAAAATTTAATGTGAGAATTGCATTCATTTCATCATAACGCCACATAGCAGCCATTTTTAAGCAATGATTTATTTTTTACAGTTCTGCCTAGTGCAATTTTCTAAGAACAGTTCAAGTAGAAACCTAATTTAAAAACTTGCGGCATTTAAGCGAAAATAAATGCAACACATCGACAAGAACAATAAAATTTGCAGTTAAAAAAAAATTTCATTAATGAATAGTGCTCAAACTTCTACAAAACCAGAAGAGAATTAAGTTAAGTAAAAAATCTTATTTTATAAATACTTTTATTTACACGAGAAAAAGATAAAATTAACTTTATAAAATGTGTCATTCAAATTGTAGTAAATCGTAAGGCATCTCTTAAAATTAAGTTGAAAATTGGCAAAGTACATGTCTTTTAAAAATATTTACATTTTGCTTCTGAACAATTTCAGCTGAGTGCAAAATGACTAGTGTCACTATCCCTATCGTTTTGAATTTATTTTCTTCAATTAGTTTTGCACATCCACCTTCATAACTTATTCTTCCACATTTAACTTTCAACCTTGCTTCAGTACTTTAGACATAAAAGAAAAACAATGCCCCTAAGTTATAATAATTCAATAGACTAAAAAAATCTAATGCATTCATTATGTTGCAGCTTTCATATCAATTGCATCCATTGAAAAAGTTTTATCTTCAAATCTGACATCTTTCATTGAAACTTTTCGACACTTTTCAGTAAAGCGAACATGTGTAACACAAATACATCTTTCAATAATTGTATAATATTGTAATTGAGTACATTTCAAGAGGTAACATCCTCATTCGAAAAACAATTTCAGAATAAAAATAAATTGAAAATTTACATTGATTTTGAACAAAACCTGATAAAATTTAAATTGCAATAATTTGAAATTGGGGAAAAAAATTAGGCACAATATGAGTGCCTGCTTTACAATAAATACTATAGAAAACTCTTTCAAAAAAGAAAAAATGTGACTGGATGCAAATGACATACTTGGCACTGATAAAAGTTTTAAAACCAAACAGAAAGGGGGTTTCAAACATATAGACATTCTGAGGGGGGGGGGTATTAATGATTTCTAAGAATTTAAAAAGTATATTTGCAAGAACTTCAACATATTTTTAAATTTATGGCAACAGATCTAACAGTGTCCTAAATTAACGACCAAAATGCAGTTATCATGGAAAAAAAAAAACACACAAAATGAATGCACAAGCCGGTATATCGGCCATGAGAACATACTAGCTGTGGTGGATAAGGGGATAGTTTCAAAGAATGAAAATTGCCGACAAGATCGATATTATTTTACATACACAGTCTCGATGAAGCATTTCCTCCCTAACGTGTGAGTCCGATGAAGTGTGAGGTTTATTTTCCCTTATTTTTCCTCTATGAACACTAAGAACTATATTTATTTTACTCGTATTATATGCATATATATATGTATGTAGGTAGGTAGTCACAAAAGGAAGTTAAATAAGTGAAGGTCAGAAAATAAATGTTTTCATTTTTAGTGGATGCACAATCACGAAGCCATCCTCAGGTCATGCGATAGGCGTAGCCGGACCGGTTGTTGGTCAGGATCTTCAGTCTACGTTGAACCGCATCTCGATCTGCAAAGAGGAGGCATGGGTCAGTACCATAGACTAATAATAAGAGTAGACCGAGCTATGGCAACCCTTTTGCTGCTCATAAACCAAACCATCTGACTGGTGGATATCCTAGCAACAGCGGGCGTTGATCGTAGCACACGATCAACGCCCGCGAGAAATAAAATAAATAGAATTGATGAAACACGGAAGAATGATCTTTTATGGAGTCCGATTTGTAAATTTGTTATTCTAAGTTGTAAATATTTTGTTAATATAGGGGCATTCCAAGGTATTTTTGACATTTATGTAGAGTCCGTAACGTGACCTTTTTTTGCCGTAACTTTTTAATTTACTGTTTGATTAGCATATTATTTTATTTTGATCTTTTCCTACCAACACACCAGCTCAAATTAAAATAATTTGCAAATCATGCGGTAAATTAAAAAGTTATGGCAAAAAAAGGTCACGTTACGGACTCTACATAATGTCAAAAATACCGTGGAATGCCCCTATAGGGAGTTTTTCGTTTGATAGTATTGTGCATTTTCTTTATTCAATTTCAGTAACTCTCTAAGCAATTAAAGAAGCAAGCGCCCAAAAAGAATCGCCAAACGGTAAGATTTTTACCTACAATTTCAATTTAAGATACCGATTAGTACATTTTTGCGTTAACGCAAAACGTTTACGCCATTACGTTTACGCCAGTGCTGACGTAGCAGTTCCAAATGAAATAAAAGTTACTGAAAACTGTGATCAAAAACTAATTACTAATGTAAAAATAATGCATAACTAAAAGAAAAACAGTTCAATCATCTCTGCACCTGGGAAAAAAATTATAATATAAACACATTACGTCTTAAAATATATGTCAAGTGCCAAACTATAGATAATCCTGCCATCTAGCAACCATGCTGCCAAAGTTTTTGCCAAGCCTCCCACCAGTCACATGATGTATCCATGAACCAATTTTTTCGTCAGCAAGTCTGGGGAAGCTCGGTCAACTCTTATTATTAGTCTATGGTCAGTACAGTACAACTCTAGCAATGAACTAGAAAAAGGACAGTTTCATTTTAATAAAGGGTGTTTTATTTACAGGTACAGAACTTTGGCAACACTGTTCGATATGTGTGCCATTTTGATAGCTGTCACTTGTTTTGTGTTCAGTTCGGTTTGCCATTTCATCTTGAATATTCAACAAGGCGGTGCAACATGCCACACAGCGCGCGTCACAGTTTATTTATTGAACTAGTGGTACCCACACGGCTTTGCCCGTAATAGAAAAATTAAAAGGTCTTTTGGTTCGCCTGTATATTTACAAATAATGTATGGTGAATCTTCTCGCCAATTGGCTTGTACCCATGTTACGGTTCCACGTTATGATAATTTCGTATCTGGCCAATTGGCTTGTGCCCATGTTACGGTTTCACGTTATGATAATTTCGCAATTTACTCGTCCATCTTATATTTTTGTTCTTAAAATTGGAATAGAAAAAGAACCACATTGAATTTTCGAAAAATCGCTTCCAGGTGCACACCCCCCTGCTACAAACTAACTTTGTGCCAAATTTCATAAAAATCGGCCAAACGGTCTTGGCGCTATGCGCGTCACACACATCCTACAGACACCCAGACATCCTCCAGACAGAGAGACTTTCAGCTTTATTATTAGTAAAGAAGAAGAAACGTTCGGTGAACGAATAATTTCGCGTAATGGAACCGTGAATTAGCCTGCAAGATCATGCGATTTAACACCGCTGGACTACTTTTTGTGGGGCTATGTGGAGTCTCTGATCTACACCGATAAGCCACAGATGATTGACGCCTTGGAAGAGAACATTCGCTACCTTATTACTGATGTACGGCCTCTATTGCTGCAAAAAGTGAGTAAATTGGACTTTGGGATTGGACTTTCTCCGAGCCAGCCGAGGTGGCCATATGCCAGAACTCATATTTAAATAAAAATGGCAAAGAATCATCTTTCGAATAAAGGAACATTCATGGCAATTAACATTTAACTATGTTTTATTTGAACCTAAAGTTCTCTACCTCTAAAAAAAACACCCTTTAGATTTATCATTTTTGTTGCCACAAATATAAATCTGACAGCCAGCAAAAGGCTCTAGTCACTTTATTAGTCCACAATGAAGATCAACTCCCCTCGTAAAGCTAGCCTCCCCCCCTTCCCGCTCATTAGAGTCTCTTCCGGTAAGCTGTTCCAAGTGCCCACAACCCCACTAAAGTAGTAATTTTTCCTCATTTCCAGGTTAGCCCGAGATTTGAATAGCTTAAAACAATGATCCCTCCCTTCCTCCCCAGTCCTAAGGAGTTGGCAATAGTGACTCCAAATATGCTAAGATTCTTGTTTCATTGAGCAAATTTTAATGAAACACGTGGACTCTACGTCTATATAATGCAATTAAAACTATTCGATAAACCATATGGTTTATTTTTTTCTGTTTAATGATGGACGTATCTCGTAAGATACAAAAAAGGAATTGATGTTACTTCTTTGAACTTTGTCTTTCAAACGGCTATGCTCTTAAGTAGACTATTATTCTTTTTAAATGAAGAGGCCACCATTTGCTTTCACATGTTACAAATACACCCTGTTGTTGTCACTCTCCATTTGTTTTCAAAATTGCCTAAACTGATAGCTACAAAAGATGGTTGATTTTTTTTGCTACTTAAATTTAAGATGCTACAATTCTCCAAAAGTAGTGTTAAAAGGTATTGAAAATGCTTTCAAACACAATGGAGTTATCCCTTTCACGAGTTATAACTATCCACAATATAAAAAGCAGGAAAATTGAACATTTACAAGTAAGCACAGAAATCAATCATTTTGTTTTTGTTTCAGAGGGCTGGCAACACAGGAGTTTTTTCGAGTTTTCAAAGCTTTAATGCAGAACTTATAATTTTTCAAATTCATACCTCAACTTGTTTTCAAAAGAAAACAAAATCAAATTTTTGTAGAGTCTGATAAACCCGATTATATTAATTTTACCTTTTAAAAAAAAGTATTTTTGTTAGATGAAACCATAAGTCCATCTCAATTGTCTCAAATCCATAAGGATAATCATTAAAGTAGCTTGAAAGAGAAATTTGTCTTACATTTAAATAACAAGTTATTTTATTTTGTAGTAAGTTACCACCCTAAAGCCAGGGCTAAGGCAGAAATACTTAAAATACACCGCCAGCTCAGTTATTCCATCCGAGGACTGCAGTTTCGTGCTTTTTAGCACTCGTCAGCCCGGAATAGGAATCACATGAGCTGGAGGCGAAAAATATCTTAAGGGAGCCAAGAGAGCCAAACAAACTGGTAGCTAATGCCTTAGCCCTGGCTTTAGGGCGGTAACTTACTACAAAATACCTTAGCTTTGCCATCAATCTTTGAGTTGAACCGCACCATTGCTGCAGTCGCTCATCTGGTTTGCTAATTCTGCATTAGCTACCAGTTTGTTTGGCTCTCTTGGCTCCCTTAAGAGATTTTTCGCCTCCAGCTCATGTGATTCCTATTCCGGGCTGACGAGTGCTAAAAAGCACGAAACTGCAGTCCTCGGATGGAATAAGTGGGCTGGCGGTGTATTTATGGTAAGTTATTTTATGTTAAATGGTAGTTGCGCTAACCAGGAGCCGATACAGATTACTATTTTTTTTGGGGGGGGGGGAGGGTCATGCCGAAGAATGACCCCCTTCCCCTCCACCCATGAACGAGCCTACGGTTTTAGGTACAAAAAATTTCTGAAACTGCTTGGGGACCAATAACAAGCACCAAATTGGTCAAGACTAAGGCACCTAATTGGGGAAAACATTGCAAATTAATTTAAAGCAATGAAACGAAGTAGTAGCTCAAACATTTACTTTCAAAAATAATTAATGAATTGAAAAGATACTGTTATCATTTACATTTTATGCATAAAGTGTTCGAACACAATGTGGACGAATACTGTTGTGAACTGTTTTAGAGGGAGAGAAGGATCATGATCCCCATGACCCTCCCTTTATATCTGACACTGGTGCTTACCTAACTCCATGTTTAATAAAAAACAGAAAAGATCTGTCGAGCAATCAGACACTTTAATTTTCAATATTCCTCAAACTGCTCTAATAGGGAGGTTTTCGATTTTTCAATTTTATTTTTATATGATAGAGTAACATGTGTGAACATCATAGGTGAAAAACATTTTGCGATATGATAAGTAGTTTTTTTTTAAATTAATTTTTAAAGTTCAAGCGCTTGTGATATCAAATGGCACAGGAAGTGACGTCATGCGCTCTTCCGCCACGGGAGAAGTAGAAGGACGTGCAGTTGGCTTCGAAGACGAAACGTAAGGCTTATCTCCTCGCATTTCTGGAACATTAAACCTCTCATCCTCTCGGAAATATTCGAATACCATCATTGATGTTACTTGAGGAAGATTATTAGATTGTGCTTTAACGAATCCGGCCTCCATAGTGTGTTCAAAAGGATTATTGAATTTCTAAAAAATAAAAATATCAGCGCCCTTAAAATGTCCGTAGCGAAAACAAGGGATCTTTGGCGGAAGGCTGCCCATTAGTGCCCTCTGACATAAGCTCGTGACGTTTCAGAAGAGCGCACTTTTGCGCATGGATTTTTAAAAATCCATTAAAGAACAATCACAGTGTTTTAAAATTCGGCGATGGTGAATTTTTTAGTTTTGAGGGTCAATTAACAATACCCAACAGTCAAAATAGGAATTTAATAGGTTGCAACTTCCCTATTTTACTTGTATTTATTTATCTATTAAATATATAGTGTGCAAATTTATGTGCACACATGTATAATAAGACCCTTTATACTGCAGGAGTATAATTATTCAAGCACAGTTTTGGCAAAAGTATTAAGGAACAAACTGCACATAGACGAGGGAAAAACTGAAAGTGAAGACTTACATTTATGTAAGAGTTCTTTATCCCTCAGATCATTGACCTGTTGCCCGAGACTATGCAGCAGGATCTGTGCCGTCTGGTACCGATGAAAGCTCTGGAATTCATGAAAGAAAGAGACATAACAAGTCAATAACTATGCAATTGTCTAATGTTATACAGTAGAAGACCATTATAACGCACACCTTGGGACAAGAGCTTTTACGTTGTACAGGTTTTGGTGTTGTATATCTCATTTAAAGAATTTTGAAATTAATATTCAGAATACATCAATATATTTGCCCTTCAGAATAAATTTTTACTGCAATGAGTATTAAAGCACTAATTATGCAATGTATATAATATACATACAGGGTGTCCAGCAAAGGACTCCCTGGTTTAAAAATTAAATATCTCGAAAACAAAGGACGATATTGGAATAAAATAAACGGTATGTTTTTTGTGAAACCCATAAAAATCATATACAGGAACTTTTAAATTAGTTTAAAAAATTGCCAATAGGTGGCGGCGCTACACGCTGTTATTGCAATATAAGCCTCCATAAATAGTGCTGCGGAGAGGTTGGACGATAACTTCTAGTTTATATGTAAGCATATCTGAGAGGGTAAACTGCTGCTGAAACAACTAACCTTTTCGCAGCACTATTTATGGAGACTTCTATTGCAATTACAGTGTGTAGCGCCACCTGTTGGCAATTTTTAAAACTAATTTAAAAGTTCCTGTATATGATTTTATGGGTTTCACAATAAACATACCGTTTATTTTATTCCACTAAGGTCCTTCGTTTTCGAGATATTTAATTTTGAAACCAGGGAGTCGTTTGCTGGACACCCTGTATTATCATTCACAAATAAGTATGTCTCACAATCAAAAGAAAGTGAAATATCCTGCACTTCAGCTAGTTTCATAGTTAGCACCAGCTGAATTTCTAGAGCAATCTGGCACTTTTTTTTTTCTGTGAATACTTATTTTCATTTAAAAGCTTTGAATTAAAATGGAAAGATGAAAAACTTATTCAAAATGTAGTTTTCCTAAGAATATTTGTATTTTCAAGTCAGAACAGAGAGCTTTTATGAAATTCAAAACTTATTGTTTACATATGAAAAGTTGTGCGATTTACAGAGAAAATTCCATTATATAGGTCGGCTTTATGAAGAAATTCGACTGTATACCCAACAAATGAATTAGAACAGAAAATAAGACTTTAGTTTTGGTTTTGAAACCAATTTGGGTATTTACAGAGACAGACGTAGTCTTCAATTTCTTCAGAAAGAGTAGTATCGTAACCCCAAGATGCTCTAGTGACCAGAGGTGAGTTTAGTACTTAGTTCTATTTTGTAGCAAATAAATGATTTGCTCTGTTCTCAAAAGGCACTTATCTTAGAAAAAAATAAATAAAATCAAAAGTCTTAGACAAAAATAAGCGATATTCATTAAATTACCGCCCATTAGCCAGGGCTAAAGCAGAAATACGTGACATACACCGCCAGCTCAGTCATTTCCAGCCGAGGACTGCAGTTTCGTGCTTATTAGCACTCATCAACCCGGCATAGGAAAGCTCGTTTTCAATCTTCGAGTTGAACCGAACCATTGCTTCGGTCACTCGTCTGGTCTGCTAATTCTATATTAGCTACCAGTTTGTTTGGCACTCTTGGCTTCCTTAAGAGGTTTTCCATCTCCAGCTCAGTCACTTTCCTATGCCAAGCTGATGAGTGCTAATAAGCAAGAAACTGCAGTCCTCGGCTGGAAATGACTGAGCTAGCGGTGTATTTCACGTAAAAATAAGCGAGTTCGTCTTCAAATGCATAGACAGTCACTGAGATACTTGTAAAACAATAAATAGACTTAATACTTTAAACACAGTTGGCTCTCTGTTTAACGACTTTCAAGGACCACAAAAAATCGTCCTTAAGTGAAAAGCGTCCTTAAATAGAATGCTTTTAACATTACAGTGGACCATCTGGGACCGTGAAAAGCCGTCGTTCTATAGAGAAAGTCGTTAAATAGAGCGTCGTTAAACAGAGAGCCAACTGTATCCCTAAATTTACATTCACTTTAATTCAACTACTGTTGTAAAAGTCCAAACTCCATGTTAGAAAAATTTGTTCTCATGACTTTTGAAAAAATACTTATTTTACAAACATGCTTACCTCTTTTGGTTCACCAAAAAGTTCTTCTAGCGCAGCAGACTGGCACTGCAAAAAAAAAAAAGATTAGCCTAAAGATTACAAATACAGTAGAAGATCAATATAACACACAACTCACGACAAAAGTTTGGCATTGTGTAGATCATTTCACACATTTATAAAATAAAATTCGAAATATGTCATACATCAACATATTTAGGCATCAGAATAAGTTTACTGCAGTGAGTATGAGTATTAAAGCTGAAGCTATGCAATTTAGCCATCATTCAAGAATCATGCTCTACATATTCAGGCCCCCCCCCCCCAAGAGCAAGGGCGCACCCCCATTAATATAGCAAAGACCCCCCTAAACCAAGAGCCCAACTCCAAAAAGTGAAAAAAAACCCTCAAAACAACCCTCCTGGTAAAAATTTCAATGGCAGTCTGTGCCATGTCCCCTCTTTGTTGGGCACCCCTACCCTGCTCAAAAGATACACCTTGGCTAGCTTCATAGCAGCTGCATTTTCAAGGACAACCTGGCACTTTTTAAAGTGCAAATACAATTTTTCATTTAAAAAAGTTTTCAATAAAGGTGGAAAGATGATAAAACTTTCAAAAGATAATTTTCCAGATAATGCTGCTGCGTTTTTTAGCTTCACAACTTCTAGTTACCTGCAGTTTGTATGTTTTATCCTGCATGTGATAGCCCAAAAACAAAAAGAAGTGGAAGTTTTTTCTCTTGCGCGTGAAAAATACAATTCTTGTATGAGATGCAGTGCACACTGAAAACAACCTACAGAGGAACCTCGTTAATGTGAAATCGATTAAAATGGAATATTGCTTTATGTGAAATACTTGCTTGATCCTGAGTTAAGCATCAGTTAATCATTTATGGGATAAGATGAAATCCTGTTAACATGTAATTTTGTGTTAAAGAGTTTTCTTTTTACTTCCTTTTATGAAAAAGGAAGCATTGTATTCGCAAAAACATTTTCACTCAAAATTCGGCCTTAATTTCCATTTTGCTCACCCCTAAATGAATGTTGAGATTTTTTTCAACCCGACCACACGCAGATAAGTGCCTAAGAACATATAGACACTCGAAATATCCATTTTGACATTCCCCCCCGAGTTAATTACAACGACTTTTCTCGTGACGCCCGTATGTACGTATGAGCGTACGTATGTCGCATAACTCAAGAAAGGTATGTCCTAGAAAGTTGAAATTTGGTACGTAGACTCCTAGTAGGGTCTATTTGTGCACCTCACTTTTTGGTTGCATTCAGATGTTCCAAAGAGGGTCTTTTACACCTTTTTTGGGGGAAATCAATGTTAACTTCAATGCAAACTCAAGTGGTGTTATAATTTATGCAAACACTTGGCAATATATCGCCAGTCTTTTGGTCGCCAACTTGGCGAAAAATTTGGCTTTTTTTTTTTAAATCTGGTATCAATTTGGCCATTGTTGATGATATTTAGAGAGATAATGGGGAAACAACTTCAAATTGGTGTAAGAGGAAATCATATGGTGCACACATCAGCTCGTTTTTTTTCACCTGCACGTGGAAAAGCAGGCTTACTAAAGTAAGAAATAACGTCAAAAAGCACAAATTGCAGATATCTTTGCAGTAATCTGCAATTGCAGATATCCTTGCAGTAATGTACGATTTGTGCTTTTCGATATTGTTATTTCTTACTTTACATTTTCAGCACAAAGGTATTTATTTATCTTATCTCAGTAGGCTTACTATTTTATAGTATTTCAGAAATGGAGTAGCCATGTCTAAACATCTGCCATTTCTTTTTGCAATATTATTCATTCTTTCCCAAACAGTGCACAATTTTTTTTTTTTTTTAACTCCTGCCTTTTTTCAACTTAAAATTTAAAAAAATCAGAATTTTAGAAAAGCAGAATTCCATGAATCAAAAATTGAAATTAGTGGAATTCTGCCATACAGTAGAAGATCGGTATAATGCACACCTTGGGACCACAGCTTTTGCGTTATACAGGATTTTGCGTTATATACATCATTTCACAAATTTTGAAACTGACATTCAGAATATATCTATATATTAGCACTTCAGAATGAGTTTTATCTGCAATGAATATTAAAGCACCAATACTACAATTAGTTGTTCCCAAATAAATATGTTTCACAATCAAAAGAAAGTGCATTATCCTGCACTTCTGCTAGCTTCATGGTTTGCATCTGCATTTTCAAGAGCCATCTGGTATTTTCTATTTACTGTAAGTAGTAATTTTCATTTAAAAGCTTTTAATTAAGATGGAAAGATGAAAAACTTTCAAAATTAAATTTGCCTAACAGTTTTTATTTTTGCAAAGCAAAACAGAGGGATTTTTTAAGCTTCAAAACCTATTGTTTACTTCTGAAAAGTTGTGCGGTTTATAGAGAATTGCGTTATATAGGCCAGGGTTATAATGGTCTTCTACTGTATTAGCAAAAAATATGACACGCATGGTTTTACAGATCGGTTTGAAGATATTCTACTGCAAGAGGATCTAGATCATATTACGGAGTGGGCTGATAAATGGGGTATGGCTGTTAATGTTGGGAAATGTCAAGTGCTACATTTAGGGCATGGAAATAAGTGTACAAGTTATTATTTGCAAGGTGCAGTCATTAGTCAGGCAGACAAAGTTACTGATCTGGGGGTCTTAATAAGTCAGGATTTAAAGTTTACCCAACAATGCAGCATTGCTAGTTACAAGGCCAATAAGATGCTTGGGTTTATCAATAGATCTATTTCAAACAAATCTGAAGAAGTTCTTCTGCCCTTATGTAGAAGCTTGGTAAGACCTCATTTGGAGTATGCTGTTCAGTTTTGGTCTCCTTATCTTAAGAAAGGTATTAATGTACTGGAAAGGGTTCAAAGGCGGGATACAAGGCTAATAAGTGGACTTTCTCATTTAGACTATGATTCCAGGCTTAGAAGGCTAAAAATGTACAGTGTTGAGCAAAGAAGAGACCGAGGGGACATGACTCAGTTGTTTAAATTTATTAAAATGAAAGATATTACGGGGCTGAAGTTTAGCACTGAAAACAGGACAAGGGGTCATTGTTTTAAGCTATTTAAATCTCAGGCAAACATGGATATTAGGAAAAATTATTATTATAGCAGGGTAGTGGAACCTTGGAACAGTTTACCGGAAGAGGTGGTAATGAGCAAGGGAGTAGATAGTTTTAAGAGGGCCATTGATCTTCACTGGGGATTGCAAATTGACTAGGACCAGTCTAGCTGGGCCCAGAGCCTGTTGCTGGTCGTCACTTTTGTATTTGTAAGGAGTGGATCGTTCAAAAGCAAAAACACTCCAATTCATATCTGACACATCAAAAGTTTGTGCAGTTCTTTTTCAGAGATACCTACCATTTCAATGGCATAGTTATAGAGTATCTTGTCTGCCGTGATGTCTGAGGCAGAGGGGTCCACCCCCACTGACTGCAGCAGCCCAGGGGTATTGAGGCTCTTGCACATGCTCAGGCAGAAGTGGTAGTGCTCCTTCATCACGTGCAGCACTGATGAAAAAAAAAAAGAAATAACACAATCACTTTTGCATTCCAAATAATTTTTTTACTATGAAAGAGCATTTTGATTCTGTTGATTAGCGTTAATAGGGAAGTTTTCGATTTTTCAATTTTATTTTTATATGATAGAGTAACATGTATGAACATCATAGGTGAAAAAAATTTTGCGATACGATAAGTAGTTTTTTAAAATTAATTTTTAAAGTTCAAGCGCTTGTGACGTCAAATGGCACAGGAAGTGACGTCATGCGCTCTTCCGATAGGGGAGAAGTAGAAGGACGTGCAGTTGGCTTTGAAAACGAAACGTAAAAGGCTTATCTCCTCGCATTTAACTCCTCGCGTTTCTGGAACATTAAACCTCTCATCCTCTCGGAAATATTCGAATATCATCATTGATGTTACATGAAGAAGATTATTCAGATTGTGCTTTAACGAATCCGGTCTCCATAATGTGTTGAAAAGGATTATTGAATTTCTAAAAAATAAAAATATCAGCGCGCTCAAAATGTCCCTAGCGAAAAAAAGGGATCTTCGGCGGAAGGCTGCCCATTAGTGCTCTGTGACGTACGCTCGTGACGTTTCAGAAGAGCGCACTTTTGCGCATGGATTTTTAAAAATTCATTAAAAATCAACCACGGTGTTTTAAAATTCGGCGATGGTGAATTTTAGTTTTGAGGGTCAATCAACAATATCCAATAGTCAAAATATGAACATTTAATAGGTTGCAACTTCCCTGTTATTTATTAATGCCGGGAGCGAAAACATTTTATATAGGTCATTTGCTTTCTTCTGAAATCTCTTAAATGTGACTCCAGACAGAAAAACACCAAAGAAGAATTATTAAAATAAATAAGAGGAATATTTCTTTGCAATTCAACTGTTACTTATTATTTAGCAAAAATTTTTTTGCTTAATTTTAAGAGTATGATTTATAAGTTTTTTTTTCTTTCAAAATTGCTGGAAATTTCATAGCAGAGATAGTGTAGACGAGCAGATTTAGTTAAAACTTTAAGGCAAGACCATCTCTGAACATTGAAAATATCAAAGCTTGAATTGTCAAATAAAAAAAAACCTTTCTTAAGATAACATTGATAAAATTTATTGAACAAAAAACAAAAAAAACATTTCGGTGAAAAAGTAAAAACACGTCTCCCCGGCATTAATAACAAAATACACTAACTTGCACCTACCAGTAAATCGAAAAAAAAATTGCACATGAACAAATATTTCAGCAAAGTTATATACCTTGAATTGCCACAGAGATTGCTCAGAAAGTATAAAAATTAAATGCCTTTTTCTTATTTGAACAAAAAGAAAAGACAATTCCAGTACATTAAAGTAAACATCAAACAGATTTTATTTCTATAAAGTATTTACACCAGGATAGGAGGCACATAAAATAGAATGTTACACCTTATTTCCAACAATGATTTGGATTGGTTTAGAAAAAAATCTGACAAACTGTTTCAAAGATTTTAGGGCACAGTGTTTCAGGATCAATTTTTGACTACATTTTCCATGATGGTGGTACATTTATATTTTTCCTCGACAACCAGCAAAGCGATTCTTGTAGATTTGGAATATTCCTTGCTGATTTTCTGCTGATAACGAAGTACAATCATTTGCCCTGGACTTCATTGTCAGCTTTTTGTGCGCTTTATCCCATTTATTCAACATCAATCCCCTTCGTTATTACAGTGAAACAACACTGTATTGGTTAATCACAAATGAAGATTGGTAATTACTGCAAGGAAAGTATTTTAATTAATTATCTGGGTATAGGAGTCAAATTTACCAGATTTAACAGAAGTTTGTATTTAAAAAATCAATTTTTTTATGTATTAAAATCATTATTCTTTCTAAATTTACAAACTGATAACTGGTGCAGCACTATTGCAACATAAATTAAAACTTTGTTTTCTGAAAAGAAATCATTAAAATATTTTATTTTGAACTTTTTTTTAATTTATTTCAAAATATCATCTTTAATTTTATAGTTCCAATAAATAAATGTGCAGCGCTTTGAAAATAGTTATTCATGTATTTATTTATTTGTTTATTTATTGTTACAAATGTGGTGAGTAAACTGCTCTTAATAAAGAATACTTCACTGATAAAAAGGGAAAAAAATTCATGCTCTTTTAGAAAATATCAGTTGAACTCAAGACTAAAATAGCCAACAGACTTTGTGTTAAACGATATACTTAAGATTTCTTTAAACAAATCAAGACAATGCACAAAACAAGGTAGGGTAACAGCACCAGAAAAAGACAAGGGTCCATTAACAGACAATCATAAGTTTGGATTTAAATAATAAGAATTTTAAGCGGGTAAAACTGATGTTGCTGTGGCCCATGAATAGTGCAACCATTTCATGTTATCCGTAGAGGGGAAATACTTGGGTAGAGAGCGCGGAGCAACGCGCAAGCCGTGCCCAAGATAAAATCACGTGACCTGTGGACGAAATTCTGCCTAGCTGTAACCGGTTCCGACAACCGCATAGGATTTGCATTGTGATGGTTGCGCTCGCTTAGAAATTTTAACTGTTCTCGTTCTTTAAAGAGCTTTTAAGATTGTACAATCCTTGTTGTACTTTTGAATGTCAAGATAAATGTTCGAAAGACATTGCTGAGCTATTTCGCAGTTACGGGCGACAAATTTACTTGCTTTTCTATTTAAAAATGATTTTTAAATGTATCAACACTTGTTGACATGATGATATATTATTCTCTGTTTGGTTATATAATTAGTTGTTCTTGTTTAATTAGCGATTATTTTTGTTTCAATATTGATTTTGAGTGTTTAATTCATTAAAAACCATTGGAAATTAATTCATCTATTGATATTCGTTATTTTTCACGGCGAATATACTTTAGGCTCTTGGCGAGCAATTTTATCGCCAGGACTGTCGAAAACAAAACAGTGTCGTTTCACATTATAATTGTTTTAATGATCATTAACATTCCTTGTTATTCTAATATTGACTTTTAAATGTTTTTAGTAAATTTGCAGGAAAAAATGTATCACACAAATAAATAAAAAATGTTTTTGCAAAAAAGCCCCAAATTAAAGGATTGCATGAGTGTTTATGAAAAAAATTAATGAATTGTATAACACAATATATCTCATTCACTAATAAGTTATGCACGCCCAACTTCTGTAATGTTTATCGATTTAAATTAGACAAGCACTGAACACCCTATTTTGCCGAGTACCGAACATTCGATAAAATTCGAACCAAATATTCGGCCGTATACCGAATATTTGCAACAAAAAAAAAGTTTTAACTGTCATTTTGGAGTTTTATAGCTATAGAAAATGTTTATCTACTTTGTAAAATGTAATTCCATTTAACACCGTAAACTTATCTACATAAAGTATACTTATTAAATTAAAATAAAATAAAACTAGTTTGAATTTTGAGATTTTTAATCCAAATGTGCGTTGTGTGCTAATGGCATCAGTGAATGGTATTTCATCACTTGTGATGTCATGTGTAGAAGCACAAAAAATGAATTTCAATCTGCACGCCGTTTAAAATAATTGCTGAAAAATATTAAACTTTGTCAAATTATTTAAAAAAAAGGTTGAATCTTATGTGTTTCAGCATGCTCTTTCAGAAAAAAATACTCTTCAAATTTCGGGAACAACCCCATTGAGAAATGAAATTCAGTACCACCCGAATATTCGGTGCATCTTTAATTAATATTTAATTATTCAAAAACCATGCAATGTTTTGCTTAGTCCTTCTATGTCATTTGATATTTATAATACGAGACAAAGACAATAAAGTATTTAACAGTATAGTAATTGATGCAAATTGACTTTTTCAACATAAATAATTGAAAATGTGTTGTTAATTACAAGCATCGATTTTTATCTTTAATAATATCTTTTTGGTGTAAATGAGGTTGAGAAATAATTAACATGACATGAAACCGCTATACGAAAAGCAACAGTCTTTTATCACACCGAAAAGTTGCGATGGATGAAAAAAAGCTGATGAAACATTGGCGTGCGCCAAAATAGGCGATTAACGCCTAATGTTGCAGCTTTCAACCACGTGTTTTGTGGGGAACTCTGGCGTGTTTCTCCAGCAGGGGAAAAAGTTGACTCGGTTCCTCTACGTAATCTCAACTTTATGATGTTATCAGAGTGAATTTTATAAGCCAGTTGGTATTGACAAGGCAGTGGTGAGAGGTTATGAACAGCCACTACGAGGTCTGCCGGTGTTTCATGTTTATTTGAATTAAATAAGGTTTTAGTGCTAAAAATAAAGAACTTTTGCACATTTTGAAGAGAAAAGGAAAATTCTGTCCATTACTCAGCCTCTTCTCGTCCTATCTGTTACAGGGTATCATCAGAATTGCTGGTGTCTGTTACCAGGGTTCGTACTCAATTTCAGAAACAAAATGAAGGAGTTTTGGAGGAATTTTGAAGGAGTAAAATGAGATTTTGAAGGAGTAATAATGGGCTATCCTTTAATGATATCGCACTTTTTTCTTACTCCTCCTCTTATCACGTGTCATATTTTTTAAAAACATATTGTTATAATAACTGCGTGATGTTACTTTTTGTCACTCTCTCTCTTCCCCTTGTCACTTTCTTGAACCCGTTTCCCCCTCAAGGCATAATATCACTTGTGGATGACTCATATCATAACGGTGATTTGCTAAACAATTGTTTTTTTTTTAACACAATCACTTAATATAGTACATCTGCTTATGTATTTTTAAACATTTAAATAACAATTAGACAAACTGACTTTTGCAGCTGAGAGTGGGGTGGAGAGAAAAGAAATAACCATAAAACTTGAAAAAATAGCCAAGCATCATTTAAGCAGGTTTACTTCATTTATGAAATGTCTTAGTCATCTAAAATATTTTAACCTTCAACTTTTATAACTTCTATGATCAATTTGTAAATCACATCTTTATGAAAAAAAAAAAATATATATACGAAATTACTACATTAAAATCGCCCTTATACCTTTACCCTTGTGACAAAGTTAAGTTGTCAACGGAAGTATTTCAAGCTACTGTCATAGAGGAAGATTATGTCTTGAACTAAGAAAGTAGGAGTTTTGAAGGAGTTCAAACCAAAATGAAGGAGTTTGAAGGGCCCTTCAAAAAAATTTCCTAAATGAAGGAGTATTGGAGGAGTTTTGAAGGAGCGTACGAACCCTGGTTACTGAAGGTCGGCAATTTTTCGAAATTGAGCAAAAAAAAAAAAAAAAAAGAACTAATTCATAGTATCCAGAAGCATCCTCATGTTAGATGTGATGTAATTGCATGAGGAAAAAATAGTTTTAAAAGTCTAAATTACAATTAAATTATTAAGTCTACATTAAAAGACTCAGAAAGTAGAGTTAACCTGAGAGCGATGTCTTAAGCATGTCGGTTACTGGTGCTGTTAGCCTATGCACTGTGTGGAAAAAATATTTTGAGCTATTTTGAGTTTGAGTGTGACTGCATTTGCTTTGCAGTTTTTATGAATATTTTTTATTCTAGGCAATATAAATCACACCAGGGCCGTATACAAAGGGGGGGGGGGGTCTTAGGGGTTCACCCCCACCCCCCCCCCCCCCCAAAGTTTGGTTTGAGGTTTAAATGTTCGTTTATATTTTAAAATTTCCAAAAATTATTGTTCCAAAACTCAAATGTCTTTCATATGTATATTAATTGCAAAAACACTTTCATAATAGATAACCCGACGACTTGAACGTTAGCACAAATAGCGCAAAGCTTCGCATGAAAGTTTTAAAACCCTCCCCAAAATTATTCCATAGTTATGGCCCTGAATCACACAATATTTAACCAAACTTTCTATTTGATGAAAACAATCATCAAGAAACATCAGAGAAAGAGTTGAAAAAAATCAAAGCGTTAGTTTCTTTATTACATAGGAAAAGTTGCTCAGTAGTTTCTGACTATTCCCTTCTTAACACTTTTAATAATACGTTTAGATGCAATCTCAGCATGACCAGATTTTTCTCTTCACTCACCATTCCTGACAGAAGTGGAGGGTTGCAGGTGTCCGTTCTTCACTTGCTGTTGCGACAGGTGGAAGGCCGACGAGATCAGCTGCAAGGCCTTCATGTACAGCAGCAACTGCACAGCCCTCCTGTACCCATCTCCTAGCACTCGATCAGAGCCCTGAAATACACAAAATAATAAGTATAGACAAAATATATGCTATAATCATTTATTTACAAAATAATTCGTAATGACTAAGGCCATGAAACAAAACGTTCTGAGCTTAGTACAATAGAGCATGGCAAATCCGTCAACCTACAATCCACCAAAATAAGAAATTCATGTAGAAAAAATTTTTTTAATTCATTTTTTTTAGCAGAAGTTAAACATCTATAATTTTTAGAAGAACAAAGCTCTGTAACTGAACAAGAATCAATATTTACAATATGGAAAGAAAAAAAAAAGAAAAATCTTAGCACAAACTAAAGTTTTAAAATAGAATTTCAGAAACAGTTTCTCAATTTTTATTATCACTGTCTCCAATGTCTACTTTGGATTATTAAGTATTTTTTGTCATGTATTAATGTGACATAGAAGTGAATAGGTCTATTATGATTTTCATTGATTTTGTTTGCATTACTATTCTGCTTTAATAACTCAAAATAAAGATCATTACTTTATGGTCCAAAATCTGTCAAATCCTCTAATTCACACAGCCTTTGGAAGCTGTCAAGCTGTGTGGATATTTCTCTCTATTGTACGTAAATACTAGCTCTAATAGCAAATGAAAAAAAAAACATAATGCTAATTTTAAATTTCTGATTAAAATGCCCCTTCAGGGTTCGTACTCAATTTCAGAAATAAAGTGAAGGAGTTTTGAAGGAGTAAAATGAAATTTTGAAGGAGTACTAATGGGCTGTGTGTGTGTGTGTCCTTGAATAATGTCACACTTTTTTTCAACAAGTTTGACCCCCTTCCCCCTTGTCACAAAGTGTCACACTTCACCTTACTACTCCTATTGCCACATGTTATATTTTTTATAACCATATTGTCATTATAACTCTCTGATGTCACTTTTTGTCCCCCTCTCTCTTCCTCTTGTCACAATTTCATGAACCTGTCTCCCCCTCAAGACATGACATCACTTGTGGATGTGGATGACCCATGGGCGCCCATATGCAAAATTGTAAGGGGGGGGGGGGGCTCAGAAATTTTAACCATAGTTTAGCAGGATATTTTCCCCATGGAGGCAGATTTCAGGACAGATTAAAGTCATTAAAACTTGATATTTTTAATTATTTATTCATTAATGGCTGGAGAAGAAATATTTTTATATTTTTGCAAAGAAAAAAGTACTAAAAGCAAGGAAGTTCTAATTTCCAAGGGGGGAGTGGAGGGCTCGAGTTCCCCCTTGCCCCCTATATGGGCGCCCTTGGGATGACCCTTTTTACACTATCGTGACTGTGATTTACTAAACAATTGTTCTTTTCAACACAATCGCTTAATATAGTACATCTACTTATGTATTTTTAAATCTTTAAATAATAATTAGACAAACTGACTTTTGCTACTGAGAGTGTGGTGGAGGGAAAAACAATAATCATAAAACTGGAAAAAATAGCCAAGCACCATTTAAAAGCATGCTTTACTTCACTTATAAAATGTCTTAGTCATGTGATAATATTTTCACCTTCAACTTTTACGACTTCTATGATCAATTTGTAAATCACATCTTTATGAAAAAAATATACGAAATTACTACATCAAAACGGTCCTTATACCTTTGCCCTTGCGATGATGTTAAGTCGTTGATCAAAATATTTTTAATTGCTGTCATAGAGGAAAAGTATATAGTCTTGAACTAAAAAAAGGAGTTTTGAAGGAGTTAAAACCAAAATGTAGGAGTTTGAAGGGCCCTTTAAAAAAATTTCCTGAATGAAGGAGTGTTGGAGGAGTTTTGAAGGAGAGTACGAACCCTGCCCTTTTTGAACAAGAAAAAAAACTAAAAGTTACAGCTATGGCACAGAATCTAAAATGGCAGCAAAATGTATTTTTAATCATATAAAAAAACATTGAATTATTTTCAGTGACATTTTGGCTATTCATAAAAAACAGTACTACTGCTGCTAGAAGTCACTTACATCGGTATGAGTGAGGGAGCTTGTGAGTGCCGAAGAGAGGGGAGAACTCCTGGTCTTTGCCAACTCCAGGATACACTTGACTAAAGCAGACACAAAGTTAATTTTTGCCAGAGTGTCATTGTGTTCTTTCTGTTGAGGAAAAAGTAGTCAATTTAGCATTTTGAAATGTTAAGTCACATAAAATAGATTTTGTAAATATTAGTCATCATAGAATATTCTATACGAATTCACTCTTTTGAAAATCAAGTCAAAATATTTTTTATCCATAGAATCAATAAAGCGGTTCCTTTTAATTGATTAAAAAAAAAAAAAAAAAACACCACACTTTAAAAGAGAGAGACATAGAAAGCTTAAAATATGTATTACTTACTGTCTGACCATCAATTACATGGAAAGGCTGATATCCGGTTTATAGGCAGAAATGGACGTATCTATTAGTTTATAGGGATGTTAATTGGTTTGTTTCAGATGTGCACTTTTGCCTCTCTATTATTTAGCCTAAGTTTTGTAAAAATGAAAATTTGCTCACAGTAACATTTTTTAAATCTAAAGTATATTCAATCAATATTCTCACGGCAAAAATTAATTAATTTATTTAATCACAACAACGTTTTGAGCTTACCATTTTGCTTTTACGTTCCTGAACGAAATGAAAATATTTTCTTTTCTTTTTGTTGTTTCCATGGTAACTACTGTCTAACCACGGATTCTATGGAAAGGCAAACATCTGGTTTACACGTGGAAATGAACCAATCTATTAGTTTTCAGGGATGTCAGATTTTGCAGATGTATGTTAGCCTCTAAATTAAGCAAAATCTCATTCAAAGGAGCGGAATACGCGCATAAAATGTTTATTTTTCCACTCATTCAGATGGAATCGCCTTAACTGGATGTTTGCCAATTCCATACAATCCGTGGTCAAACAGTATCTTTGTTTCCCCTTACTTTATTTCTGAGAATGCAATAAATGAATAAGGCACTAGTGACAATATAAAACGCGTGCATCAAAATCCCATCATTATTTTCCCTTCTCCCCTGCTAGATTCATTCAGATGGAATCGTCTTTACTTTGGCAGATTGCCAAATTACATACAATCCGTGGTCGAACAGTACGGGCCTCTGGTTTCTGATGATGGAGCAAAAGACTCACGTGGAGCAGCGTCTCCTCCGGCAGCTCCGGGGGCTCGAAGAGCGCATCCATGCCCTGGGGGGAGTTCCCCCGGGAGTAGAAGTGGGCGGTGGGGGAGGTGTCGGTGGTGTAGGAGTTGCGGCGCATCCTGCCCGGGGAGCCCCCACTGCAGCAGCAGTGGTGCTGGCACTGCTGGTACAGGTAGCGCTGCTGGTTGTAGGCCAGGAGAGAGGGGATGCTGGGGCTCTGGGAGGCTGAAAGGAGAAACACTTGACATCAGACACTTTGAATTCAAATTATGTTTTTCGCAATCAGAAGTGTGTTTGCGTGTGGGGGGTATGTGTGTTTGTGTGTAGGGGGGTATGTGTATGTGTGTAGGCATGTGTGTTTGGGTCTGTGTGCAGGCATGAGTGTGGGTAGTTGTGTGTATGTGTTTGTGTGTGTATGCATTTGTGTGTGTGTATGTGTGTGCATGCATGTGTGTATGTACGTGCGTGTATGTCAAGGGTGCCCATATGCAAAAATGTAAGGGGGGGGGGGGGTCTCAGATATTTTTCTCATGGGTTAGGAGGGTATTTTCTCCATGGAAACCGATTTCAGGACAGATTAGAGTCAGTAAAATACTTCATTTGTAATAACTTATTCATAAATGGCTGGAGAATAAATATTTTCAGATTTTTGCAAAGAAAAAAGTACCAAAAGAAAGGAAGTTCTAATTCCCTATAAACAGGGCTAAGGCAGAAATACACAAAATGCCTTGCTTTCAATATTAAAGTTGAACCGAACCATTGTTTCGGTCACTCGTCTGGTAATGCTAATTCTGTATTAGCTACCAGTTTGTTTGCCACTCTAGGCTTCCTTAAGAGATTTTCCACCTCCAGCTCAGTCACTCCTATGCTGGGCTGATGAGTGCTAATAAGCATGAAACTGCAGTCCTCAGCTGGAATTGACTGACCTGGCGGTGTATTTTATGTAGCTGTAAAAATAGTTTTGAGAACAAAAATGACTGATAAATAGCGCAAAAAAAGAAGGCACAAAAACAGGTTTGAGTGTAGTCAACAGCTCCTAAACACTTAATGCCTATTGCGTTCTGGCCTTTAGCATAGAGCAAAATGATCCCAGTAGGCACAATTTCGGTCCTCTTGCCACTGCCGTCTATCGAAGGTTGAAAGTATTAGAAATTAAGAGCGGAGAACACAATTGGTTAACTTCTAAATTAAAATTTTGCAATTAACCAATTCGCAATTTGATTTGAATTGTCTGGATTCATCGTCATAGCAACGCCATCCATGTACTGCCGCCAGATAGCATTTTTAGTGAACCGGTGGAGGAACTTTTTGAAGCAAATGTGATAGGCATTTAGTATTAAGGAGGCGTTGGTTAGTCGGTAGTGTAGGTGTTATGGCTGCATTGAAATGCTAACATGTTGAACTTGGAAATAAAATACAGTCAAAAGTGTTTAAGTTTAATACATATATATTTGAATAACTATTGTTAAAACTGTATTTAATTTAAAAGTCCAACATGTTAACACTGCAAAACCACCATAAAACTAAAAATTGAAATTTGTACATATGGCAAATGTATGTAACAAAAATTTGTTGTCATCATTAAGGAAACTCCGACTCAATCAAAATGCGGTATTAAGCCGGATACACAAATTGTTGAACAAAACAGTCTACAAAGACTCCAAATGTGTTTAGATTCTTGTTTCGTTACATGAATTTTATGAAGAACATCAATTCCAATTCTAAACAATGCAATTTAACGTTGAGGGTTTCCAGAAATAATATTCATACGTTTGTTTTGGTTCAGTAACAGACAGACCTCGTGAGATACGTCCATTACTGAGCAAATAATATTATTGAAATACTGCCTCTGGAAATCTTCAAAGTTTGATTGAATTATATAGAAGTTGAGTCCTTTGCAAAATTCACGCAACAAAACAAGGATCTAACACAATTGGAGTCTTTGTAGGCTGTTTTCTGAAAAAAATGATATATCTGTAACCATGGAATTGTCCTAAAACATTTCTGGAAATTCCCAAACACCAATTTTCCCCAGTTATTTCCGGAAAAAATTGATTTTTTACAAATTAAATGTATGGTTTGAAGAGCTACTTTTACTATAAGCTAAGTAAATGTTCTTTCTTTTATTAAAAAAAAATCAGTGAATACAAATGGAAAAATATTTGCATTTGAATAGAAATAACTTTTTTTTTTGTTATTTTCTTATAGTTTTTTTTTTTTTTTTTGAAAATTATTTAGAAAAGTGAAAATTAAAACTGATTCTATGGCCTCCATAGAGAAAGGGAACCTAGGTCAAAGCAAAATTAAATATTGCATTGGAGAAAATCATACATTTTTATGAATATTTTCTTGAAACATCATTCAATTCAAAATTGTTTTGAAATGATGCAGAACTCCAAAAAAAATATTCACCGAAGTGTGCAGTAAATGTATTCATTTATGTGGACAGTTGAATATTTGCTCCTCTAAGGTCTCCTCTGTTCCCTCTTTAGGGCTCTAATTCTCTATGGTTATGGACACTTTAAGATCTTAAAGAAATCTCTGTGTGCGAATTTGCAGTGAAAAATGGCAAAACTTTTTTGGTATTTCTAGATACCAAAAAGGTGTACAGAAACCACTGTGTAGTTCAAAAGTAAGACAGCCACCTGATAAATTATTCAGAGGAGCTGTAAATTGTAGCTAAAAAAAAAACTGAGAGCACAGAGGACTCAAGTAACAAAATAAATAACTGAAATTTGAGTTTATGACAAATAAAAGTTTTCACAATCAAGAATTGCAGATTACACTCTATTTCTAGAAATTGTAATTTACATAAATTTTTTAAACACTGTCACCAGTTCATGAATTTCACAGCAATTTATTACATTAAATATGATGCAAGCTTTCTGCTCACAAAGATTTGTATTTTAACATTCTTTTATTAGCTTCACCTGTATGTATGTATGTATGTATCTTGTAACGGAATCTTGCAGCTCCAATTTCGCCCACTTCCTGCGATCGGATTCTTTTGAAATTTGGCACGCGACCTCAGACCCGATGACAATGCAATATTCTATAATCAAATTAATTAATTAACTCTTTTAATTGTTAGTTTCCCCCAATTTTAATCAATATTTTGGCATAAATCCAACAATGTGAAAAAGGAAAATTTTTAAAAAATACATTAAAAAACGCTCGTAAAAATTGTTTAAAAATATCTACAAAAACCGTTAATTTTTCTGCATCAGACAAAATTTGTTCCAATAATCCAACATGAAATATAATTGTTTTCAACTAATTTCATGCCAAAATTTAAGTGAGCCTTCAATTGGAAATTCAATGTTGATCAGACCAGTGTTGAACAAAACTTTTATTCAAATGCATCTCAAATTTTCAAAGTAATATAAATAAATATGATTTCCACACACATACATTGATGACTCACAGTAGCTTCCCATCGGGGTGCCCTTGACTTAACTTTAAGATATTACCTGGCACTCGTTTTATAAATAATTTCGTCGCCTAATAATTCTCCAACATAAAATTAAAAAACAGAAAAATAAAATAATAGTTCAAAAAACTAAAAAAACACACTTTCGCTGCAAAATGAACTAAAAAGTGAAAAATAATCTTTGGATGATAGTAGTTGACCAACCACTTAATTTTAATGTAATACAAAAAAGCGTGGGGGGCTTCTTTTCAGTTGTCTTGAATTTCTTCCATTTGTTGTCCAAGCAAAAATGTAAATAAACAGCCCCAACGTTTTTTGTATTACATTAAAATTAAGTGATTGGTCAACTACTATCATCCAAAGATTATTTTTCACTTTTTAGTTTATTTTGCTACGAAAGTGTGTTTTTTTTTTAGTTTTTTAAACTATTATTTTATTTAGAAAAAGAAAGAGACAATATTATATAAGTTATGATGAAAATGGTATTTATGGTGATGGATGGAACAAGGTTGACAGAAAATGATTTTGCTTTGGGTACTTTCCCATCTTAAGAACATCACGGTGCATTTCTAATCTTGGCAATTGTTTTTGATTTTATTCATTGCAGCCATGTTTTGTCAAAGTTTCAAAGAAACTATTAATTTGGCTTTATTATACAGTGGTATTTTTTTTCTTTTCAAAGGATTTCCATATAACACAAGCCTTTGAAACAAAATTTAAGATGCTATTAAAATGAAAAATATTCTGCCAAATAATCAAATTAAGCCATTAAAAGTAAAATAATTTGCCAAATAAAAAACAGGCTAATGACATAAAAATCCTGCTGAAAAAATTAGCCAAAAAACTTTAAATGCTCCATTAACAAGTAAATTGATCAGTCCAATAAACATATCGAGCCATAAATGAATGCTGCAAGTTCAATTGACATGTAAAATTACAAAAAAAAAAAGGAGCAAACATGGAGACGATGCAAACATAAGTTTTAAATTTTTTCCAAGGTAGAAAAGAAACAGGTCCCCAAGTCAAATGAAGTACCCATAATGGAAAAGCACCCTACTTTTGATGCCTGCCATGAGAGTTTTAAACGCTCATTACCTCCTCCTCCACTGTAGGCAAAGTGTCCCGTCAAAATGCCATTTTCGCTCATCCTGCCTGCACTCCCAGATCTCTGCAGGAAATGCATGTCCTCTGTTTCGGGAATTCCACCTGAAAAAGGAAGCAAGTCAGTCACTAGTACAGAACAACTCCAAGACGATGATGATATTATAATACATCATATATCATATTTTGTGAAAAAAAATTAGATATCTACTGTTATTTTGAATAGAGATTTCTTTATCAACGAGACAGTTCCAAAATCAATTTATTGAAATAAAAATTTGGCTTCAAAAGCACGAATTTATGGAATATCAATGAATAAAAGTAGTGAAAAGATTACAAAATGATATTTTCATCACCACATGGTGT
The DNA here is from genome assembly GCF_026930045.1 of Uloborus diversus. Lineage (NCBI taxonomy): Eukaryota > Metazoa > Arthropoda > Arachnida > Araneae > Uloboridae > Uloborus > Uloborus diversus. The sequence goes on along the minus strand of NC_072736.1, from coordinate 3,723,123 downwards.
GATGAATCACACTTTTGTGAGTTAATGTGAACCATGTTTTTTTTTTCTTCATTTCTTCCAGTGAAAACTAACTTCGAGTGTAATTACGAATGTGCTTGAATAATTTATTCCAAGCATCAATTGCAGCAAATCTGTATGATACATTTGTCTCAACTGTAATAAATTTTTAGAAAAACGTTTTGTTGTTAGTATAACAAACAGTAATTTGTTGTCACCGGTATTAGCGTGCTGTTCTGTCTCGCTATTTAGATTTATATCAAGCGAGATAATATTTATAATACCTTGAACATTTCCAAAGAGGTAAAGCATAATGAGTTGGAACATATTTTCAGAAACTTACAAAATTGGAAAGAATTTTGAAAAGAAAACGAAAAAAAAAAAAAAAAACAACTAACATGATTAATTCATTGTAAATTTCAAACCAAAGGGTTAATAAAGGACAAGTACAAACCTATTATGACCGAGAGGAAATAGTTGAAGTGGATGTTAATACTCGAAACAAATTGCCGCTAGAAGAACGGTTACTATATATTTTTGTAATAGAAACTGCTCAGGTATAAATAACAATGATTAAAAGAAACTACCCGCAATACAAAAGAAACGCCCACACTCACAAGAATGATTTTTTTCAAAACCAACAAGTTAAAGACCGAATTATTTGAAGATGAAATACTTTCAAGCAACTACAGGAGGTGTAGGTATTACGCATTATTAACAGTACAATCGGCCAGCGTTAATTCAGAAAGAATCTTTTCAATTGCAGGAAATTCTGTCACAAAAATGAGTTGCAAGTGACAATTAAATAGATGCATTATGTTTCTTGCTATTTTTGATTTTTTTATTATGATATTTATTTCTCCATGATGTATTTGTTCACAACAAGCAATTAATGCACTTTTTTCGCAAAATAATGAAATATGGCAACGAAACATTATGCTTTTGAATGTTTTGTGGAAAATTTCTAAAACCGGTATTCCTGTATCACACTAAAAAAATACCGAACACCAGTATTGCATTTTTGATCTGGTATTGCAATCAATATGTTCAACTGCTACAGAAGGGACTGATTCCATGGATCAAACATTTTATTAGCTAAAAGTTTACATTGAATTATATTAATAATTAAGGACGCGTGCAGGATTTTTCCTACAAAAGAGAGAGGGAGGGAGGAACAAATCTTGGAGGAAACTCAGCCCTCTCCATCATTCTGGTGCAAGATGCAGAAAAATACTGCACTGAGAATAATGTTTCGCGTTTTTCGTTTGCATGTGGGAAGTGGGCTTATGATTTATAGCATTCCTGATGCAGATATAATAGCAGCTAACAGTTTTCTATGTTACTTTTTATTTTCTAAACAGCTGACACTAAAAAGCATGTTGAGCAAAAAACAAACTTTTTTTTTGTAAGTGTGGGCTTTTTTGCTCAATTCCAGTATTTTACTTCTCGGCTTCAAAATGATAAAAGTCTATTTAGAGGAGATCCATCATCATTATGAGGTCCATTGAATAAGTGGGTTAAGTTTTCATATCATTTTTTCTTTAACATACCTAATCTATTCTTACTATTATTTCTAAATGAACGCTGTATCTGTTACCTAAACAGATTGTTTGAAAAGTGAATGGTACCTTGAGGGGGTGGGGGTGGGGTTGCCCATGACCTTATCATTCTCTTAGTCTTGAGAATATCCGAAGTCACTGGCACAAGCATTACTTTTGACCTATCAGGGTGAGTGATTAGGTATAGGTCGTATTCAAAGTCGTTCAGAGACATAAGCCTGTTTTGGCTGTGGATGCTTTCTTGTTCAGCTTGGAATATGGTTAACTTGTTAGTTAAGACTTTGATCTTTTAATGAACAATTACAGGTCCATTTAAATGTAACCAGGGGTGATGGTGGATTCAAAAGTAAAATTTTTTGGAAATAGTGTGAATTTTTCGAAAACTATGAGGAAGCTTGACCTCTGTTCCCCTGCCTCGTAAAAAACAAATATACATAAAAAATCATTGAAATAACCATTTATTTATTTTTTTTTCAGTTTTAGAATGTGTTGTCGATCCAAAATTTTCAGTCCATAAACACAACTGTGAAACTTAACTATTTGAAAGCAAGGTAAAATAAGCTGAAGCAATGAAAATTATGTTTTTATTTACTCATTTATATATGTTATTTAATTATTTTTGCTAATTAATTATCTTTATGTCTTCAATCATCCTTATAATTCACAAACTCTCTTATAGTGCTCTGCTATTCGCAACTCCAAGAAACTATAGGGGGCGCTGCAGCCACTGTGTAATGGCGGATGAAAAAGGTAAAACAAACGCAAGCCGTAACTTATAACTTGCTTTGATGCTTAGTGAATGACAGCAATTTTTTATTGTGTTTGTGGGAAGCTTTCTTTTCTATTCTTCTGAAATTACATTACACCACAAAATGTCTGAAGCCTGTAATATACCCCAAAGAAAACATATGGAATGGAATTTTTACCTTTTTCTTTAGTATTGTTAATCACCGCAAGGAGCCTATTCGAGCTCTGGAGTTGCGAATTTACTTGAGATTGGTTCGGTAAGAATTATTTTCCATGATCAATCATATTTTCTCATCCAACATAAAAACACAGAGTAACCACAAAAGTGGAATTCCGGGAGTCCGGTGATCGGAATTCAGGAAATTAAAGCAGTGACGGGAAAAATCATGTGCATGGGATTCAATATAAACAGGAGAAAAAAAGAAACATACCGGGCCAGAGGTCCCTGGTGTCAAATTCGGGAAGCGTCATTGCCCTTCCGTTGCCGAACACCTGTCGGCCGTTCCGGAAGTCCAGCGCCCTCTGTTGGCCGTAGGGGTCGCAGCGCCTCACCTCACGACCACCACAGCAGTTGAGAGGAGGGGTGGAACCTGTAAAGGGAATGACAGTTACATACATGCCAACTTTTGGAACTGGACATCAGACTTTTTCTGCCCACAGCACTATCTCATTTGATTAAAAGTCTGCTCAAATTTAATGAAGTATACTATAAAAATATGGGTGCAAAGGTTTAACATTTAAAGTAACTGATATGATCACCAAAATATTTCGAAAAAATCATGAATTTAAGTTCTGACAACATTTTTTGACTTTAGCAGAATTTTACCATTTAAATCACTATATTTCTATGCACCAAAACCAGTGTTTGTGCGGTAGATAGGGACCGCATAAAAAAATGCTCAAAATTACACTATTAAGCACTCAAATGAAGCTTTGTGCTACAATATGATTAAAGTGAAAAGCCAAGGTAAATAAAGCACAAATTTTGAAGAAAATACAGCAGATGGTTATTTCAAGGCTACAATGGAGCCTCTTCATCAGTGCAAAAAACTTACCAATGCAACCGAAACCGAAAGTCTTGACTTGAAGACCTTGACTTGAAAGACCGAAAGTCTTGACTTTCGGTTGCATTGGTGAGCTTTTTGCACTGATGAAGAGGCTCCATTGTAGCCTTGAATTAGCCATATGCTGTATTTTCTTCAAAATTTGTGCTTTATTTATGTTGGCTTTTCACTTTAATTATACTAAGCACTCGTTTTAAAGATAGGTCAGTCAATTGAGTCTCAATTTGTGTGAAGTTTTCATAGACTGCACAAAAAAAAGATCGCACCAAAACAGGTTTGGATGTATTCCATAGTCATCTGAAAAACATGTTTAATTAAGTAGTAGAAAAAATTGAATAATCTAGTTTGACTGAAATTCAGATGCAACAGGATAGAAATTTCTGAGAGAGCATGGCTAAATGGTAATCCTGCAAGTCCTCAGCTATGGAATGTGAAATACAAGAAAAGTTAAAAATAATGGTAAGCAAATGGACAAAACTAGCGATATCCATGCAGAAGAACCATGCAGAAAATGAAAACGGGAGAATTTTACAGAGGCAGATGCAATGAGATTTTGAAAATGCGTAAAAAATCAGGACTAACAACCAAAAAATTACTAAAATGCGCAAATTTTGAGCCTAATCCAGTTTTTATTTGTTAGTTTTGAAATACAGCTGCTATACCACAATTTCACAAGTTGCCAAGCTTACCTACATTTGGCTTGACACAAAAATTATATTAGCTTTGCTATATCTGAAAAATTTTCACCAAGCCCATAGGTGTTTTATGCTAAATGGTGCATAGCAGGCAAAACCAACATACAGGTAAAGTTTCAAGAGCTAAAGTAATTTTGTGAATATTAATGCCTTAAATAAAAAATTCAGCAAGATTACAACAAATTAAGCACACAAAAATAATAACAATTTACAAGAATAATAACAATACATATGTGGTCAAGAGTAGAGTAAAATGTTATCACCTGAGCGCCTAAGGGGTGACTGGGGGGAGGGGGTGGCCTGGGGGTGTCGCCATCCGGTGGGGGTTTGACGTCCCGAACCTCCCTGGGGGGGAGTGCTGCCACTGAAGCTCCTCAGCCTGCCGCCAGGGGGCGTCCCGATCGTGAACTGTACTGTGGAATCAAACAACACACGGTGACAAAATTAGATTAACTATGTTTAGTCGAGAGCAATGAAGGATGCTATCATCATACCACCATTTCACAAGGTATTTACAGGTGCGTAAGGCACATTGATATAATTGGAAAAAAAAATATTAGTTTTGAAACTCAGTATTTCATCTTATTTTCAGCCTTATATGCATATTCAATATTTATCACAATTCTAAATGCCTCAGTTTCAACGAAAGATACATACCTGAAGGAGGTGTGAAAGAATTGAGATCCGTGATGCGAAAAGTGTCGCTCCCGCCAGAGTTCGTCGAGTCTTTACGAGATCTGTCGCTGCAAACCGCAGCGAGCTCCTATGAGAGAAAAAACAAATCCTATTTCGAGTACAACGAGTAAAAACAAAAAATACATAAAGAAAAAGCAAAAAAAAAAGTTCAAAATTTGTCATAAAGAGTACATACATTTTTCTGGAGCATTCCATCAAAATCAAAATTTAATGATTATTTTTCCCCCTGATATCAAACTTATTAAAAACGAAAAAGATATACCAAAGATATCAAAGAGAAGTCTCCAACCAAACAAGTTTTTGTGAGATGTTTTTATATTTATGTCAACAAATAAGGAAGTTGAAGCTACAGGTGAAAATCTGAAATAAGATATTTGGGTCAATAATGAAAACCAAGTCTACTTTTACCAGCAACTAACTCTAGTGGGGGAGGGGGGAAATAATACCAAATAATCACCCCTGTGACATCCGAACTTGAAACGCCAATGTAAACAAATAGTAATGAGAGAGTCTAGCACTGAAATTATTCATATTGGTTATTAAATCAATCACATAGTATAATAACGAAAAGCATTTTCAGATTTGCAAGAGTGCAAAGCATACAATAGCATTTCACCAGGGCCGTCCAAAGACCTGACGGCGCCCAAGCAAAAGTTTCCTGCTCCCTCCCTTCCCCTGCACACAGAAAAATCAAGTTAGTTACAGGGTGTCCAGCAAAGGACTCCTTGGTTTCAAAGTTAAATATCTCGAAAACAAAGGACGATATTGGAATAAAATAAACGGTATGTTTATTGTGAAACCCATAAAAATCATATACAGGAACATGTAAATTAGTTTTTAAAAGTTCCAACAGGTGGCGCTGCATGCTGTAATTGCAATAAAAGTCTGCATAAATAGTGCTGCGAAGAGGTTGGACGATAATTTGTAGCGTATAAGTAAGCATATCTGAGAGACTAAACTACAGCTGAAACAACTAACCTCTTCGCCCTCTTATAGAGACTCCTATTGCAATTACATTGTGCAGCGCCACCTATTGGCAGTTTTTAAAACTAATTTCCAAGTTCCAGTACATGATTTTTATGGGTTTCACAGTAAGCAGACCGTTTATTTTATTCCAATATCGTCCTTTGTTTCCGAGATATTTAATTTCGAAACCAGGGAGCCCTTTGCAGGACACCCTGTATAACATCAGTGCATCATAATATTGAGAAGAAATAAAATGGAGGGAGTGAAGACTTTCATTCAAGAAACCAAGACACCAAGTCACGTGATGGGTTTTAAAGCAAAGCATTGGAAGAAACCAGCTTTCTTTCGCTTGTTTCACGCAAAACGAGCCAACCATTAACTGTTGTTGAATCACATGACTTGGGGGTCTTTGGGTCAGCTTTTGCTAAGCCAATGATTGGATTTGCTCCCTCCATTTTAATTCCTGCTGTAAATATCATCGCATGAACGCGTCATACTTGAATTTTTTAACTCTTAACAAACAAAAAAATCAGACGGCTACGGATAATACAAATTAAAACACTGTTTTTAATATTTATTATACATTGATACTCCAAAAACTTTTCAAAAAATGAAGATATGAAAAATTCAAATATTTATCTTATAAAATGTCACTCTACAACATAAAAAACAAACAATTGAAACAGAATTATTGATCAAACTCAGAACATGAGTAATTATTTTGTTGATTATAAATAGAAAATGTTTTTATCGAAGTAAATTACATCAAAATTAAATTTCCATCTGGACTCATCCAATGATTCTTTTCAAGAGGTTTTTGGTTTTACTTGTACTATCTTAATACCCGCTTTCAATATGTTAAAAACAAAGATGTCATTTTTTTGCATCAAATTTTTGTAAGTTTTAGAGGAAAACCACCCAAATACTCAACAGCATCGATAATCGCTTAGAATTGCGTTTTTGGAGATTTAATTTCGGGAAATTACAGCCTCTAATGTTGCAAAATATCGCCTTGTACAACTGTACTTTTAAGACTTTAGTTTCAGAAAATAATTGGGCAAGGGCCTCCATACCGCCATTTTTTAATATCACAAGCAATGGGTTTTTAAAAGACACTAACAAAATATTTAAGTGGAATAGCCCCTGAATATGAAACATTGCTTAAGTTTTTTGGACCATAATTTTGTAAAATTTTTCAGGGAAGGGCTTCAGATCCCCCCTCCCTTAAATCTTCAAAGTTTGTCTAAAACTGCGTTTTTGGAACTTCAATTTCGAAAACTTGCAGGGGGAGGAGCAATTGATTTCAATCTATTTTTTTTTTTTAAATCGATCTGAGACAGTCCATGAGCTCCATCCTTTACCATACCTGCCAACCTCCGAGAAAAAAAATCCGGAAGATTTTTTTATTTTTATCCACAAGATTTTAACGCAAAATAAAATCAAACAGGACCCCTATCCTCTTTACATTTAACAATATATTAGTTATGAATTTCATATCAATTGAACTTACTTTCGTTTAGTAAATATTACTTTTATTGCTTTCTTTAAAAGTTTGGAAATAACATTTGGTACTCATTTTAAAAAAAGAACAAAGCAAAAACAGCTCGAACTGAGAGAACGAGAAGATAATCGGCGCCGAAATTGTGCCCCTAGTTGCCAGGCGCGACGCTTGCTTTGATTGGATCCCGATGAAGTCATGCGCTGTATCACTCCGTGACGTCATAATCTTGCCTCACTTCTTCTCGTGCCATTCTCCTACGGCAACCTTTCCTTGGCTACTTGGCCTAAAACGCGGTGCTGCATTCCACAAAAGAATCGTTAGCGCCAAAATTGGCGAGATACTATTTTTTTCCTACAAAATGTGAAAAATCCGGAAGATTTTGCTCATAACCGGAGAAACGGAAAAGGACATAAAAATCCGTAAAACTTCCGGGAAATGCGGAAGGCTTGGCAGGTATGCTTTACCCTAACGTCAATAAACATGGCCTATAACCGCGTTTTTAAGGCTTCAATTTCTAGAAATTTCTTCTGAAATCCTTATATATTTTTTGGCTGTAGCAACTGAAGTCTAAAACTGCGCTTTTAAAACTAAAAGTTTTAAAATTTTTACCGGACCACCTTTTCCTATCAGATCAAAAATTTCCGGAAAATACTAATGTTACACAAAATGAGGGGCACCTTGCAGCGCCCCCTCATTTTGTGATGCCTGGGGCAGTTGTCTCCCCCCCCCCCCCTGGGTTCGGCTCTGCATTTCATCTCCAGGGTGTGAATGGGAAGGACGCTCGTGGATGCACTCTTTATTCCACCGGAGAGATTGCAATCTTAAAAGCCCAACGATATCGTTAAATATTGTAAATTGAGATTCAAGCGAGTTGTCTTTCCCATTCAATGAGCCATCATCCTCTTTGTCCTTCTGGCCCACACCCACTTTAATGTTTCTCTTACTGACAACCATCGTCCTTTCCCAGCAACTTTCTTGATTAACCTGTGCAATTGATCCAATGATGGTCCATGGGGTTTTATGCACAATCTCCTAACCTCTATAAGAATCCTCCTGGTTAGTGACTGGTGAGCCCAAGGTGATTGATTCGTCTATTTGAACATGACCCATATTTCAAAGGCCAGTTTACATGGGGCTGCTTGAAGGAAAATTATTGATAACATGCATTTTTTGAGAATTTCCAGTTCTAGAGCTAGAAAATGACACATCCCAGTGCTTTAAGTAATTAACCAAAGAGGTAAAAAATTTATTTCAATTTTGCGTGGCTTAGACCAATGTCTGATTGGACAAGCTCAAGTGGGTGGGTATTTGTTTTTAGTTACAATACCTCAATTTTGATAAAAACTGCAGATAAAGCTTGAGCTCGGATAGATTGCGGATGAGCTTGAAGTGGAAACATCATTTGTGCCATTTGTAATAGGTTTATGTTATTATTTTGTAATCAATAGGATCAGCAAGAACACAGATCTTACTGGGTGCTTTTTGGTTGATTCTACCTATTACAAATGACGCAGTGAGAAGCAAAGGGATGCAAGTGGCAAAATTAAAAATTTGGAGATAACCAGTACAAATGGTAGGTAAACCCCTCCTCTGTCTTGGGACAAAAGATAGTACTAGTATCCTGGTAGGTGTTGCTGTATAGCACGATTTAGAAAAAAATTTCAATGAAAGCCTACCTAGGACGTAATCTTTACACGTGTTATACTCAAAACTTGAAAATGTCCACTTACATCTATTTGCTTCTCACTGCCTCAAATGATACAAATCATGTTTCCACTTCAAGGTCATCCACCATCTCTCTGTGGTCAAGATTTACAATGTTTGTGTTCAGCACGGCAGTATAGGAGGCACTGCTGTCTCCGGTCAATATCTCTTGAAAGAGGTAAAACAAAGATCCATCCACTAGAGCTTGTCCGTTCAGATATCTGCCTTTCCACCCAAAATTTAAATGTTTAACATCATTGGCTCATTTTTTTGATACCGTGAGGTGGTGTATTGAAGCTCTTAAATCGTAAATAGGGGTTGGTTGAATCAGTCAAAAGTTCTACTTTTAGTCACTGAAATTGATAGAATAAGTAAAAAAAAAAAGATGGAGTGAAAAAAAACTTTCATTTTTCCAATGCCTAATTTTTAATTAATTTTTTAAACTGTCCGATTTTAAAAATAAGGCATGGTCGTTATGACGTCACAAATGATCTACTTTGGCGTATCTGTCCATCGCCTTTCCAGGTTATGATAATCAAGAAGCAAATTAAATATTGCGCTCTATGCTTGCTATCAACCATATCAACCAACCAAATTAAATACAGTAGAAGACCGTTATAACGCCGACCTGTATAACGAAATTCTCTAAAAACCGCACTACTTTTCAAAAGTAAACAATAGGTTTTGAAGTTTCAAAAATCCCCGTTTTGCTTTGCAAAAATAAAAATTGTTAGGCAAATTAAATTTTGAAAGTTTTTTATCTTTCCATCTTATTTTAAAGCTTTTAAATTGAAAATTAGTACTCATAGTAAACAGAAAATACCAGATGGCTCTTGAAAATGCAGCTGTTTTGCAAACCATGAAGCTAGCGGAAGTGCAGGATTTTGATTGTGAAACATATTTATTTGTGAATAACTAATTGTAATATTGGTGATTTAATATTCATTGTAGATAAAACTCATTCTGAAGTGCTAATATATAGATATATTCTGAAAATTAGTTTTAAAATTTGTGAAATGATCTACATAATGCAAAAACCTGTATAACACAAAAGCTCTGGTCCCACGGTGTGCGTTATAACGACCTTCTACTGTATTGTGCTCCTTGAATCGCACTTCAGTTTTTATGACGTCATCGGCAGAAACGCAAACAATGGAAGCGCACTGATTAAAATAATTTTTTTTAAAAATATTAAACTTAGTCAAATTATTTAAAGAATGATCAGATCCTATGTTTTTAAGCATGCTTTTTCATAAAAAACTTTTGAAACTTCAGAATTAAATTTAATTTAAAATTAAATTTAATGTGTTTGACTTCGCCTGGCCCCAAAAATTCGTTATTTTTTTCTGCTGTATGAAATTGAATCTCTTTCTCCTGATTTCATTTAGCCTGAAATAGCGAAGGAATTATCAAAAAGATTCAAGTATAAGATTTTCCGGTTGATACATAGTAAACTCAAGTTATGCGCTAATTTTCGCCACAATAATACAATAGGGTGGTTTCCTTCAGTCAAAAGTACTACTTTTAGTCATTGAAATGGATAGAATGAGCAAAAAAAATTGCATGGACCCAGAAAATACTTTCATTTTCCCAACAGTTTTTTTTTTTCAATTAATTTTTTAAAATGTCTGATTTTTCAAACAAGGCGTGGTCTTTATGACGTCACAAATGATGCACTATGGCGCATCTTTCTACCGCATTTCCATGTTATGATAATCAAGCAGCAAATTAAAATTGCCCTCTATGCTAGCTATCAACCCTATCGTTGCCAATTCACGTGAGTAAAGATGCGAATTAAATATTTTGAACCGCGAGTGGCAACACTGAATGGCATTTCATTATTTGTGATGTCATCGGCAGAAGTGTTAAACGATGAAAGAGCACCAATTTAAGTAATTTCTTAAAAATATTAAACTTAAAGAAATTATTTAAAAAATGGTCAGATTCTATGTTTTTAAGCATGCTTTTTTCAGAAAAAAAAACCTTTTGAAACTTGGGAAACAACCCCATCGTGGATGGAACCCTCACCTTTGGAGACGTGGGGGATGTCCCGGGAGACAGCATCTTCCCGGACACCTCGTAACCGTCCAGGGGGGAGGAGGCGGGCGTGTTCTGGAGGCTGTGCTCGATCTGCTCGAAGACCACCCTCTGGGTGGGCACCGGCACCGCCTCGGAGATGCGCCGCTCGGAAGAGCCGGCGCAGCTGGCCTCCGATATCTGCATGGCGGCCTCCTCCTGGGAGCGCTCCCTGGCCAGCCTTCGAGCCTCCAGGGCGGTGACCTCCTGCCGGTAGGTCACCGCCCTGGTCGCCAGGTTGATGTTGGCGTCGTGGGCCGACTTCTTGAACGAGGAGTCGGTGATGCTCATCTTCGAGGGAGACCTTTTGGGAGAGGGAGAAACGATTAGTGCTAAAGTCTTCATCATTGAATGTAGTTTAATTAATTATTTGTTTAAACCATAGACTAATAATAAGAATAAACCGAGCTATGGCAACCCTTTTGCTGCTCATAAACCAAACCATGTGACTGGTGGATATTCTAGCAACAGTGGGACGCCCGCGAGAAATAAAATAAATAGAATTGATGAAACACGGAAGAATGATCTTTTATGGAGTTTAATTTGTAAATTTGTTATTCTGAGTTGCAAATATTTTGTTAATACAGTGAGTTTTTTGTTTAGATTGTACAGTGCATTTTCTTTAGTCAATTTCAATAACTCTCTAAGCAATTAAAGATGCAATCGCCCAAAAAGAATCGGCTAAAGGTAAGATTTTTACCTACAATTTCAATTTAAGATAGTACCGATTAGTACATTTTTGCGTTAACGCAAAACGTTTACGCCATTACGTTCACGCCGTAGTAGTTCCGAATGAAATAAAAGTTACTGAAAACTGTGATCAAAAACTAATTACTAATGTTAAATGCGTAACTAAAAGAAAAACAGTTCAATCTCTGCACCTGGAAAAAATTATAATGAAAACACATTACGTCTTAAAATACATGTCGAGTGCCGAACTATAGATAATCCTGCCATCTAGCAACCATGCTGCCAAAGATTTTGCCAAGCCTTCCACCAGTCACATGATGTATCCATGAACCAATTTTTTCATCAGCAAGTCTGGGAAAGCTCGGTCTACTCTTATTATTAGTCTATGGTTTAAACCCCAGCAATCACCACCGTACCAACCCTGCTGAGAATGTACTGTTTGACCACAGATTGTACGTAATTTGTCAATCGGCCAAGTTAAGACGATTCCACCTGAATGAATCTAGCAGGGGAGAAGGAAAAATAGCGATGGGATTTTGATGCACGCGTTTCATGATTTCACTAGGGGCTTATTCATCCATTGTCTTAATTGAGGTGAAAATGAGTGGAAACGCAATGAGTTTCTATGGAAACAACAAAAAGAAGATAAAATGTTTTCATATCGTTCGAAAATGTAAAAGCATAATTGATGGCCAAAAATGTCTATTTGAGAGATATTCTCACCACTTCATTTTAAAAGCTAAGTGTAAACTAAATGTAAATGCAAGCAGTTAATCTTGTCCCTTTAAAGGACGCTTGTTTCAAATTGCGTATCGGAAAGCAATGTGTAAACATCGGATCGACTTAGAACGATGTGTTCGTCAGGACGAAGGATGTGACGTCAGAGCATGAGTGGATGTGTGACGTAATCTTCCGATGACTCGGAGGAAATCGATTGCTCTTGAAGGATCCAGATGGCTCTTACGTAAGCATATCCAGAGTGACGTGAGGAAAGTGCGGGGATAGGATATAAGCGGGAAGAAATGAGAAGGAAATCGCTTCTGCTCGCGTTTCTCATTTTCGACTGACGATAGTCGTGTTTTTAGAGGATCGGTCGCTGTTGAAGCGACGTCCTGAACTTAGGAGATGGCTGTTTGGATTTCGCCATGAGAGTTAGGGACTAAAATTTTTTGAAACATTTTAGAATAATTATCGTTAGTGTGTCAAATATTTTTTGGAAAGATGTTCTTTCGGAACACGGAGATTTATTTGAGTATTGTTGAAATCTCTCATACTTGTTTATATCATTTACAGAAGTTTTTATGTTTTACAGTTGTTGATTATTAGATTTAAAAATAAAATGATTTAGATTTTCAATTTAAGTTCTGACATTTCATTCACTAGATAGCTACAGAAATGTGAAATAGAAAGGCATCTGCAAAACCTTAAGTATTTACCTTCGTTACAGGAGTTAGACACGAATTATGAGGTCAACAATAATGATAAGCTCCAATTTTGTTGCAAACACAATAAATGAATTAATTTTTAAGTAAAAATATAGATCAAATATAGTTTCGATTTAAAAATTATTGCAGTGAATAAATTGTCATTTTTAAAAAACCGAGATGAAATAATTAAAAGGCAAAAGCACATATCTATAGCAGAGAATCTACCATCCCTGAAAGGTAATAGATATGTCCATTTCCGCCTGTAAACCGGATATTAGCCTTTCCATACAATCAATGGTCAGACAGTAACTGGATGTGGTGATTGAGGGGAACAGGACAGGTAAGAGCAAAGGAAATTTTCTTTACTTATTTTAAGTTCGTCACTCAGTTGTCTCTTCAGCAGATCATCAACATCCTCACGTAATATGGAATCACCGACACATTGAAGGTTTTATTTCATGAAAATTTTAATTTGTAATTCATTATTTAATTATTTATCAAACTAAGAAAGGAATATCCTAAAATGAATACTTATTAATTTACAACTAATTGTGTTCAATATTTAGTGTTGCAGGATATTTTAACATCTGATTGGCAAAGAGCAGAAAACTTATTTGCATAAGATGGTTTCAATGGACCAATCACATGTTGGGGGAAGATGTGACTGTGATTTCAACTGTTTTTGCAGCCATTTCAGATTAGCCATGTGTTCTAATCTAGTTTCCTTAGTTCTGCAACTTGTTTCTTTTATTTTGGTCATGTTTATGAAAGAAAGATATCCAAAATTCTTTCTATTTAAGAAGATTTCAGATAAGTGACTTGAAAGATAAATGATTTCAGAAATGAAAGAATTGAAAGATAAGTGATTTCAGAAAGAGCTATGAGTAAAAATCCACTTCCAATGTTGCATTATGCTTTGCTTCAAAAAAGAAGTCCAAAAAGGAATAACTGAATAAATATTGGAAAATAAAACAAATGTTGAAAATCAAGTTATGAGCAGGCGGATATGTGGGGATTTGCCTATCACTCTACACCTATAAAACTCCAGGAAAATATTACAGCGAAATGAAGTCTATACCGTACGGAAAAAGTTTTCGAACAAATTGAACCAGAAAAGTATGGTGCCAGGATAAAGGAAATTCAATTGACATAAAACTTAAAATACAACAATAATTTTAAAAAATTAAAAACTAATGAGACAAAGAGAGTCCTTATGATATTATTCAGAACATGGCCTTTTTCCCACATCAAAAATTTGAGCATCGAATTCATTAATACCTCATGCAAAGATTAACTCTTAAAGATCACAACACAAATTAACAAAAGCGAATTACTAAAATATTTTAATACTTAATTTGTACAACACATTATGTCAAATAGATCAGTAAAATAGGGTTTTTTTTTAGAGAAAAAGCTCAACAAAGATTAAGTTGATAAACACCATGAGTAATCAGGGCCGGATTTGGAAGTGTGGAGGCCCCGGGGCAACGAAGGAGTGGAGGCCCCTAATCAGGGTTCGAAAAGATCATCATATTTTCGAAAATATCCGATACTTTGATATTTATCAGAATATTTTGATATAATATGTATATTGTATATATCCGATATTTTCGACCCATGAAAGTTAGGATATTTTGTAAAAATTTTATTGTGGGGGCCCCTTTGTTGTGGTGGCCCCGGGGCAGTAGCCCTGCCTGCCCTCCCCTAAATCTGTCCCTGTGAGTAATACAGGATTACTTACGTAGATGAATCACTGAGCTGGTGCTTCAGGGTGCTATTTTTGTTTCCTTCCACTGAAAGAATTTTCATTACTTTTTAAAACATTAATGAAAATTTTCATACATAGAGTTACAAAAATTTGAGAAAAAAAAGTTTAATGTTAAAAACTTTTGAAAAATGACTCACCAAATCTTAATGTTTCTGCTACATTGGAAGGTACGACAACATAGTCCTGCGAAAAAGAAAATTTTAAAAAAGTTGGAATACTGAATGGATCACATGATGATGCAAAACATAAACACTATGAATCTTAAGTCTGTTATTATCATAACATATGCACAAGGGCGGATCTAGAAAATTTTCAAGGAGGGGGCGATTTTTATTAATTACCCTTTTCTGCGTTTCCTTATATTCTTCCCGTAACGTCTCGGAAGATCGCCTTAAATTACTTCGTTTTAGATTTAGTTCTGCAAATTTCCTAAGAAGTGCTCTAAACCCTATCCCATACCTGAAGGTATTCAAAAGTGTTGTATGGTTGCTTCTGTTAGACTTCAGTTTCGAAAATTTTTCAGAAGAGAGCACTCAAACTCTCTCCAATATCATCTCTAGATGGTCTGAAGTTGAGCTTCTAACATCATAAAAGATCGTATAAAACTGTTTTTAGTACTTCAAAATTGAAAATATACGTATATGCCGCGGGAGAGTTCCTGTATCTCAGCTTAAGGAGCTTGATTGTGCTCGGATGACGATGCAAAACACTGTGACGACTACTACTTCAATCTGGAGAGACATTTTAGATAGTTGATATTGATTAGTTCATTTTTCTTGAAACTAGTGAAAAATAAATTTATGCAACGGCAAACTCGAGGCAGAACCCTTCTTATACCTTGACGGAACTCAAGGGTTCCGGCGGAACAAACTTTGGGAAAAGCTGCTTTAGACAATAAAGCAAAATTGAACTACAATTGAGGAAGTGAAAAGCAAAGGGATGCAAGTGAACAGTAAAATTTTGAGAGAAACACGTTTAAAGATTTGATCCTACGTAGATGTTCATTGAATTCTTTTGCTTAAATCATGCAGCATAGCAGCTCCTACCAGGGCTACTACTGTCTGACCATCGATTACATGGAGAGGTTAATATCCGGTTTATAGGCGGAAATGAACGTATCTATTAGTTTGTAGGGCTGTTAATTGGTTTGTTTCAGATGGACACTTCTGCCTCTCTATTATTTAGCCTTAGTTTTGTAAAAATGAAAATTTGCTCACAACAACATTTTTTAAATCTAAAGTATATTCGATCTATATTCTCAAGGCAAAAATTAATTGATTTATTTATTCACTACAAAGTTTTGAGCTTACCATTTTGCTTTTACGTTACTGAACGAAATGAAAACATTTTCTTTTCTTTTTGTTGTTGCCATGGTAACTATTTTTGTTTCCCCTTATTTAATTTTTGAAAATGCAATAAATGAATAAGGCACTAGTATCATTATAAAACGCATGAATCAAAATCCCATCGTTATTTTCCCTTTTCCCCTGCTAGATTCATTCAGATGGAATCGTCTTTAGTTGGCAGATTGCCAAATTACATACAATCCGTGGTCAAACAGTAGAACCATCTCTTGCATCGAAACAGAGGAGAGGTTTCCTTAACGCTTGTACTGGTTATGTCCGAATTTTTAATTTTGGCACTTGTGTGAACTCCTTTGCTTCTCACTGCCTCAACTCACACACAACATTAGCCAAAGAGTGTTTATAACTTGACTGGAATCCTTTTGGAATAAAACCCTGTGATTTAGGGCTACACAAATGGAACGCTCACTCACCTTCTCGATGGGTGAAGGTGGTGACTGAGACAGGGGTGATGCGGCCATCTCCTCGCCACCCCCTGCCTCCCTGGTCCAGCAGTGGGGAGCAGGGGACCCCAGGGGACTCGAGATGTCAGAACCAGAGCAGCAAACAGGAACTGGCACGGGAGAGCCTGAGGAGAGAGTCAGAATCATGAACTACTTGCATTTATCGCAGTACAATGTATAGTATTAAATTAATATGGCAAAATAGTTTATTGCTTTAGACAGCACTTGCTTTCAAAGATTAGCAAACTGTCAATAGCAGTTTATTTGAATGTAGAGCTATTTTTTTTTGCTAATGCTGCATTGATACGACTCCGAAAAGTAGTCGCTGACACATGGTCCTATTGACCTATGAGTAACTTGGAATTTCCTTAGTTAAAGGAATAAAATTCTTTTGACTTTTCTAGATTTCTCAAAAAAAAAAAAGCAGGTAATGTCAGATTTGTTTTTTTAAAGTTGTAGCTACCTGAATAAATTTATAAATCAGGATTTCTTTTGAAACACAAGTCAAAACAAACTATTGAACATTTTAATATATACATGAAATACACCGCCAGCTCAGTCAATTTAATTATTATTATATAATTTAATTATTATATTTTAATATATAGTCAAACCTCGTCAACCCACAGGACCATGTGAATTATCTCACGTTACCCGGATTTCATCTTATATAACTTACTAAGTGGTTGTTACTCATGGAACCAAACCAATATTTCATGCAAAGGGATATTTTGAGCTAATGAGGCTCAACTGTACTAGAAGTTTGATTCATATTTATTCTTAAATGATTCTGTCTGCCGGTATGATAAGTCTTTGTGTAAGTACTTGCTTCACATGTGTGACTACTCATGTTCATCCTGGTTTTGAAGCAGTTGAAAAAGCGCATAGCAACCAACTAACTGCAGCAGTTTACAATGCAAAGATAATGTTTTTCCACATCTATTTTCATGATTTCCAGGTTCTTGACAAAATTAAAGATTTTTCCGGACTTTTTTGGTTAAAATAAAGCGTTTTCTAACAGTCCCCAGTTTACCAGGTTCTGCTTGACCCTCGGGAATCCTGTGAAATGTTTTAGGATGAATTTGGTAGGAAAAGGGTGACACTACGATAAAATAACATTATGGATTAAATTATGACTAGAATTAAATTTTAATGTTCACATGAAAACAAAACTTTTGCCTTTTAACTTGCATGCAAAATTAAAACCAGCATGACATGCTTCAAGGCACATTAAGCAGGACTGCCCTTACTGTGTTAAAATAACATTATGATTTAAATTATGACCACAATCAGATTTTTATGTTGAAGCGAAAACATAAGTTTAACATTACATTACAAACATAAGTTTAACATTAAAACATAACATAACATAAGTTTAACATTATATACCTTTAACATTCATGTCAAGTTAAAAAATCAACTAAATTTTCAACTAATTTACGAACTATAAACCCTTTCTCAATAAATGTTATTGAACATTTGACCATACACGTCAATGGTTTAAGACATAAAATGTTGAAACTTTTTTCTTTCAGTGAAATTTTTATTACTATTACTATTCAGGGGTGATTGTGACTCAATGAAAAAATACCTGAACTTTTTTTCCAAGAAGAAAAAGTGTTTTGATGGGCATATATATACACATTACGTGTATGCACACATTTTTATACATAATTATTTGTTGGGGCTAAAACTCGAAGTTTTAATTGGACTTAATATGTCCATGTGCATGGAGGGAATTAAATTCTTTTAATTTTTCACATTTCTTAAAATTTTTCAAAGTATGTTTTATTTTCCGAAACTGTATCTAAATCCTTAACCATTAATTACATTCATTTACTGAAAGTGCATAAAGATTTCAGAATTAAATATGTTTGGCGCAAAAAGGGCAGCATGTATTATGATCACTGTGCAATAGGGTTAGGCGATGTCCGAATTTTAATACCACAGTATATCGCTCCCCAAATATCGATATTTTCGATATATATATAGGTCGTTAAATTCAACATTTTATGGGGGGGGGGGGGGGGAGAGACTGCAAAGCCTATTACATAAGCATCTGCAAAAGAAAAAAGCCATAGCCCATCTTGGTGAATAAATAGTTTAGCAATTATTCTAATAATATAGCTACAGCAAGGCTTTTCATGTGTTTGTGTCGGGGGGGGGGGGGGGATCATGAGGCAGATTACACCACAGAAACTTTTGGAGAAATTAAGAAGAATTTAAGTCTTTTTATTAGTGGATGGCAATTCTTGAGGGAAAAGGGAGGCTTGGTAAAATTGAGAGGCGCCATCGCAGTCGGGGGGAATGGGCACCCCTAGTTACATCATCTGCATATTAAGATATGCAACAGAAAAACGCTATTAGACATTTTAAAAAGAAAATATTAAGGGGGAAAATATCGAGTAACCCTCCTTCCTCTTCTTATCTAGCCTTTATTCCATCTCCCACCCCAGCTGTTCTTCAATAATTACCATAGATATTGCAAAACATGACGGTAGCTTACGCTTTATACCAAACGAAACGTCTTCAATTTGGACTTTCGGCGTTTCATTAAATATCGACCTAAATTTTACAAACGTGGGTTTTTCTGAAAATATAGGAGTTCCGGTATTTTCAAAGATGAAGATACCGGAATACAAGATGAAAATACCGGAAATCCGGTAAAATACCTGAACACAATCACCCCTGACTATTTTCATTTCATTGGACGAAATGTTGTGGAATGCTTCTTTTAAGCAGATACAAATTAATTCAACATAAGAAGCTACTGTGAATGTAAATTAAAAGTTTTAAGGCTCATTAATTAGCTTTTGCACACACTATCAAACTAACATATATTTAAAAAATTTTTACTCCTGAAAATTTTTTTTTTTAACGAGAAACTAGTTTTTTAAACATTGGATTGCAATTATTAAAGTATTATTAAACTCAGAATGATTTAAATCATCTACTATAACATTGTTTTGAATTATTAATACATATCCATAATATATTACAAACTTATCCAGAGGTAAAAAGTCAGATTAATCTAGACGTATTTTTTTAACTTGAAACTATGTGTAATTTGTGTATACAGTTATACTGAAATTAGAATTAAACTTGAACAAACTGAACAAGAGAACCATGAGATACTCACTACTTCGAGGCAGGGCTTTTAAAAATCGATGATTGTAAAGTTCATCTGTAAAAGAAAAATGTTGAAATTATTTAGCATTGTTGACTTTTTAAAAAATTAAAGTTTTAAATAGCAGTTTTTGAAAGTATGATTGTTTCAGTAAGACAGATATACATTAAAAACTGAAAATAAATAAATAAATAAATAAACCTCATCTTTAAATAGAGCACCACCTCTCATAAAGATTGCTTTTATCTAGTCAACAATGTCCAGCTATAAGTTCTATATTAATTTCACTAATTCAAATACTATTGAAGCAGGCTGGCCAGTCCTTGTCCCAGTTAATCAATCTCTGTTGCTGTTGTTACTTATGCCGCTCGGGAACCCAAGCCCGAGTAGCGATGCTACTCTATTTTAAGGCAGCGGGGTTACGGCTTCCGTTTTTAATAGAGCGTCTATTTTTAGGTAGAAGTCCGATTTGGCTCAGACAACACGACAGATGGCAGTACCATCTACGGACAGTTCAATAATTTAGAACCAGATCAGGAGTCGAATAACTTTCTGGTCTAGCACCTCCAGAGGTATCCAGGGTTCGCACTCAATTTCAGAAATAAAATGAAGGGGTTTTGAAGGAGTAAAATGAGATTTTGAAGGAGTACTAAAGGGCTGTTCAAAAATGATGTGATGATATCACACTTTTTTCCGACACATTTGACCAGTTCCCCCTTTGTCACAAAGTGTCACACTTCAACTTACTCCTCTTGTCACATGTCATAATTTTTCTAAACACATTGTTATACTAACATTGTGATGTCCCTTTTTATCACCCTCTCTCTTCCAATTGTCACAATTTCATTAACCCGTCTCCCCCTCAAGGCTTGACATCACTTGTGGATGTGGATGACCCTTTTTACAATATCGTAACTGCAATTTACTAAACAATTGTTTTTTTAACACAATCACTTAATATAGTACATCTATTTATGTATTTTTAAACATTTAAATAATAATTAGACAAACTGACTTTTGCTGCTGAGAGTGTGGTGAAGCAATAATCACAAAACTTGAAATAAATGCAAAGCACCAATTAAACATGTTTTACTTCACTTATGAAATGTCTTAGTCATTTAATAAAATTATCACCTTCAACTTTTATGACTTCTAAGATCAATTTGTAAATCATCCCTTGATATAAAAAAATAAATATATGAAATTACTACATTAAAATCGCCCTTTACCAATCGACCCTTAAGTTGTCGATCACTGAAGTATTTTAAGTTACTGTCATAGAGGAAGATTTATGTAGACTTGAACTAAAAAAGGAGTTTGAAGGGCCCTTCAAAAAAATTTCTAAAGGAAGGAGTATTGGAGGAGTTTTTTTTTTTTGAAGGAGCGTATGAACTCTGGGTATTGTTTCACTTGGAGGACATTTTGACCACGAGCATATTTAACGTCCGGTCACAAGTCCGATGCCTTACTGATCTCTAATGAAGATAAAGTGCAAACTTAAAACAATTCATCCCATATTCCAAGTAACATCTGCATCCTGCAAATCATTCAAAACATCTGTAATCAGAGCTGTGATGGGGTCGTTTCCAAAATTTTAAAAGTATTTTTTTCTAAAAGAGTATAATTAAAAACATAGAATCTGACCATTTTTTAAATAATTTCCTTAAGTTTAATATTTTAAAAAAATTACTTAAATCGGTGCTCTTTCATCGTTTAATGCTTCTGCCGATGACATCACAAATGATGAAATGCCATTTGCTGTTGCTATTCACGGTTCAAAATATATAATTTAAATTTTTACTCACGTGTATGGGCAATGATATAGTTGGTAGGAAGCGTAGAGCGCAATTGTAATTCGCTTCTTGATTATCATAACGTGGAAATGCGGTGTGCCATAGTGCATCATTTGTGATGTCATAAAGACCACGCCTTGTTTGTAGAATCGGATATTTTTAAAAATTAATTAAAAAATAACTGTTGTGAAAATGAAAGTATTTTCTTAGTCCATGTTATTGTTTTTGCTCATTTTATCAATTTCAGTGACAAAAAGTACTATTTTTGACTGAAGGAAACAACCCCATTCATGGATTACTTGGTCAGCTTTAAATTTCAAGTGGGACATTTCTTTTTAAAAGGATGGTTTGATATCAATTTACATAAATTTGCAATGTTTTTATATGAAAACAAAGCCAATATTTTGAAGAAGGGTGTTGCTTCCCCCCCCCCCCCCCCAATCACAGCACTGCCTACAACCTATATTAAAGTGATCACTTTTCCGTCAAGATTAACTTGGGATTTGAAAAGGTTAAAGCAATGATCTGTGGTTCGGCCATCTGAGCAGAATTTTAGCCCATCAATATCTTTCACTTTAAAAAGACGAATAACAGGATCATATCCCCCCTGAGTCTTCTTTGCTAAAAACTATACGTAATGAGTTTTTAAAGCTTGGAACCATAATGTAAATCTGAAAGCCCATTGATTAATCCAGTAGTTCTGCTTTAAACACTTCCCAATTAGCTAAATATTTTTCTTACGATGAGGGGACACAAACTGAACAGCATACACTAGAAGAGATCTAACTAAACTTACGTATAAATGTGGAACATCCTTAGAATTATGTAAAGTAGAACTATTTAAAAACCCCACATCCAGGGCCCGACTAACTAAAAGTGAGGCCCAAGGCCCACAATGGTTTGGAGGCCCCTCTCTATTCTATCACTTTAAACCAAGGCAAACTAATGTTCGACATCATTTAATAGAGGTATATTTTCAATTAATAAGCCTCTCTAATTTTTATTATTTTCACAAAAATATATGATTTTTTAATGCTAGATATGATTTTTTAAAGAGGTTTGGGGCCCCCTTAGAAAGGTGGGGCCCTAGGCCCAGGCCTAGTTGGCCTGTGCAGTAAGGATTTCTAGATTCCACCATCAACTATCCAAAAAATTCGCAAATCTGGTTTTCGGTGTTTCCCGCGCTTTTCCGACGTCACTTACGCTCCAAAACGGCTTTAATTAAAGACTATTCAATAAAATATTGCATTAGAATGTGACAATATTCATTTCTTTAGTATTCAGTTGGAATAAAACACGAAAATTTCAGACTTACGAGTGTACTTTTTAATTCAAGAAAATATTTCGGAAATGTTGCCCCGCGTTAAGGATAACCCTCTAAAGTTCGTTTTTGTAAACATTTTCTCGAATTATAGATGAGTAATATGGTATTTATTAAGAAACCGCTCATATTCTTTTGGGTACTTCAAAAAAATGCTCAGTTTTTCAAAAATTGCCAAAATGCGCATTTTTTAAAATAGCGGGAAAATTGGCAAAAGGTTGCCGGTTTTCTGGTTTCCTGGTTTTTCGGTTCCCGGATAAAAGGTTCTGCACTGTACTATAAAACTTCTAGCTTTAAATAGGTAAATTCAGCATTGTTTCTAGGTATAAGAGCTACATGATGCAATTCAGGGGTACATCTCTGTCTGATCAAATCAAAATCGATAACACTGGGAAACATTGAGACCTGAGAAAGAGATTTTTAAAGACGTACCATAATAAGAAATTGTACATTTTTACTTCCTTTTACAAAAAAGGAAGTATAGTATTCGCAAAAAAAATTTCACTCAAAAATCGGCCTTAATTCCCATTTTGCTCGCCCCCCGAATGAATGTTGAGTTTATTTTTCAACCCGACCACACGTGGATATATGCCTAGGAACGTACAGACACCCGAAATATCCATTTTGACGACCCCCGAGTTAATTACAACGAGTTTTCTCGTGACGTCCGTATGTACGTATGTATGTGCGTATGTATCTCGCACAACTCAAGAACGGAATGTCCTAGAAAGGTGAAATTTGGTACCTAGACTCCTAGTGGGGCCTAGTTGTGCACCTTCCCTTTTGGTTGCATTCGGATGTTCCTAAAGGGGTCTTTTGCCCGTTTTTGGGGGGGGGGGAATCATTGTTAATTTCGATGTAAACTCAAGTGGTGTTATAATTTGTCTTACACTTGGCGATATATCACCAGTCTTTTGGTCGCCAAGTTTTGTGGCCAACTTGGCCACAAATTTGGCGGATTTTTTTTTTCTTTTTAAATTTGGTTTAAATTTGGCCACTGTTGGTGATATTTAGGGAGTAAACAATTGAATCACATTAAAATTGCCAATAATGAGAAAATGACATTAAATTGAAGTAAAAGGAAGTCATGTGATGCACACATCAGTTTGTTTCTTTTAAAGTTAAATAGTGGGAGGTAAGAAAAAAAATGGCACTCACCGAAATCCATTCTGTCTTTGGCATCTCGTTTCATTAGGCGTAAAAGTAAATCTGTGAGTTCTAGTGAAGTGCCATTAGGTATGCTGCGGAGAAAATGAAAAGTTAAAATCTTAAGTAATGAGAAGACTTAAACATCTGAAATAAAATTTGATGAGGGGAAACAGATAAAATTTTAACTATTTATTTCGTTAAATATTTCAGCATTGTTTAAATGTTAATGCTCAACAGCTCATTTTTTTTTCCTTTTTAATTTAAAGTTTCTTTCTTTTTCCCCCTGTTTTCTTTTCTTCACAATTTTATTAGTTTCAACTATAGAAGTTTTGAGTAAAACCACTGGATTGCAACGAAGTTTTGAGTAACTATAGAAGTTTTGAGTAATCCTTCAACTGGATTGCAACGAACTGAGACTAGTAGTAAAGTTACCCAACAAAAAATCAAGAAGCAATCAAATAAATAATAAGATCAAACTTACCTAGGAGCTAAATTTGCATTTTTTTCATAATAGTGCTTTAACTGTTGTGGATTAGGTGCCTGAAAAAAAAAAAAAAGAGAGTTAGAATGATTTATTTGGCTAATCAATATTGATTCTCTAGTAGGGGAAAACCAAACCTGGCAGCATTGTGAAGGCTACACAGATCTTAATCAGAATGTTCAGGGTTTGTACTCAATTTAAGAAATAAAACGAAGGAGGTTTGAAGGAGTAAAATGAGATTTTGAAGGAGTACTTTTGGGCTGTCTTTAAATGATGTCACACTTTTTTTCAACATATTCGATCAACTTCGTCCAAAGTCACAAAGTGTCCGTATTTCACCTTACTCCTCCCCTTGTCACATGTCAAATTTTTCATAAATATATTGTCATGATAACTGCATGATGTCAGTTTTTATCACCTTCTCACTTCCCCTTGTCACAATTTTATAAACCCGTCTCCCCCTCAATTCATGATATCACTTGTGGATGACTCTCTTACATTGTCAAAACTGCAATTACTAAACAATTGTTCTTTTAACACAATCAAATCTACTTATGTATTTTTAAATATTAAAATAATTATTAGACAAACTGACTTTTGTTGCTGAGAGTGGTGAAAGGAAAAGCAATAGTCATAAAACTACATTTACTTCACTTTAAAATGTCTTAGTCACGTAATATTTTCACCTTCAACTTTTATGACTTTCATAATCAATTTGTAAATCACATCTTTATGAAAAAAAGAAATATACAAAATTACTATTGCATTAAAATCTCCCTTATAACATTGCCCCTTGTGACAAAATTAAGTTATCGATCAAAGTATTTTAAATTACTTTCACAGAGGAAGATTATGTAGTCTTGAACTAAAAAAGAAGGAGTTTTGAAGAAGTTAAAACAAAAATGAAGGAGTTTAAAGGGCCCTTCAAAATTTTTTTTCATTTGAAGGAGTATTGGAGGAGTTTTGAAGGAGCGTATGAACCCTGTAGATTTGCCCCAACTACAATAGTAACTGTAATTTGAAAGCAAATCGCTGGCTTGCCGTAAACAATGACTGAAACATTACGACAAAAATCATGAGAGTGGGGGAGGGGGAGGCAACATCATTCACACTACAGTTGGGGCAAACCTAATCTGGCAGCATTGAGAAGCCTACGCAGGTCCTAATCACAGCATTAGGACACTGCCAGGTTAGGTTCGCCTCACCTATAGTGTCCCAAATCTGGTAGTGCAGATGCAACAAACAGCAAAGGGGCGGCCCACAAATTATGATGTCACATTTTTTTCAACATTTTTGTCCTCTCTCACTCTTTTTTGTCACAAAAGCCGCGTTCATAACACACTTTTCGGCCCGGTAAATCCCTGCTCTGGCTCCGCAAAAAACTGATTGCAAAATTTCCTGTTTCCATGTAAAAAGAGGTTTCCCCAGAAAACGGTTTCTACCCAGCATCTTTAGCAGCTAGTAGACGAACTTGTTTCATATAGTGCATGCTGGGTAAAAACTCCGCTTTCACCTGTTTTAACTCCAGAAGCAAGGAGTAGAAAGATTCCACATATACCCCCGCAAATATCCAAAATGCAGTGAAAAGCCGGTTTTTTTCCGTGGTCGAAAGTGTCCATGGAAACAGCCCTAAAGTGTCACACTTCATCACACCCCCTCTCCTTTGTCACACTACTTTTCATAAACATATTCCTATAAAAAATGTATGACGTCACACTTCTCGTAACCCCTACCTCCCCCGTCAAACTCACAATTTTACAACCCCTCTCCCTTCTCAAAGCGGGACATCATTTGTGATAAACGCCCAAAGATAATATCAAATCTTATATAATCCAATCTTGGTATTCAGGGAATAAAAATCAGGGCAAGATGCTATGATTCTGAACATCAAGTTATAGCAATAGTTAACGTAGTCAAATGGACTTGCAAGATTTTGATCAACCTGTCACAGAAATGGCTAGTCACAAAATTGTTAGAACTCACTAACAAGAAAATAACCTCAATGAATGCTTAAACTCATTTGCTTTATTTATTTTAAACACATAATCAAATTCAACGGAGAAATAACACTTTTTTTTATGGTCATGACTTGAATCTCTATCTCTCCTTTTTTCACCAAAAAGCATTTCTCAAAATTAATAGCATTTCCAAAGACTAATAACACTAGTCTGCAAAGGAATTGCTACCAGAAAACTTTGAATGTCTTTGGGCTATTTTTAGCATGTTGAAATCAAATTTGTAGCCAGAAAGTTTCTATTACGCAACCTTTACTTTTTATGTGGGGAGGAAGGTTAATTTGTTACAAAAAGAGCTGGTTTAAAATCTTTTTGTTTTAATGACACAGTTAAAAGAAATTTATTTCTACATATAAAGTAACATTTGAAGAATATTCTGTGAACTTTTCATTCATTTTTTTTTATATAAAGAAATGAGCCATTGACAGCAACTCTTTACACATATCTCAAGATAAACAAAAAAAAAAACCTTTCACTGCAATGCTCCTTATAACTCCAAATGTGATGCGCTTAGCACTTATTCCGCTCATTTGAATGAGACTCTGCTTCTGCAAAAGCTGACATCGGTAAAAAATAATAAATTCGTCCATTTCCAGCTGTAAAACGGATGTTTGTCTTTCCATACAATTGTGGTAAGACAGTAAAAGGGTTTTATCAGTTCTTAAGTTTCTGTAGATAACGATGTCTAATTTATTTTCTTTAATTGATTTCAAATTTCTTGCAGCACTTACTTACAAGTCAAAACATCAGTTTTTCATTCAAAATGAAAATTTTTGTTATTTTAAAAACAGGTTAAAATTACATTAGCAAAAAGAAAAAAAAAACAGTTAGCAGGTGCTCATGGAGCACTAATATATAGTAAACAAAGTAAAATGCTTTTTGAGAGCAAGTTGCTCATTTTTATCTACCTCCAAAACAATTTTTTCCTAAAATTCTTTTTTTTTCAAATTCTTTTCATTCTGCATTTGCTTTTTGCTTCTATACCCCCCCCTCCCCTCCATCCTAGGGGTACAGAAGCCTCATTAGGCAAGAACTTACCATGAAAGGTGCCTTCCCGGTCAGACATTGGTATACAATGGTTCCAACACTCCAGAGGTCTGCTTTGGCGTCATACTTTAGAGACATGATCACCTCGGGCGCCTGTAATAAGACTCTTTTTATATATAGGAAGCACAAAACATGACTCAAAGCATTCACATTTCAACCAATCGGCAGTCGTGGGTCAAGAAATCTTTGCTGTAACCAAGGATAATTTTTCCTTTAAAGTTTTTTTTTGGCTGGTTTAAGATTAATTGTTTTTGGGTAAATGTTTTTGCCTTATGATTACTGATGGAGTTTACATGAAAACCGAAAGTCTAATGGCAACAAACCTTTATGTTTCAATATTATGGCACTGAAAATTTTTCTAAAATGTTACTTACTTTATATGGGTGTAAGTAAAGTTAATGGTGAATTATTAAGTAGTACTGAATTTTAATACAAGATATGAATCTCTCATAATTTTCTTTAACCCCTTCCCACTCGCTCCCGTGTCTATGACGTGCTGGGGTTTCGACCTCCATTTCTCGCTCCCGTGATAGCGCCATGCTGGGGTGTGCAATATTAACGCAACGAAACTATTAAACCCAATTCATTTATTTTGCCCGGAATATATTTTATTTCTCTCTTTATACACTAGATGGCAGCACCAGTCCATTTTAAATGTAATTGCAGAGATGAAGAAAGGAAATTTGGTACTAACTTACCAGATCGTGACGTTGGCCTCTGTATCTCAAGCTTTGAAATTTACCACACAAGAAAAATTTACTTATCTTTACTTATATTACACAAAATATTAATAAAATTATTTTTTAATGAAAACAAGACGTATTTCTTAAATTTTCGCTGCTTGATTGGGCTTGCTTGTTGACTTTTCACAAAATTTTAAATTTTTTTAAAATTTCAATCTAAAAATATTGAAAATGAAAAAATGAATGCACATGTTATTCATACACTTATTTTTATATCATTTTCTTAAATAAAAAAATAGACACTTTTATGACAGTTTTCTTGAAAATTATCCGATCGTTAAGGGGTTAAAAAACTACATGTTAATATAACAATACAAAAGAGTTATCAAAAGCTATATCTGCTGTGATCAGCAATGCTGGTCTTTGTCAATTTACCAATACCCATTGACAAAGGCTTATCCAGTTCAAAAAGAAAAGGGGGCAGGCCCTTCATTTGGGCAATTAGGAGGGGGGATTGCCCCCTTTCACAGATTTTGGAAACAATGTAATTCTGTATTTGGTGTATGTATTTTGTTCTTTTCCCCATATTAATGCATCAAATATATATATCCTTTGCTCTGCACTTCCCCAGAAAAATCTGAAATGATAGGCCTGGAGCAGGTACTTTTCTAAATGTATAAACTATTTCGCGGTGTGTGGGAAAGGGGTTGCATAATGCACATATAACCAAACTTTTGAAAAAGACGGAACAGTTTTTTTGTGGGAAGTTGGTGGAAAAGGGCTTTGTACTACCCTGTGTTATTTTCATAGCAGTAATGCGATAACAAGCCAACTAAACTCCAATAACTTTCCCTTTTCATTGAGTTCTCAAAGAAGAAATGTACACTTTCAAAAACAGTCACAAAGGTACCAGAGTCTAACACAGCAACAAGTAGGAAAATTTTAGCAACTGTCAATTATTCAATTTTTTGGACCTTTATTTTTTTTTCTACTTTCATTTGAAATATTTTCTATTTTGGAAAAGCTGCCCTCCCTTGCCTCTTTCTAGATATGCCCATGCCCACTCATGATCAAAGCCCTCTTAAAACTATTCATTTTATAATAAGAACGAATAACAGCTGCTTTTGGTAAACTAGTCCAAATGCCTACAAACTCATTGAAGTTATTTTTCCTAATTTCAATATTAGGTTGGGATTTAAAGGGATTAAAAGAATGAACTCTGGTCCTGCTATCCGTTCAGGAGTTAGGCCTGCCTACATTTTCTGTTTTAAACAAATTTAAAATTGAGTTTTAGAAAATAGGTTTAAAAACACAATTTATCATTTTAGTATAATTTGAATAATACAGTAAGTGAAAAGCATATACAGTAGGCTCTCTGTTTAATGACGCTCTATTTAACGACTTTCTCTATTTAAAGATGGCTTTTCATGGTCCCAGATGGACCACTATAGTGTTAAAAGCATTCTATTTAAGGACACTTTCTACTTAAGGAATTACCGCACCTCAAAAATGATGAAACAATCAAAAAAATTTGTATTGCTTATTTCAAAACTAAAAACTATTCTGAACACAGGGAAAAAGTTTCATTGCTTTAGTTTAAATATTTAAAAAGTAATGAGTGGTTTTAGGTCATGCTCGCTATGTGTTCTTAAGCAAAAGAAAAACTTTAAACTGCTTTTTCTCGATGATGGTATTTTTGTGTTTTCATGTCATTAGAATCTCTAAGGATTTTTTTCTATTAAAGATACAGCTTTAAAGTAACACTTTTTGCAATTGAGATAACATATTTGACAAAACTGTGCATTGGATAAGCATTTTATTAATTACTCAAATGTTTAGAGCATGTTAAACCTTTAAAAACCAATTAAAAAAAAAAAAAAACTTCGATTTTTTTACATAATTAATCACAGAAAATTTTCTAATAAACTCATAAGCAAATGAATGCACAGATTTTTAGAGATGATTGTAGTGATCGTTTAGCAAAATAAAATTTTTTAATTAGTGCAAAAATAAAAAAGCCTTAAAGATTTTAAAAAGTTGAAATTTTCCTCAATTTTTTGAATTTTCAAAAACAGTAGGCAATATTTTTAAATTTTGAAAATAAAGTATTGATTAAGAAATAAGTATGCATATTATAGTTTCAAAGAAATATAAAATTTACTTAAATTTTAAAAAAATGTTTGAAAGGTACTGTGACCCCTTAAGGACTTTTTTTTGTGGTCCCCTGAAAGTCGTTCAACAGAGAGCCAACTGTATATTAAAAAAGAGTTTTTACTTATTATTAATTCTTGTTATGATTTTAAAGTTAAGTTGAATTTCTTTCAAAACTTAAAACTATTCAATATGAAAAGTAAGCAAAAGATCCTCCATAATCCACAAAACAATTGAGGCAGTGAGAAATAAAGAAATGTAAGTGGATATTTTCACGTTTTGGAGAAAAACGCATTTAAAGTTCCAGTCCTAGGTAGGAGAACATTGAAAAGATTTTCTGAACCTGCTGTATAGCAGCACCTACCAAGGGACACTAGTACAATCTCTTATCCCAAAACACAGAAGAGGTTCACTAACCTTTTGTACTGGTTGTCTCCTAATTTTTAATTTTGGCCCTTACATCCCTTTGCTTTTCACTGTCTCAAATGAGCAAAAGTACTGTTGATTAGATGGAACAGACTGATGAATTTCAAAAAACTTTTCTTATTGAAATTTAATTTTGGTGACTATCTTTACTAATAACAAAGCTGAAAGTCTCTTTGTCTGGATATCTGAATGTCTGTCTGTCTGGATATCTGAATCTCTGTGACGCGCATAGCCCCTAGACCATTCGGCGGATTTTCATGAAATTCGGCACAAAGTTAGTTTGTAGCATGGGGGCGTGCACCTTGAAGCGATTTTTCGAAAATTCGATTTTGTTCTTTTTCTATTTCAATTCTAAGAACATTTCCGGAGCAAAATTATCATGAGATGGACGAGTAAATTACGAAATTATCATAACGTGGAACCGTAACATGGGCACAAGCCCATTGGCGAGATACGAAATTATCATAACGTGGAACCGTAACATGGGTACAAGCCAATTATTGACGAAAAAATTCACCATACATTATTTGTAAATAAACAGGCGAACCAAAAGCCCTTTTAATTTTTCTATTACGGGCAAAGCCGTGCGGGTACCACTAGTCTTGAATAAATGAAAGGGAACCTCACCATGTACATGGGCGACCCGCACAATGTGGCAGCCATGACTCCATCCGTGAGGAATCTGGCAAACCCAAAATCTGCGATCTTCAGTGTGATTTCCGAGGGGGCAGGGTTGGGCATGCCTGAGTGACACAGCAGGATGTTCTGTGGTTTCAAGTCCCGATGCACCACTTCCATCTGGTTCAAGACTTTCATGGCCTCGGCTGCAGAAGGGGAGAAATGGATTAGAGCAGCTTTACACCACAATTCATAACAAGGAATTATACAAGAGTAGGTTGACATAAAAAAAAGGTTCACACAGTTCTGGATGCAAAGTCCCAGGAACAGAAATTGAAAGTAGGGGGAAAAAAGCTAAATGCTTTATAGGCCAAAACTGTGTGACACTTATTAAAGCTAAAATGATCTTTTTCACTAAGCTGAAACATTAACTCTTTAACCACAGCAAAACTGAAAATCGAAATGGAGCAGGACACATCACAGTGGTATGCCATCAACCAGGATGACTTGCCATATTTGGGATGTACTTGCCCACTTTTCAAATGCTGGTTCTTTATCATTTCTGAAGATTGATAATTTTCTTTTTATGTTTAGGTAGAAAAATACAAATACAAATGTGACAACCAGCAACAAATTTCAGATTCTGGCTCTGTGCCCAACTAGGCTGTTCCTAGACAGTTTGTTAGTCCCCAATGAAAATCGATGGCCCTCTTACAGACGCTTACTCATTACAGCCTCCTCTAGTAAGCTGTTCCAAGTGTCCACAACCCAACTAAAGAAATAATTTTTCCTAATTTCCAGATTAGCCTTAAATTTTAATAGCTTAAAACAACGACCTCTTACGCTACTTTCCTTGCAAAAATTTTGCTCATTATCTTTCATTTTGATAAATTCAAACAACTGAATCATGTCCCCTCTGACTCCAGGCTATACATATCCAAGACTTTTAAGTCTGGCATCATAATCTAAATCTGAAAGTCCTTACTAGGCTAGCAGACTTTCTTTGAACCCTTTCCAATAAAGAACTGCATGGGATGAAAGATTATTTATTCCATTCCCCTTGGGATGAAAGGTGAGGGTAAAAGTCCCTTACGCTTGCTGTCAAGCTTCAGAAGTGAAAAAAACTAACATTTCAAAATTGGACAAGTTCACCTTTGATACGACAAAGTAACTTCTGCTGACAGTTTCAGAGGGATATTCAATTGAATTGCAACAGTATGGCATCGATTAAACTTTTTGAATTGTGTTAAAAAAATGATATATTTTTAAGGGACAAAACAAAAAAAAAGTAAGTATTACCAAAGGAAAAGACCTGGAAAATTTTAATGACTGAGAAGAATACATCGTCTCCTCAGTGTAACAGTAGGATGGATATCTTAGTGTTATTTCTGACATTAGACGTCTTAGTGTTGCTCTGAGGTGACAATATGAATGATGAAGGAAGACTAAGACTAAAATCTTAATGAGGGAAAAGTTTAAAAAAGCAAGAAAAAGTCAAAGTGACTGAGGAGAAAAAATTTGAATAAAAAAAAAAAAAGTCTAAGAAAAATTCCATTTCTTGAAAAGAAGAAGTAAGAAGTCCTAGTGACTGTTTGATCAAGGATTGTATGTAATTTGGCAATCTGCCAATTAAAGACGATTCCATCTGAATGAATCTAGCAGGGGAGAAGGGAAAATTACGATGAGATTTTGATGCATGCGTTTTATAATGTCACTAGTGCCTTATTCATTTATTGCATTCTCAAAAATAAAATAAGGGGAAACAAAAATAGTTACCATGGAAACAACAAAAAGAAAATAAAATATTTTCATTTCGTTCAGGAACGTAAAACAAAATGGTAAGCACAAAACTTTGTTGTGAATAAATAAATCAATTAATTTTTGCCATGAGAATATAGATCAAATATACTTTAGATTTAAAAATGTTGCTTGAGCAAATTTTCATTTTTACAAAACTAAGGTTAAATAACAGAGGCAAAAGTGCAAATCTGAAACAAACCAACATCACTATCTTACTAATATTATATATGCGAAAGTTTGTCTGTATGGATGTATGGATGTATGGATGGATGTATGGATGTTTGTTACTCTTTCACGCAAAAACTACTGAACGGATTTTGATGAAACTTTACAATAATATATCTTATGCATCAGAATAACACATAGGGTAGTTTTCGTCCCGTTATGGGGGGCAAAACCCCCTTAGGGGGGCAATAAAACACAATTTTTGTATAAATTCTCTAATATTGGGATGAAAAAATACTTGCACATATTTATATTATATGTCCATCGAAAGCTCTGATTTTTCTGCTGAAGATGGCACCTGTTCGAAATTTCTAAGTAGAATAAAAAACGAGTTATGAGCTTTTTAGATCCATGTTCGAAGGCTTTCCTCAACTCAATACAGTATTTAGTGTATCATCTCAACTCCCTGTCGATAGCGACAATTGTTGTATTGTTGACTTTCTTTGCTTTTCGTGATTGTTCAAGGCTTTTCTCAAGTCAAATCTTGAAGTAAGATTTTTGCACAAGATTGGCAAATAATACATGATTTGGCTGATGATTTTCCATTTAAACGGAACTTTAAAGTAATTAATGGTTTTTATTATTATTTATGCTAATTGAACACTTACTCATTATCCAAACAACCAGCAGATTGCCAAAATTTTTGCAGAAAGATTTCCGTAGCTGATGCATTTGGCAGTTTTTTCAACGTTGCTGTTTTTGAAGCCGAAGACTACGTCATAATGTTTCTCAGCTTTCACCATGTAAACAAAATATCGCCAATCAAAGAATTTTCAAAAGACTTTTTTTTACTGTGTTAAATAATCCAGCAACTAAATTAGGCAAATCCATAAACAGCACAAAAACTTCCATTAATTTTCCTTTTTGCACAATTTCAAACAATCACCAAATTTTATTACTTATTTTGGTAACATTTCGGATGAAACTGTTTAGCGCCATTTTATGGTGACCAAAAATATCTCAGCATCTGGCGACGATATCTCTGTAACGAAAATTAATATCATATCGTTTTATAAAGTAAGGAAAGAATGGGGGAGCATCATCGAAGGTACCTCGAAACGACTTTCGCAAATTCGGTAAAATCGCACCAAGAGCCACAATGATTGAAATTTCCCGAAATAACTAAAGCAAGTATAAGGGGATTACGAGCGCAGCTACTTTTTTTTAATCACTTCGTACTTCATTAGCCATACAGAGAAGGTTTTAGACTCCATTTAAAAAAAAAGTATCAACAGATTAATCTTTTTAAACATGAGAAGATTAATTTCATGTTTTTTAAATTTGTATATGCTTAAATATAGTGCTTTCGTTTCTAAATCAATACTACTTTGTTTTTATACTTATTGCTATTTTAGTTTTATGGATAAGGAAGAAACTCGATTTTTAATCACGTCAAAAAGATGTGTTTTAAATTCTTTTACTTAAAACAGAAAACAAAAGCAAGTAACGATTTTTTCTAATAATTATTACTGACCCAGGCAACGCCGGGTATTTTTGCTAGTAAGCTAATAGATACGTCCATTTCCGCCTATAAACCAGATATTAGCCTTTCCATGTAACCGATGGTCAGACAGTACCTTACGAAAAAGACTGATTAATTGAAAAATTCTAGACAAAAGTGAAAAATTACAATGAACTAAGAGAAAATCCTAATGACATGAGTATGGGGAAAAAATTTCTTCCCAATTATGAGGATTTATAAGGACTATTATGGATAGCTATATAAAAAATTAATAAAATCAATGAAAATAATAAAATAAAAAAGAATGAGGAGGTGTTTTAAAGTAACAGAAAGGTGGAAAATAAAACAGCATTGAGAAAAAACAAGCCGAAAATAAATTTAAAAAAAAAAACTGTAAATAAAAACTGAGGACATTTTTTATACATAGATTGAATTTCTTACCGATCTGCCTGAGAAATAGCCTTATTGTGTCTTCACTCAGACTGCCTTTAGCTACAAGTTAAAAAAAAAAGTAACTCAGTGAATTATAAGAAGAATGCAAAAGACACTTAAAATGCACAGTGTGATAGAACTTGATACTTACAATTCAAATACTCTGACAAGTCTCCCCCATTACAATACTGAAATATAAATAAAATATTTTATTAAACAATCAACACTTTGAAAATAGTTAGAATAGATACATTTTTAAAGCAAAATAAGCTATTTTTTCTTCTTCTAAAAATAGAGCTGGTATTTGTGAGTGTATTGTTAAATTGCATTTTTCAATTTGATTCAGAGCAACGCAACAAAAGAATTCCAGTGCAATTTGTGCAAAATAGCTATTGAATTCATGTATTCTTTAATTATTTTATGGAAGTCAATTTATGAGAATAATTAAATATTTTTTTAATGACAAAAAATTTTTTCACAAAATATATATATATATATATATATATATATATATATATATATATATATATATATATATATATATATATATATATATATATATATATACAGAAGATTTTTCAAAAATTCAAAGCAAACTCATGCATGAGTGTCTAAATGTGCTTATAATCGATATGAATTTTATTGAAATCAAAACTCCCCTAGTTTTAACTAACTATTCACATGGGTTTGTCAACAGATGTACTGTGGCACCCCCCCCATGCTTTTTATAAAAAATGAATCCTAGTAAGACATTTATACTTAACTATTCAAATTTTTCTATTCGGGAACATCAGCCCCCCCCCCCCCTTTTTTCGGAATCATCTTGAACACTATTGGTATCCCCCACGCTCAATCTCTATGTATGATTTGGTGTGGGAGGGAGGGGAACGGAGAGAGAAACCTCACTTAATCATTTATATCCAATGTGTGTATTCTCTACTCTCAAAATATAAAAACCTTACTGATTATGTTTTGAACCCAACTGAACCTCTTCTTTCTCTCATAGCTTTTAAATCAGTTATTTAATTATTTTGTTGTAAGGGGGGGGGGGGAGGGGGTTGATTCGACCTCATTTTAAGAATGCAAAAAGGATTTCCTTCTCACTTTTGAAAGTTACCAATAGATGACAGAATGTGGATGTATTTTGAAATTATTGTTTCATTTATTTATTAACTGGGGCCTAAGATTGATGAATGTAAACCTTAAATAATTAGCTTCATAAAATATCAATGCACAATAAATGGCGCTTCTATCTATGGTCTATGATGGCACTATTTGTGAGTAAACGACATGAAACAGTACTTACAGGGTCCATTATGAAAGTAATGAGCATTTACTGGCAAAATATATTTATTGATCGTAATTTGTACAAATGTTCAATATTCTTCAAAATACATTCCTCCTGCATCAATACACTTGCGGAGACGTGTTTGCTACGCCTGAAAGGCACCCTGAAACTCTTCCAAGGGAATGCCTCTCAGGAACGTTGTAACATGGTGTTGGATGTTTCCCAAGATTCCCCAATGTTTTCCTTTCTTCTCTCTCTCTCTCTTGAGTCGCGGAAACAAAAAGAAGTCACATGAAGCTAAGTAGGGACTGCAAGGTGGTGAGGGATCACCGGGGGGGGGGGGGGGCATCCATAACGGGGTTCGTCGGCGACCTCCTCCTGGCTCTCTTTGAATGCCTTGTGCCACTTCCCAGACTGTGATCTTGAAATACAATCGTCCTTGAAGGCTTCTTGCAGCATCTGGAATGTTTCGGTTGTATTTTTTCCAAACCTCACGCAAAACTTTATGGCGTATCATTGTTCAAGCGAACGATCCATTGCGTTATGTTACAAAAGTTGAAAACATACTTCAAGTGGAGGCACTTATCTCCGCTCACACTGCTCAAAAGCAACTGACGACTGGATGCATTGAAAGGGCATATCCCGCACCACATTTCCCAGCCGGTTTTACCGTGCTGCCATCTATCTTCGCGTCACAATAACATTATGCTCATTACTTTCATAATGGACATTGTATATTGTTTGATCTAACTTTAGGTCTGTAGAGGTAAAAATTGAAATCATGACTGAATGTCCTCCGTTCTCGGATTATGCAGCTTATGTTGGTTTAATAACTATGTGTTCACTTCTCCGCATCCTTCCCAGGTGGAAAAAAACTTAAAAGTAAAATTTCTGCAACCGTATAAGTTTTCACTTTTGTTGGAGTAGTCTAGCAGTTTTGGAATTTTAAAGAAATTTCTTTTAGTACCGCCGTTTAATTTCTAGCAAAGTAGTGCAAGAACCTTATAGACTTAAGATCTTGTTTTCTTACTAAAACCGACTTCTTATGGGAAAAATGGTAGCCACAGTTTTAAGATGTTGGACTTCGGAAAGTTGCTTTGTGCAATGCATAATTTCCTTTCCACCACCATAGGAAGACATTCCCTCACCAGAAAGAGATAACACCAGGTCCATCAATTTGCTAAGAGCAATGGAGGAACGAGATCAAACACATGGTTCCAAGACATATAGAAAGAACACCAACTATCCTGAGATGGGCTTCCTCTATACCATATACTTTATGTGCAGCAACTTTGTAGCTCTTCAGAACATAGAATTCCCGTTCCACAGTCATCTCCTCACGAAAAAATAAATAAAAATGGTGGAGCTGGCAGAGTCTGCTATTCAAGCTCACTGATCAATAGTTCCTTGTAGACACAACACCAACCAACGTATTTTCTAAGATAAATATTCTGAATTTCATCTAACGTGTGTATAAAATATGTGCATCACATAATGTAGATATCGGAGCTAAGCTTCCATACAAGTTATAAACCTAGTAGATGACATTTCATAGCAGCTAAGTAAGTAACATTTGAAGGGGAGAGAAGTAAAAGGATGAAGCAAATTCCTTTAAATTTCGAGCAAAACTCGTACCAAATTCAAAACCTAGCCAGGATTTTGTTGAAAAGTTTATCTAAATCACGCTGTATAGCATCACCAGCCAGGGGAACTATAACCACCCCTTGCCACAAAGCAGATGGAAATGTGTCCAACCATCTTCACTAGTTATTTTCAAATATTTAATTTTGATGCTTACACGCTTTGGCTTCTGTAGTTGAAGCCTAACCTAACCTGGAAGCATTGTGAAGGCTACGCACATCCGAACTCTAGCATTACGACGCTACCGGGTTAGGTTTGCCCTAGCTATAGGAGCTTCATTATCAAATTTGTTGAAAGAGCAGAGGGTAGAATTTCCAGAATTTCAAGGACTCTTCGGTGCCTACGGAGTTATTCCAGATCAAAAGGTGGATGTAAACAAACCTCTTATCATCCCAATCGCCCAGTCGACCGTAAAGCTTCCTTCCCAAACTCATCCCACAAATAACATGCGACACTCACTAATCCTGGATACTTTGTTGCTGAGCGTCTTGGCTGATAACGAACGAGGCTTTAAATTTGTCTCGATTCAACGTCGAAGGCCTTTCGTGTTTATGCAAGGAAAACAAACGAGCGTGCGACGTATTTTAATGTATTAGATAACCCTGCTCGGTAAACAGCGTTTTCTCCATCTCGACCTCGAAACGCGAACACGTGCTCTCTCCTGTTTGTACACAAGCGGCCGAAAAGCGTACTCGGGGAGAAAAAGCTCTTCCACGACAACGTTGGCTGCGATGAGGTCACTTTGAAGGGCTTCTTTTTTAGTTCAGGTGACCGATGGTACGAGAAGGGAAAGGAACACATGGCAAGGAAGGTAGCTTTTCTGAAAGAACATCATACTGAGGAAGAAAAAAACTGCTGGTCAAATAATCGCCAAGGAAATGGAAATTTAACACACAGACAGCTCGACATGCTTCAAAGAAAATGATGGAATTACATCAGGGTTTTAACGACATCAGGCTTTTAACGAAAGCACATTTCAAGAGAAATTCAGTTCTAAAACAACGAAATCAGGATTGTACTGTTGTTTCGCAATAAAATGCATTTTGAACTCTCAGAATGCTGTGATTCTCGTCTATAGACAACGCAGAAAATATGATAGGTATTTAGATTTAATTAGTCAGGGGTTCCCACTCCGCCCAAGAGCAATGATGTATCCCCCCAAACAATGCAGTTCGTCCTCCCCAAAAACGAGACCTCACCCAAAAAACGAAAAGATACACCAAAAAGTTTCGATGGCGCTGTCTGCAGCATGACTCCCTTTTGGTAGGCATTTCTGAGTTCGTTGAAATACCTTAGTTGTAAATATTTAATGTTCAAATCGAGTTGGAATTTCAAAATCAAGGTAGGTTCTTCTTCGAAAAGGGAAAAGGGGGGGGGGCGGAGATTTCAGGTCCGCTTGTAAACTTCATGAAGCTCAATTCGGCCATACTCGACTGGTGTTCTCTTGCAATCAAAACGGTGAATGCCAACACGAATAGCGAAAAAAAAGTAGAGAAACTAAGACTATTTCAATGCTCTTACAAGTTTGGGTGAAAAACATCGTTGTAAGAAATGAAAAGTCCAATGTGATTTATATACTTTCTTGAATCAAAAGATTCATTCAAAAGGAATATCAGATTGCTAAAACATGGGCGGATTTATGGGGGGGGGGGGCAGAGGGGGGCAATGCCCCCCCAGTTTTGGGAGTACTTTATGTAGTAACAACACATTTTCCAAAAATTTTTTAAAAAGTCATTATTATTTTTCCTTTTTGACTGGAGTCCAGAAGGACATGGGTAGGTTTATAGGAAAGGGGGGGCATAGGAGGCAAGGCCCCCCAGTTTTGAGAGGACTTTAAAAGGTAATAACACATCTTCCAAAATCTTGAAACAAAAAAATTATTATTTTTTCTTTTTTGAATAGTTCAATGAAAATGAAGAGAATAGCGAATGTCCTTTTCTGATGGGAGAAAAGAAAACAAAAAGAACATTAAATAATAATAGTACAGCTGTCACTGGGGTGCTGAAAATATGCCTAAATTAACTATTTTGGACTGAAAACCATTTGGGCAAGTATGTAAATGAAAATATAGGCTAAACGAGCTATGCATTCAGCTGCAACACTTATAATAATTGACGATTATTTTTAAATTAGAACCTGAAACAAAGGGAACCCCCCTCCCCCATTTGCGCTAACAAAACAATCTACTCGTTATGATTTGTTTTCTTTCTTTTCAGAATGTTTATTTTCAATTTGCTTGATTTCAAAAACTAGATATTTTGTGTTGTTACAGACGAAAGATTTTGAAGAACCTTCTGGATTCACACGTTCAGTTTGGTAAAATTATAAAATCCTTTAACCGTAAAAACTGACGAATTTTCGTAAAAATTACAAAAATCTGCAGGTAAGAGTGAATTACAGGACCGGATTTGCCTATAAGATAAACAAGCTATAGCTTTGGGCCACTGCTTTGAAGTGGGTCCGTAACTTGCAAAAAATTACATTATTTGTACCTTAAAAAAAATGGAAAGTGCTTGAAAAAACTAATTTCATTTTCAGGTGCTTGAAAACCTTGAATGTTTGGAAACATGGGGCTACAAACCTTAAATTTTAAAATTTCTAACAAATGGTGGGGGGAGGAATGCCAAAATATATCAAATTTAGCTCCTTGCTACATCCTGCATCAAAAGTGTAACAATCATGGTTCTTACGTTTGTAACATATTACTTGAGATAACTTTTTGTGACTCACGTGTTTCATATCCTGCTATTTATTTAATCCTGAATGCAGTATTTTGGAAATTCTTTTGTATTGATTGCTTTTATCTTGCTTCTACTGCATAAAGTTAATCTGTTTAGCCCAGAAAAAAATTATACACTACCTCTATTCCTTTTCGTTTTCTGCACTGCTAATAATTTAAAAAAAAGGTTGTTGTAATGAGAGAATTCTATAATTTATTTTTTCTTTTAAACTTCAAATAGCTGTTTTTTTTACAAAGTTTGAATAATACTGTGCAACTGTATAATCTAGTACTCAATTTCAGAGACTGGAAAATGCAAATGAGGTGCCTTAAATTATCAAATGTTCAAAAATCCTTGAAAAGAATTGGCGCAGTTTAGCCTACTAGGGCTCTTGTGCCAAAACACCCAATCTAACCAACCAAACCCTGAAAATAACTAGACACTTCTTTGAAACTCAAATGTATAAATTATGAATTGTTCTAATAAGTAGTATGTTACTCTCATGTTACATATTTTCTAAATCTGTACTGAATTCTTTTTAAGTATTAACTTACGTCACAAAGCACATTTAAATCGTAAAACTTTTTTTTAAAAATTATTTGTTTTTTTTTCCTGAGATTTTTGTCTATCCAATTAACCCTTGAAAGGCTTCAAAATACAGAATTTTATATCCATTTTACAAAATTTCCTCCGGGGGAGAAACCCCCAGACCCCCTAAAATTAGAGATATTCTATATCCCACTTAAAAGGGAGCCTTTCGTCACTCTCTTGATACCAGTCACCTCTCTGTTCAAAAAAGTTCAGTTCAAAAAAGGACAATATGAAAACACACATTAATGAAAACTATACACGAAAAAAGTAAAGCATGCCCTTATGCATTGCAGAAAAACAGACCAAAATCGGGGGGGGGGGGGAGGCAATTTAAAATGTTGCTGAAAAAAAAATCCTGCCCCCCCAGGAACTCAGTCCTAAATCCGCCTATGTGCTAAAATAATGATTTTTTCTTTGTCTGGAGAAACATCAAACTGGATTCTACGCTTTGAAGCTATGTATGAATGCCAGAGGCTTCACTGTAAACAGACAGTGTCAAATTGGAATTTAACTTTTATAAATCTTACCACACAGATCTATTCGAAACAATTCATTCCACTCGACTTCGTTTATGCACCTCAAGTGAGGTAATGTGGAATTTGAAAAGCTGTTATTAATCATGACGAAATATCAACCAATATCTCAAACACCAACATCCAGTCTACACCATCATCGTGATTTGACAAAGTTTTGCTACTATCGAATATCATCTCAGGGTTATTGGATAATGAGTCTGCTACACGTACATTCATTGCAAAATATATCGTCTGCCCCAAAGATAATTAACATTCATCTGCGAAAATGATCAACAGCTGGTTCCCAATCAAGGGTCCACGCTCATGTGCGAACCAGTCTTCTTCCAGCCATTTAAAATTGACCAGAGATCGTTCATACAAAGGCGCGGCGGCATTTCGAGGCAAAAACTGGTTCTCAGAAAGGATAGGATCGAGAAGAACAAAAAAGAAAGATGCTAATCATTAGCCATTTATCACCCTACTATGCCCCGCGAAAATGAGTGCTGGTATTTGGGCCGAAGCTCATTAAGTCATTAAGGAATGAATTTGAAAAGCACGAAACAAAAGAAAAAGGAACAGAAACGTTCCTCACTGCGTGCAGAATGAAAAATTACTGGGACTATCATGCATAACAAGTCGTCTTAAAAAAAATCAAAATTGCGAAATCCACAGCTTCACTACTTCAATCTTTCAAGTTCGGGGTTTTTCGTCCTCAGCAGACGGATGTAAACTTTGATACAGGGTAATTTTTTCAGTTTTGGAGATAAAACTTAATTTATCTAGAACTGATGTACAGGGTCCATTATGAAAGTAATGAGCATTTACTGGCAAAATTTGTTTATTGATCGTAATTTGTACAAATGTTCAATATTCTTCAAAATACATTCCTCCTGCATCAATACACTTGCGGAGACGTGTTAGCCACGCCTGAAAGGCACCCTGAAACTCCTTGAAGGGCAGGGGTGCCCATCCCCCCCAAGCTCAATGGCGCAAATTCCCGCCCCCCCCCCCCAAATTTTCGCGCTTTCGAATCGGGTGAAACATAACAGTTTTTAGAGTGTTTAATTTTCAGTCATATTCACGGGGGGGGGGGGGGAGCCCTAACAAATACCTTTTGAACTGAAATATTGTTGGATTGTTGACCCACCTTGCCTTCCCAAAGTTTACAACGTAGACCTTGAGTAAACAAGTTTTTGGGTACCCCTGAATTTTGCTGCACCTTATTTTTTTTTTTTTTCGAAATATGATATTACAGGGAGAGTGCATTAAACATTCTGGCTTGGGATGGAGTCATTACTAGATGTATATAATATGATTCATGAAACGGAAATTTATTGTCACTTAGATAGGGGGTCCAGGAAAATTTTCGAAATTGTAGTTTTAAAACTACTGTTTTAGACGATCTCTAGTGATATTAGGGGGATAAAAGGTTTGGTGCCCTCTTCCAGGTGATTTTTCAATATTGAACCTTTAAAAGCTAAATTGTAGATAGTTTAGCGTTGTGTTAAGAAGGACTCTCCTTCGTTTTCACGATTGTATTTTTAAAATAGCAGGTTTAGACTATCTGTGTTAATATTACGGAAAGAAGATATACTAAGACTCGCTCCAGGGAAATTTTCAAAATTAAAGTCTTAAAAACGCTATCTATGGTTGGGGAAAAGCAGCATTTTGAAATTGAACTCTAAAATCGCAGTTGTAGCTAACTTTTGTGACGTTAAGAAAAAGAGTATTCGGAAGCTCTCCCAAAATTTTCTCGAAATTGAAGCCCTGA
Source organism: Uloborus diversus (assembly GCF_026930045.1). Lineage (NCBI taxonomy): Eukaryota > Metazoa > Arthropoda > Arachnida > Araneae > Uloboridae > Uloborus > Uloborus diversus. The sequence goes on along the minus strand of NC_072736.1, from coordinate 3,679,170 downwards.
AATCAGTTTTAAGACGATTTTTCAATAATGTTGACGAGAGTGCGGGAGGGGGAGAGAGAGAGGAGCGCTCCACCTAAATGTTCGAACTTGTAGCTTTAAAAACGCAGTTTTTATAGATCTTGATAATGTTAGTGGAAGGTGAATTTCGGTGCCATTCCCCGGGAAATTTTTTGAAATTGATACTCCAAAAACACATTTCTAGGCTTTTCTTTGATTGTGTTAAGGAAAGAGGGGGGAATCAGGGGCTCTATAATTTTTTTCAAAATTGCAGTACTATAAACGAAGTTTTAGATGACTCTTAATGATAAAGAGGGTGTTATTCTACCGTTACAGTAGGGACGCTCTCCTGGAAGTTTTCCAAAATTGAAGTCGCATAGCCAAAAAAGATGGATTACACACACCGTAACAGATATTTTACGGAAATCCTCAAAAATGGATTCAGCTATTAAGCGTACATCGAAAATCAGAACTCGAGAATTTTAACGAATCAAATATCCTTCTACACATATCAGATGTAGAAAAAAGTAAATATGATTCACGTAAAATAATTTAAACACCTTAAGAACAGACTGTTCTACTTCCCATCAGTAAAAACCAACATCACTGAAAGGTTTAATAAAAACCATCTAATGATAAATTAAAACAATCAGTTTAAAAATGGTAGAGAAGATGGGGGTAAAAGTGAAATGAAAAATTCTTCGCAAGCTTAAACTAGTTAATGAAGAAAATATATTAATTGTCGATTAGAGGGATAAAAAATATGTTATTCGCCAACTTCAAAACTATAGTTTTTAACGATTGTCAAATGAATCAATGAAAGACTAGAGTATACTGGTCAGAATTATTACAAACAATAAACATTGTTAACCTCTCTCCCTCTCATCACTGTCACACGTATTCATCATGCAGAATTGTTCTATTTCCAGAAAATTTACGAAAAATTGAAAAGAAATCAAATCGTCTGATTCAGTTTTGAAACGGACACCAACTCCATGCCGTCTGTGATGTTAACTTCATTAAAAAAGAGACACGGCCATTAAATTTTGGAAAGAGTACCAAAGCCGTTGCTAGGTCAAAAAAAAAAAAAAAAAAAAAGAATGGGGGGTGGGGGAGGGTACGCTTTTGGCGGCCCCTTAGTTGTTTCAAACGCATGGTCCAATATGCAGAGAGAGAAGATTTGGCTTCTAGTTTAGCAGAGATAGTCATATTACTAGACCTTTTAGTACTAGCAATATAGATTTAATCGTAAGGATAATATTCAGTTAGAATTAGGGAGTGGTGGAGAGCTACCTTCTTGCATTATTTTGAAATTGAAGACATAAAAACGCAGTTTTAGACTATATTTTAAGTTTGGGAGGAAGGAGAGAGGAGGTCCAACATAGCCTCTCCCGATATTTTTTCCGACTTTATACTTAATTATGTTCAGAAGAGGGGGTTCGGGGGCTGTCTCCCTCGAATTTTCAAGATTGTTATTTGAAAAGTTGTTTTAGTCGATCTAATGGTGATGTTAAGGAAGGAAGAGACTCGAAGTCATCGTTCTATAGTTTTTCAAGATGCAAAATTCAAGCACGCATTCCCAATTGTGAATTATTTCTGATTGTGACAAGTACGAGGGGGTCGGGGGGTTCTCCCCCTTGAAGAAATTGAAAATCGTAGTTCGAAAATGCAGTTTTAGACGATCTGTGGTGATATTAAGGAAAAGAGAAAAAGGGGCCACCCCACCCCGAATTTTTTTAAAAATTTTGAAGCCTTAAAAACGCGATTGTACACTTTTTTTTGTTAAAATTCAGTGCACCGCCAGATTTTTTTTATAAGTACAGCTCCGAAAACATAATTTAAGCCAACCATCGATGAAGGGGGGGGGGAGTTTTGAAAAGGCTCGCGATCAGAAATGTTTCGTAATTGAAGCACTAAAATCGAGATTTAAGACATATTCTGATGATGTTAACGAGAGAGAAAGAAAGGGGGGAGGGAAAAAATCTCTCAAAAAAATTTCGATGTGTTGAAACCGCAGTTTTCGAAGATTTTTGGTAATGTTAATGCGTGGAGAGATTCGGAGTCCTCCCCTGTCAAATTTTCAAAATTGAAATTTAATTAACGCAATCGTAGACACTTTTAAATACTGTAGAAAGTTTTGGAGATCTCCCCCGAAAAATTTTCTGAATTGAAGCCTTAGTAATGAAATTTTTGAGGATCTTCTGTAATATTTGGAGGACGACAGTTTTGGGACACCTCAGGGAGTTTTTTAAAAGTCCAAAAGACGAAATTTATTCGACCTTGAATGATGATTAATGATTAATTGAGAGGGCGTTTCTCGGAGGTTCCGTTGGGAGCAAGCACTCTCACGGTTTTTCAAAATTGCAGTCTTAAATACTCAGGTGTAGGCCATCTTTAATGACGTTACGGTAAGGGATGGGGTTTGAGAACGTTTTCCCGGAATTTTTTCAAAACCTAAGTTTTAAAAACTTACTTCCAGGTCAGCTTTCGGGACGTAAAAAGAAGGGTTTGGAGTTCCCTACTCTTTCGTTCAGTTTGGCTACGTCACTCCTGTCTTCATTGAAAATTTTAATTATTCATAAACATATTGTGGTAATATTTTCTTCCAATTTTCCTTTGCCAAACGCGGTTATTTGCTTGGATTTTCTATAATAAAGTTTTCTGTTTCCCGCCTAATATTTTTGGTTTCTGACAGATACAAGTGTTTGCGGCCTTAGAAAAAGAACTTTTAACATTTTGAACGAATGTGGTAATTTTCTGCGGTACCCAAGGTCTCTATTCCACTTCATTTTATTTTAAATACGCCACTTGCATATCTTGATCAAGCTTTGATTTACTTACGATTTTTACATTCAAACATTTAGAACTTTTGGTGTGAGTAATCGTTACACAATACTTTGAATCTCTCGTTGCATTTAACTGGTTTTTTTTCCTCTCTCACTCTTTATTTCAAATTTATTTCGGCGACCCATACATTTTTCTCTACTTAGGAATGATTTTCAGAACAACATTTTTCATCAAAATAAATAAATAAAATACATATAGGAATGTTTCGACGACCCATATCTTATGGTGTCCTAATGAAGTTGTCCTATTTATTTATGTTTTTTTTTTTCTTTTTGACTGAAGAACCATGAAGCATGGTTTTGTATAACCAGGGCCGCCGACAGACAAGGCGCGCACCATGTTAGTTTTGTCGCCGGTCCTCCCTCCCATTATGCTAATTTTACTCTATGCACAGTACTTTAATTCGGGCCGAGCCCATAGTTTCCGCCTAGGCAGACATGTCCACTCTGCGGCCTAGTCAAGAGTGTACTGTACTGAATGCTTTTTTTTTGCGTTAATAAGTGTTTGAAACGTACATTACTAAAAGAGAATCATGGATGTTCCCAAATTGTATTTTAAGATTACATTTTCTATTCAAATTTTACAGAAAGACTTTTTGTCACTATTATTTCAATAGTTCATTTATAATAACTATTTTAATTTTGAAAAACAACGAAGAGTTTCCCTTTTTCTTCGTTAGTTGCATCGCTAAAATGAAATTGGCGGCCCTACTTCTGAAAAACGGGGGGGGGGGAATGCTACGGCAACGGCCCTAAAGAGTACACGAAAAAAGTATTTTTAATGCATCAATTTTTTATAGAATGAGTTTAAATCTTTTTTCTTTCCAAAGTTCAAAAGTTTCATTTTCTAAAGGAAAAACTTTCATTTTCTAACCTTCTGGAAACCCCCCCCCCCCCAAAATTTTTATGGCGCAACTTGCGCCATAATCCCCCCCCCTGTGGGCACCCCTGTTGAAGGGAATGCCTCTCAGGAACGTTGTAACATGGTGTTGGATGTTTTCCACGGTTTCCCAATGTTTTCCTTTCATCTTTCTCTTGAGTCGCGGAAACAAAAAGAAGTCACATGGAGCTAAGTCGGGACTGTAAGGGGGTGAGGGATCACCGGGGTGTTGCTCCGGCCCAGGAAATTGGTAATGATGAAGGCTTTGTGACTTGAAATGCAATCGTCCTTGAAGGCTTCTTGCAACATCTGGAATGTTTCGGTTGCATTTTTTCCAAGCCTCACGCAAAACTTTACGGCGTTTCGTTGTTTAAGCGAACGCTCCATCGTGTCATGTTACAAAAGTTGAAAACACACTTCATGCGGAGGCACGTATCTCCTCTCACACTGCTCGAACTCAACTGACGACCGTATGCATTGAAAGGGCATGTCCCCCACCACATTTTCCAGCCAGTTTTACCGTGCTGCCATCTATCGTCGCGTCACAATAACATTATGCTCATTACTTTCATAATGGACCATGGTTTAGCATTCAAGTTTCAAATCCTGACATTTAAGAAAAAAATTCTTATTCAGACAAATACTTTTGGTCTTAGAAACATACACACGATTATTTGTCAACAGATGGGGAGCAAGGAGCAACAATATCTGGAATATTATTAGTTTAGTCGCCAGAATTTGATCGGTTGCTCCCTTTAACCAATTTACCCATTGAAGGGGTACATAGAGAAAACTCTTGAAGATGTAGTAAAAATTGTTAACTGTTAAGTGAAGATTTAAAAACTTCAAGACCTGTTTGGCGTTTTGTCTGATGAAACGGACAGTTAACGCAAACAACTTCTTCCTCCCTGAATGGTTAAGTGACTGTTCAGAGGTACACTGTTGACAAGATTGTGATTCGGTTCACAGTTTTCCTTATAAAGGGAGATTTTGATGTAAAACTTACCGATATCGTAGCTGCAATATACACCTATTTTCGTCTTACGATAACACACCTATATTTATCATACGTAAGTATACATAAGGCGTCTATTTTTCATCAGTTTTACTTGCATATTAGTAAGTACTTAGTGGGCCTCAAAATTGTTTTCACAAAATTTGTGGGCCGCAGACCTAAAAAGGTTGGGAACCGCTGCTCTATAATGAACACCCCCATAATCCAGGGTTGGCTTTCTGCCGGCAGAAACTAGTTTTTGCCGTGCCAGTGGCAGAAACTGGTTATAACCGGTAAAAACCGGCAAAAACTGGCAATAACTTAAAAGTGTCTTTAAGAACTTTAACTTTACTTAAACTTTTAAAGTAATTACTAAATGATATTCGTTTAAATAAACTGAGATATCAAAATTCATTTCAAAATTGTAAAAAAAAAAATCCTATACTAATTCCCTTGATTTAGTTTAGAAAGGGAACTTTTCAACTGCAGATGCTTCTAATATTTGCATTAATCTAACAAAGGACAAAAATCATATGGGTTCTTAGGCAAGAGGAGTGACATACAGAACTAAACAGGCATTACTGATAGTAATTTGCTCGCTTTATATGCTTCATCTAAACTGCTTGTGATTGAAATTAACTTGTGCTTCAAGAAGAAAGTGTCAGAATTTTATTGCCAATATTAACCTAGATTTTGTATGTAACTATTGTCACAGCTTTGCAAAACAAACTGGCCCCATTTCTCGAAACTTATTTTTCCAGTTAAATTTTTACCACTTTCCCAGTTACTAGATGGTGGACCAGTTTGAAAAAATATACAATAGATGAAAGTTTCACGAATATTGTTTGCTCCTCGATGCATTGCCTGCTAGCTCTTCTGTTGCAAGAATATTCTTAAGTTCCTCATTTGTGCACATAAAATTGAAAAAACTGTTTGGATTTTTTAAACCACCTTTTCTAAGAGGCAACTGCAGGGTCCAAACAATGTAACATTTGTTGCAATGTAACAATTGATTGTGCTTTAGTTAACAATTAATTATTTTTTCCATGTATTTTCTACTGTGTCAATAATTAATTTTTTGTCATTTTGCGAGTTTTTGCCAGTTTCTGCCGCAAATGTGGCAGAAACTGGTTTTTGCCATGCCGGTTTTAACCGGTTTCTACCAGTGGTTTTAACCGCCTTGGCAGAAACTTGCCAACCCTGCCATAATCTAGGGCCGGATAGTGTATGTATGGTGTTTTTGGACTCGGCATTTTGACTCCAAACATTAAAAATATGGAAAAAAAATGGAACATTTTGACCTTCATCCCAAGTCCTGCAACAACTTTTGCACATGATCTTAAATTAAAGTTTGTATGAAAAGAGATAGTAGCGAATATACGTGTTGGCTTTTCAACTTCCAAGAAAGTAGTTTGGGCTCTGAGGCTACATATGTTTCAAAAAGCACTGAAATGATAGCAGCAAATATTTTCTTTCCTTCCACGCGGACAACTTCGCTAAGTGAGACATCTTTGAGTGTTTTTGAAACGATGATATCGGCGCTCTACTAAGTTCCAAAACCAGCCAATAGGTGCGGTAGTGTTTTCATTGCACAAAGACATTACCATATCCATTAGCTGGATTCAGAACATAATAGAGCACCAAATATCACCTATTTCAAAAAACGGCGGAAATATACTACTTGGGCAAAGTTGTCCCAACTGACGTTTAGTCTTGGTTTTTAATGCTTCGAAACTCAAATTAAGTATTATGTTCTAGTTCATGCTTGTGTCATACTTCAAAGGCGAAAAAATCTCATATATGCTTTTTGTAGACAAAGTTTTTTGACAGTCAACCTTCCCAGAGGCGTAGCTAGACCCAACTTTCGGGGGGGGGGGGGGGGGGGTTCTTTCTTTTCTATATATATATATATATATATATATATATATATATATATATATATATATATATATATATATATGTGTGTGTGTGTGTGTGTGTGTGTGTGTGTGTATATGTATATATATGTATATATATGTATATATATATGTATGTATATATATGTAAATTTTTTAGTATTAAAAAAAATAAGAGGGAGGTGAATCTTACATACTTTGGAATGGGATGCCCCAATTCTGATACTTGTGTCAAACAAAACAAAAGCTAAGAATTTTTTATTTTTTTTTAATGTTGTGGAAAATTCAACTTTTTTTTTTCTTTTCCCTCCATTTAATTTAAAGTGAAATTTTCTAGCAACGTCTTGTCAAAACCAGTCTATCCAAATCAGGGGGGAATCAAATATCTGATGAGCGTGTTCCGTTCATTTCAGTGTGACTACAAAAGCTGGCATCCCTGAAAGCTAAAAAATACTTCCATTTCCACCTGTAAACTGGATGTTTGACCTTCAATCTCATCGGTGGTCAGACTATAAAGACTATTTTTACTAACTTGGTTTGCACTAAAAGTATGAAACAAAATAAAAAAAAGACTTCTTGAATTATAACCCGCAAAAATGAAATTGCTTTTCATATCGTTATATTTATATGTTGCTTTTTATGTATTTACATTTACGCTAATTTTAAAGCATTTAATAAAATTTGAATAAAAAAGTTATTGAAGAAATATTGGCGGTAGAAAGTTATTCGCTCAACATCATACCATCAGTTCTCCTTTCAAGTCTTTATTTTTAATCTATTAGCTGCTTTAGAATTTACATAAATATCTTTTTGAGAGAGCAACAGCAATTTCGGGTATTATAAAACAGAAGTCTTTTTTATATTCTACTTTTTAATCCGAACCAAGCTAATAGAAATAATCTAGATTCATTTCGTTTGTAAACATTTTATTCATGTAATGCAATGCAGTTTTTCTTTTGAATTAAAATAAAATTACCTTCAGAAGGGTCCGATGGGACTAATGCTGCTTTGCAGACTGTACTTCGTTTTCTTCACACGACGTTAACTTTCTCTTTTTAGAGCAATCCTTTTCGTCATTTTAATTTTTTTCTTTGGATTGAAAAAAGCTTGTTATCGGTTTTTCTCGCTTCATTATGCAACAACTTTCACTTAGAATGTACATTTTTAAACAGACTATACGTTTCCAAAAGAAAATGCAGTAAATACTGGCTGAAAAATCAATGTGATTGCAATGGATACTCTGGTTAGCAAAGGTCGTTTTGACTATGACCTATGACACACACGAGACCAAACCAACAAAAACCTCTATCGTCTCGAACTCCGGCTATGCTATCATTTTTGGATTCGAAGCCCAATGATCTTTAAAGCAGCAAACAAAAACATTTTCTTCAACTCAGAAACAGAGGAATTGTCTTCAAGAGCTGAGGAGGCAGTGGAAAAAAAAAATTGAAATGCGTTCCACGAATAGGCTTTCCAGGAAGATTAACCAAAGGACAGTCGTTTCGCGCACTTTCTTGGAAGAAGAGTAAAGGGGTGAAATTCACAGGTTTTACATATGTAAGATGAACATTTCAAGTTCATGGTTAAAGGTCCTTCAAGTTAAAAGCCATTTCGCTGTTATCTGGATTAGTACTGTTCTTTGGTTGCTCTCTTTCTTAAAATTGCGATTCCTTAGAAAACCGAAATGATAGGAGTGAAAAGAAAGTATGAGTTTTTTTCAAGTGATGAAAAAAGGAAAATCGTAGAATACTGGCCAAGTTAGATTTGCTGCAATTGCTAACCTCAAGAGGATAAATAATGAATCCAAAAAAAAAAAAAAAAAAAAATCAGGGACCAAAAAGCAATAAAAGACTTTTTCTTGAAAAAGATATGCTTAAAGTTTCTTTTACTGTCAAAATGATTCCTTAAACTCGCAATAAAGCACTCAATAATGTAATAGAATAAATACCTAACAAAACTAATAAAGAGGAATTTTAATCAAGAGCCCATATTGTCTTTAGTATCGATTTCAAATTTTCACCATCATTTTTCATATTTCAAATTTCTATAAAAAGTTTCTTAAGCCCCCGTATTTCAAAACTCTTTATCTCGATTTTTTTTCTTTAATGTGAAATTCGAAACATACAGATTCGACTGTATGCAATATTCCCACTGCGCGGCTCATTCAATTAAATATATTTAACAATTTGCAGAATCTATGACAAAGAAAGGCTGCATATACGTGGATTTAACAAATCAATCTCATTTCTAAAGCGAAGTGTCAAATTTCACTCAATTATCAAAAAATTGTCGTAGCAGAGGGAGACGTCTTTATGCTTGAGGGTCACACATGGAGCAGATTTTCAATGGCATTGGGAGGGGGGGAAGCGAAGGGAATTTTTGACCTTTGTTACTCAGAAAAAAGTCGTTTTGATTTTTTTTTCTTTTTCTTTCTTTCTCTTCCCTCTTCTTTTTCTCTCTTTTTTTTTATTTGAGACTAACGTTTCGGGGGGGGGGTTGTCCCCAACCCCCCCCCTTATCTACGCCCCTGAACCTTCCTTCAATGAAACTTAAAAGGGTAATTGCCACTTTAGTTTAAGCTTATGCTTTCAGGGGTTGGTAACGCCCGGCTGAACAATTCGAAGGTACAGGCGTCCAGTAATTTCCTTATATCTATAAAAATACACGCAACAATGACCAAAGACTACATGTTGGCACTGCTTTGAGTTTACGTCCATTGCTGAAACAACAGCACATCAGACGTACTTTCAAAGGAACAAAGTGCGATCTAATATTACACCCCGCTCTCCACTGTAACGTGTCCTTGGTGCGCACCAAACTAAAAAAACTTAACAGCATCGGCTATCCTCGATGCTGACCTTGGCGGCAATCATTACTCTCTGACATTCAAGGTTGATGTTATTGATACAAAGAAGATCGCATTCCTCTATTAAAACGACGACGTCTTTTCCGATGTGGGCTGGAATAACAGGATGAAGCAGGTGCACATGCAGGTGGGCAATCAAAGATGGGAGCATCAAACCCTTACCCTTATACATACACCAGCCCACACAAAGTGGCCGTCTTATCCTTCCAAAAGAAATGTTGCATGGAAGCAACAGATTCATCTACGAACGTACCGTCACGTCAGTCAAAATTTACACTGCAGGTGAAAATGCCACGGGATGATTCGTTTCTCAATAAATTTAAAAGCTTCTACAGACGGATGAACGAATATGAACACCTTCAAGAAACATAGATTTGTTCGTCGACCGAACATAAACCATTTTGAAAGAGGCAATGCAAAACGTTAATGATGCGAGAAAATTCAACTGTAACCGGGTCGTTTTGCAGTTTCAAGATGGGTTTGTTTAATTTCTAGCATCTTCAAAATTTTTGCGAATAGCCTGAATTCGATCTACTGTCCAACCACGGATTGCATGGAATTTTCAAACGTCCAGATAAGACGAATCTATGAGAGTAAGGGGGGAAAGTAAAATTTGATGCACGTATTCCGCTCATTTGAATGAGACTCTGCTTCTGCAAAAGCTGACATCGGTAAAAAATAATAGAGTCGTCCATTTCCGGCTGTAAAACGGATGTTTGTCTTTCCATACAATCTGTGGTCAGACAGTAATATGTACAAATTCCCATATAATTGAAAATAAGTAGAGATGTTGAGTTCCCGTGAGCTCTCATGCAAATTAAGCCCTGGTTTCAATAATTTACCAAGAAAATTGCCTTACGGGAAATCACATTTTGCTTGACGATACTCAGGTTCGAAATGGAAGGATGCGAAAGCTGAGCACGAATGGCTAATAAGAGCAGCGCTTTGTGGAGCAACATTTCCAGCGATTATTTTTGAAGAAATAGAGGTGATTTTTGGCCGGTAGAATATGCTATCATCTCTTTTAAATCTCTTTTTTGTTTTTTCGAAAACTCTGATTTAAGGAACGGAGGGGCGGGTGAGGAGTAAGCCCAAAGCTTAAAAGCAGTTTTTCTCAGGTTCAGATTTGTCATTTAACATGTTCTTCCACAAAACTCTACTAATATTAATAAAAGCAGCAATGATGACCAGCAGAAAAGCGGCGACGGGGGAAAGGGGTTGGAGGTAATGCCCTGGAATCTTTAAATATTGAAAACTTTAGTACGTTAATGATATACATGGCAAAGACTTGCGCTAACTCAACCCTCTCATCCGCACCAGGAGAAAGTTCTGGTTCGCCAGTGATGTCCAGTATCAGGAAAATACAAACTTAATTCTTGATCAGGATCAGACCGGATCCTACATAAAGAATAATTCATCAGCACAGCTATGCTACAGCTATTATTCGGCCACTGTTTTGTGATAAAATTAAAATCACGATTTGGCATCGACAGCATTAAAGCATGGGAGGTCAGAAACTTATCTATTCGTGTTTTTAAATTCTATTTCCGCATCTAGTCTTACAAACGAAAGCAAAAATCAATACTTACAGACGCAGCTAGTATCTGAAACTAATTGATTTTACCCCACAGCAATGAAGCGAGTAGAAAAAGTTGCTAAAATAGAAGCAACTAAGGATGGAATGCTCGACAGCCATTTTTCATTTAAGGCGAAAATAAGGAACAACATTCGACACTATTCCATGTGAAAATTGATAACGCATATAAGACAGCAAATGATAACTGATAACACATAAGATTTTGATACACAACGCATCTTAAAATTGATAAAAAAAAAAAAAACTCATGTAATGATTTTTACTCATTTTATTCTTTTAACATCCATGTAGAAATATATTTGAATCTGTGATCCAGTGGACGAAAGCTTCGACACGTGCGATCTTCTTTGCCACATAGGATATTTTAAAAGCTTAGCAACAGCAAAAATTAGACAATAGATGCGAATTCTCATTTTACTACATGGGGAAGGTGGGAAACCAAAAGTGTTCCTATATCGTGACACTGCGTTATGCATCAGCAGTTAGACACTGACATTAGTTGAGAAGAAAATCCTTCAAAAAATGCCGACAACGAAAGTTCGAAAATGATTAATACTGGATAACTATAGTCGAGTCATTCCAATCGAAAGACAACTATAGTACCAAAAATAACACATTTCCAGTTTCTCAGATACTATTTCCGTTTGGAATGAATGAAAACCATTTATCTAGAAGACAAAAAACAATGAGAATAAATTGTCAGCTAGTCATCTCTCATTGGCTGGCTCCTTTACAATTCAAACTCTTTTTTTTTTTTTTTTTGCTCACTTTGCATTGAAGAATTTTTCTTCAGCTCTCAAGAAGTGGAACTGTGAAATGAGACAGTGGATCGAACAGCTTTCCATTGATTCAAAATCTGTCCTTTCCAATGAATCGGAGAAAAAAAAAAAATCTGCTGAGTCGAACGTCACGAGAGCCGTCCTCTTCCACACAGTCATTCCTCCACCGGAGTGGGAGCGAACAAAAGCAAGGGCACGTGCAACTAGCGTGCCCACAAGGTCAACTCTCTACGGATGCTGAGCTGAGGAGAACCCTAGCAACAGAACTGCGCAGACCAAAATTTAAAAAAAAGTTTGTTTTGTGACACGTACCAATTATTTATTCATTCTTTTTTTCCACATTCGACTCAAACAACTCATTTTGTGATCCAGAAAAAAAAAAAAGAAAAAAAAAAGAAAACAACCACACTTGTGGATAGGCGTAAGACTTCAATTTTGCAGCCTATGTGCCACACCAAACTGTTGCAAAGTTTAACTTCAAGTAAAATGAAATATTTTTTGTTGATAACTTTTAGCTCTTCCATACCACTATATATAATGGGGTGAGAACAACTGTTGGGGCAAACCGAACCAGGTAGCATTATGAAGGATACGCAGATCCTAATCAAAGACGCTGCCAGATTAGATGTCCTAAATATAGGCAACTACTAATTCCGTAATACAGACTCACACTTCGTGAAAATTTTTGTTCGATAGAAGAAAAATACTTTTCATTAAATAAAATTTAGAAATAGTACTTTAATAACCTTTAAATCAAGTCTTCACAATCACAAAAAATCATGCAAAAGAAAAAAAAACGCCGAGTTTTCCTCAAAACAACTGAATTGTAGCTTCTTGAAAGTAGTATTCACTACCTCTCTAAACATTTCAATGGCGTAGTCTGTGCCATGACCCTCCCATAGGTAGGCGCCCCTGTATTTCTGCGCATGCGTCGTCAACTGCAACGAAAACGATATTTATACTTTGATAGGCGACATTTTGTGAAGTTTAATGCTTCGTTGCGATTGAATTTTTCAGATTTATCATGCATAGACGTGTCATTAATATCCCCCCCCCCTTTTCACTCCTAGAAGCCTGTCCCGTATTTACTGTTCTTAATTCTGGCAACCCTGAAGACGAGAGAAGCAAATCAGTCTCGAATGCGTTCCCGAAAATTCTTTTCGGCCAGTTCGCTGAAGAAGAAGGAAGGCTCAAGAGCTTCCGCATCGTATCGAGAAGCAGCAGCCGATAGCGGAGACGCATTGCATTGCGTAATAAAGGGAGGAATGCATCTATCATTGCATAAGAGGAAAACTGGAGCGAAGCGGTAGCGACTGTGTACAAACAGAGAGACGGCTATTTTTACTTTCTTCTTTCGCCCGAGTAAACCGTCCCGCAAAGAACCTATGCGACGAACTTAGAAGGAAAACATCGCTGAAGAGCCATACACCAGGGGTACCCGTTCCCAGGGCCTGATTACCGCACAGGCCAACTAGGCCTGGGCCTGGGGCCTCATCTTCGTAAGGGGCCCCAAATTACTTAAAGAATTATGCATAGCATTAAACCTACATGAAAAATACATGTATTTTTAAATAATAATAAAATGACTTGTTAAGTGGAAAAAAAACTTCCTCAAATGATAATTTTTATTCATTTTACCAGTAGCGAATTTACCATGTCACACTTACCGAGGGACACAGAAGTTGATTCATAAGAGCACATGATAAATGATTTACATAGTTCTGTGACAGACAAAGAGGTCCCCAAAAATGCATTCCGAGGCTCCCCAAACCTGAAAATCAACCACTGCATTCCACCGCAGAGTCTTCAAGGGGGCCTCCAAATTAATGTGGGCCTAGGGCCTCACTCTTAGTTATTCGGGCCTTGCCCGTTACGCCTAAGAGCAAGGGCGTACTCCCTCCTATATATCGCAAGGTTTACACCCCCCAAAAAGTGATAATTGCAGCTCAAAACACTCCCCCTAAAAATTTCAATGGCACAGTCTGCGCCATGCTCCCCCCCTCCAGGTGGGCACCCCTGTATCATGTACCGTGCTCCATCATTCATTTCGGATGGGGGGTCCCTTTTGCTAGATCATGCAATAGGCATCCTTGCATTTTTTGTCAAGCTGAAAAATATCTCATGTTTTTCATCCTTTTTCGGCCGTGGCAATGGGCGTACCCAGGATTCCCGTTACGGAGGGGCAACAAGATAGTGGTTTTTAGTTGCCCAATTCTCCTTGCACGGACCTCGGAAATTACTTGAAATTATACTCCTCCTCTTCCCCTAAAAAACATTTTATGTGATTTTTGGTCAGATTAGAAAAAGCGGTTATGCAGCTCTCCCCGGGAAATATTTCGAAATTGAAGTCCTAAAGTTGCAATTTAAACTATCTTCGGTAACATTTAGAAAGAGCGTGGGAGTCGGGGGTTCTCTTCTAGGGAGGGGCAGATGCTACACCCATAGCCCCTTTGACGTAGAACCCCAAGTGTCAAGACACAGTATAGTTGATGTAACCAGAAAAATTTTTGGAGAGGGGCCCCCGCATTAGAAATGTGTCAGGAAGCAAGTAGTGTACAATTTTGTATAATTTCGGAGATAATCGGGATCCGGAAACCGCCCTTAAGGAAAAGTCTTGGTTGACGTGGTAACCACGATAAGTTGGCGTATGTGACGTAAGAGTTTACCTCAGTTGGGAGAGTTTATTTCGGAATTTTTGAGAAAGTGGACTGTGATTGAATCAGTATTACTCATTTCTGATCATTGTAACCACTCATTCATTCCTGCTACAAACTGAAGTCTTCTGCCTTCCGATTCCAGTTGACCTGTTATCCAGGGTTGCCCACCCCCCCTTAGAGCAAGGGCACCCCCCCTAAATTTTGCGACCCCTCCCCAAAAGCAAGAGCCCCCCCCCCTCCAAAAAAATGAGGAAAATACTTCCCAAAAAATTGTAATGACGCAGTCTGCGCCATGCCCCCTCCCTAGGTGGGCACCCCTGCGTTATCTCTTGATGGCACCAACTATACCATGACACAAACCACTAGTCTTTATCGTCTTACCATTAGCTCCAGTAGTGTTGCATGTGTGTGCGGAACGCAACATGTTATTTTTGCAAGCAGAGTGCTTTCAAATACTAATAATACAGTCATTAGTTCTTAGAAATTATTTAATGACATTTTCAGAATCAATATATATTGTACAAATGAAACCGTGAATGATTCGTAACAAAACTAACTGAGCGCATCTTTCATTTAAAAATTTAAATTCATTTGAAGGGTATAACTGGTGATTATCTCCAGTTGCATACCATGTAAAACCTTGGGACATAGTTCATTGTTTAACAGTTCCCATTTTTCTCCAGAAAGTAATAACTAAAAAAAGTTTGTGTCTTTAAAACAATTTATCAAAGTAATGGGTAGAGAAGGCAAGTTTTTACGACAAGGTAGAACTTGTTAGACCCGACGAAAGGAACGCTTATGTTAACCAAAATACTCTTTGTCGAACCCATTTCCACTATAATGAACTACTCGTAAGATTAAGCAACATATTTTTAGCGAAAAATCATCCAATTAAAGAAATAAATCGACCAAGTCACGTAATCTTACTAAACAGTCCTTTTGGCCGCCATTCGCACTAAAACGAGCCCGGATACCGTAACGGGGCAGCAGACAGTTCTATAAAATGCGACTATCTTAAGCTTACGGTATTGGTCGAAGCAACGATACGTGACGCATTTCCTTGCAGCATGAAATTTTCCATTCCACTAAAACCTCAGCTTTTCTTTAAGCTACTTTTATGCGAGTTTTCTAACGGCCCAAATCCTTAGCTAATCACGGAATTTCCGCCGACTTAGGCATTGTCAGCCGCTATTTTAATAAGGCTTAATGGTTTCTAATTACAGACGATCTTCCCCAGAACAGAATGCAACGTGGGTTCAAAATAAACGGTTCTTAACTCTTAAGAAGACCATCGACCACTGTCGCCAAATCAAAACCGTGGAAAAATACTGTTTTATGCGGGGAATAACGCAATAACGAAAAAATGTTCCCGCGAAGCTAGAAAAATCAAGTTTTGGTAAAAGGGCTGACGTAAAATTGACGACTTTCAAACTTGTAGCAGAAGTTTTCCAAATAGTTTAAAGAATGTTTAGGGAAATTAAAACCGCGACGACGGATTTGCCTAAAGATTCTACAGCATACATGGCGCCTTTTGAAAAAGCAATTTGAAAAACAAACCTTTTCCTCGGTTTCTTTTAATGATTAGTTTAAATGCGTCACCTTATGAAATTGCGTAAAAAGGAGGCGGGGCAGGCGGAGAACCGAGAACCAAAGAGTTCCAAAAATAAATAACCAAGTTTGGCGAAGTATGATATCTAGCCATGAATCTCCATCATACGTTTCCTAGATCAGACCCAAACCACGATTGACGGGATTCGTAGCGGACGAGGCAATAAACATAATAAATAAACGTTACACAAAACAAGTAAAAGGCCTTCATCTTCGCTTAGCACAAAACCTCTTGACAATATGGTCCATCTTCAGAATTGAAAAGTTGTGTATCAAAATTGCGATACCGTGCAAAACGAATAACAATGGACATTATCACTGACGGTCAGTCTACGAAACTTTTTTTCTATCACTCGTGGTGCTGTTTGCCGAACCATTTCTAGAGTTGACAACCCTTAAAAGACACGCCTGCTTTTGAACACGATCGTGGAGCATCAGAAAATGGTTGTTCGGTTGCGCACAGAAGCAAATTTGCAACTTTGTAACGTAATAATGCTTTATCTTCTCATGCTAAAGTTTACCTGCGTCCTCAAGCCCTTGTCTCTTAAACTCTATCATTAGAAGCAGCGAAAGTAATTTGGCATTCAAATTAAGTTAACATTCTCTTTCCCCCTACTTTAAAGCATCAATCGAATAATAAACAATCAATTGGGTAATGTGACATTTGTTTACATGTTGAGATGATCATGTCGATGGCACTTTTGAAGAAGTAGGTAGAAGAACAAATAATGTGACATTAGTTACAGTTTGAGAAAATTATGTGGATGGTGCTATGTTATGAGAAAAAATTAAATGATACATATGGCTCGATTAAGATATTAGGGGACTTAAGACCAAGCGCTTTTTGGGGGCGGGCCGCCGGTAGTCAAACCGTACAGTTGACTAAAACAATTTTACCTTTGCCTGAAAGAATTTTAACCATTTGGAGACCCCTATAAAGCAGGGAACCTAGGCCACGGTCTAGTTGACATATTCGGTAATCAAGCGCTGATGATACAATTCCATAAAAAAGCACCATCTACCACTCTTTCAATTGTTCAAATAATGTGGGAGTAAAAAAGCAAAGAATAAACATGCCTCTTTTTATTACTTCAGTTTCCTAGAAAGTTAGTATGACGGTTCAATTTTGGCTTGGGTACAAAAACAACGACTGCCAATCAGAAACATCATTTACAAGGGTTAGGAAAAGGCAATTGCCTACTTCTGGTTTTTCGAAATCAATGTACTACTTACATGTTTTGTGTATGAGATGTTTGGTTGTTTTTCGATACAATATGCACTTTATATATACCCCCTCATCTTGGGAAAAAAAATGGAAAGGGAAGGACCAACAAACAATAAATACCAAAGCGCACAAAACATAGCAAAATACAGTCCAACATCGCTCAAGCGATCTTTCTTTACAAAGATTTGAAGGAAAAAATAAAGCTACACAATTTAATCATGGGCGCCCATATAAAAATTCTAAGGGGTGGGGGCTCAGAAATTTTCCGAATGGTTTAGCAAAACATTTTCCCCATGGAAACCGCTTTCAGTACAGATTGGAGATATTAAAATTTGACATTTTTAATAACTTATTCATTGATGGATAGAAAAGAATTTTGTTTACATTTTTGCAAAGAAAAAAAGCGCTAAAAGCAAGGAAGTTCTCATCTCAAAGGGGGAGGGGGGCTTGAGCCCCCCTTATAAAGGCGCCCTTGAATTTAATCTGACAAGTGTTTATTTTTAGCTTTGGCTAGCAAATTGGAGAGTTTCCTTTCCTTTCCTTGTCTGAATTGGATATTAGACTGAAACATCGGTTTAAGTTTGATGTTTCTATTTACTTCATCGTTAATTTATCTGAATTAAACACTTGAAGAGCGACTTCATCTCAACCCATTTTCGTCACAGACTATAAGGTCACATATGAAAAACAAGTAAAAGGAAACTTACCTCAATCACTATGTACAAATTCTTGGGGGAGTCCTGAAAGGAAAGAAACAAAGTGAATATTCATTGTTTAAAGAAGCATTGATTTATTGAAATCTCTACATAGTATAAAATGAAGTCTCCAAAAAGCGTCTGCGTGTTTGAACTTGCAAAACTCGAGAACTACCTGGCCGATTTCGCTGAAATTTTCAGTTTGTTCCTTTAAGCTCTGAGAAGGTTTGCAGACCAGTTGGAAAAAAATTCGATGAATGGTTCTTTTTTTATTCCAATTTAGGCCCAATTTTATTGTAAATTCTCGAATATGGGGGTGAAAAATTACTCGCAAATAGTAATATTACATATCGTTGGAAAGGGAAGAATTTTGCGCGTTCTACGCAATTTGTTCCAATGCTCTAACTTAATTGCGGCGGGAGTTTTTTACGTTTTTAGCTCCAATTTTTTTAGGCTTAGCTGAAATTTAGGAACTATTTTCTTCATTAAATCCATCAATAAAAAGTGAAGGAATTGTCCCACAGTTTTCTTTTTGGCAGCATTGGAAAAAGCTGCTTTTCTTACTCCAGCTCGAACTCGACCTAAATTCGAAAGTTTATCCCTCGATCTCCACTAGAAAAAAAGTTACAAGCGAATTAAATGAAGTTCAAAAATCTGTTCTCTATTCAAGTTTTTAACCATTTTATTTTGCTTTTCCACGGTAACGCTTTTTGAATCCATTGTTTATTTCCATCTTTCTCATTTTTAATTCTTAAACTTATTTTATTAAGTGTTTCCATGGTTACGCCTTTTAAATCCATCGTTCTCATTTTATTTTCATTTCTTAAAAGTATTTTAGGATCTGTCGTCATTGTTTGGCGAGAAAATTTTGCATGATGTTTTTTTTTCTTTCATTTAATCCTGGTTATTGAAGATACTTCACTTGACGCAATGGTTTTTTTCAAGGTAGACCGGGCAAAGCCAGGCAACGCCCCCAGCTAGTACAATATAAAACACGCATTCAACGTTAAAGGCTCTACTGTTTTAGCCATCACTGTTATTGTGTGAACTCGAGTTGAGGAATGAAAGCTTTTTTTTTTTTCCTCTGTCCAAAAAGTATGTAGAAGTGTTGAATCACACAGGCAGATGTAACTCCCGCGTGCTTAAAGGTTTTGCCAAATGTCAACATTTAAATTCAAATTGACTAACGCAGGGAAGATGTAGGTTTCGACGCGAGTATCCAGCCAGCATTTTAGTTTCCATCCTTAGTCAGAAGGAGTTTAGTTCCTTAGTCAGAATTTCGAATGTTGCTGCCTTGCGATAAACTTACGTAGAAGCACTTGCAGGTCAATCACACCATTTGGGAAGAAAAGAAGCATTTTTTGATTACATATCAATTTTATCACACGCTTGTCAGGGCACAAGAAGTACAAGAGCCCTATAATCCCCAGATCTTATTTTTGCATATAAATAAGCTGAGTTTCATCTAAAACGTAAAATTCAACGTAAAATTTAAAAGAAGAGCAGGAGCTCAGCTCATGCAAGCTCCCATGCAAATTAAGCCCCCCATCATCAAAACAACTTCGGCGAAGTTACACATATAAACAAAATCGTAGAGTAGCAACAAATACAACATAAACACTTGACGGAGATCGAATAAGAATTCAGTATAGATGAAAAGCAGTCAACGAGAGAAAACATGAATAAAAAATGAAAAAGCAGTGCAAGTGGATCTGCATCTATCGTACCATTTTAACACAGACACACACACCAAAAAAAAAAAAAACTTTGTGATTACTAGGTAAGGCTGCCAAAGGTACCTTATTTCTGGTGTAACCTGTCGTCTGACCAAGGGTGCTCCCCTTGGAGAGGGAAGGGGGCGGTCATGATCGCGCAACTGAAATTTTAAGGGGGGGGGGTATGGGTATTTTTTCTTTTAGGGGGAGGAGGTCTTTCGCTCTTGGGGTTTTTGCGGTATTTGGGGCGATGCGTCACTGCTCTTGAGGGGGATGGTACCTTGCTTCTGACTTCCATCGGAACAAATTTCAAGTCATTTGTTCCTTCAAAGTAAGATTTAATAAAGCATATAAAATGAGTATTTTATCATAAATTTGAATTTCTCTATTCGTTTCGATTAGAACTGAATATTAGTGGAAGCAATGCCGAAAATCTTGGATTATTGGCAGGTCTTAAGGGGTCAAAGTACCTTTCAAACTTTTTTTTAAAATTTAAGTAAATTTTATGTTTCTTTGAAACCATAACATGCATACTTATTTCGTAATCAACAATTTATTTTCAAAATTTAAAAATATTGCCTATTTTTTTAAAAAAATTAAAAAATTGAGGAAAATTTCAATATTTTAAAATCTTGAAGGCTTTTTTTATATTTTTGCACTAATTAAAAAAGTTTTTTGCTAAACGATCACTATAATCATCTCTAAAAATCTGTGCATTCATTTGCTTATATGTTTATTAGAAAATTTTCTGTGATTAATTATGTAAAAAAATCAAAGTTTTTTTTTTTAATTGTTTTTTAAAGGTTTAATATGCTCTAAACATTTCAGTAATTTATAAAATGCTTTTTCAATGCACAGTTTTGTCAAATATGTTACCTCAATTGCAAAAAGTATTACTTTAAAGCTGTATCTTTAATAGAAAAAAATCCTTAGGGATTCTAATGACATGAAAACACACACACACACAAAAATAAAAAAAAAAATAAAAAACCCGTTATCGAGAAAAAGAAATTTAAAGTTCTTTTGCATAAGAACACATAGCGAGCATGGCCTAAAACCACGCATAACTTTTTAAATATTTGAACTAAAGCAATGAAACTTTTCCCCTGTGTTCCGAATAGTTTTTAGTTTTGAAATAAGCGATACATTTTTTTTTTTGATCGTTTCATCATTTTTGAGGTACTGTAACCCCTTAATTTGTTGAAAAATAAATAAATAAATAAATAAAGTGCCGGCGCCCTAAATTCTTCAAAACTAAGCTTCACGCGTAAACAGTTTGAAATCCCGTTCAGTGAACATTAACCGAAAAAGGAAAGTGCAAGAGCTGTCTCATGCAAATTAAGATCCGAGTACTAGACGCTTTTCGAGTTTTATCTAGCACTGACTACGCAGGCACAGCGCACCATACGCTTAACTGACCGTGGGCCAGTGTTGCCAGATTGGGGGAAATTTAACCATTTTGGGGAAATCTGGTGCTCTCTGGGGAAATTTTGGGGAAATGTGTTTTGAGGGGAATTCTTTGGGGAAACATTTTTTTCTTGGGGAAAAGCTGGGGGGAAAAAAAACCTCGGGATTTTTTTTTTTTTTTTTTTCGTATTTAAATTCGCGTCAAGAAGTTGTTTGTATTTAACAACGTTGGTTTAGCTTTGCTTAACTTTATGGAATTCGCATTTTACATTATGTGGAATATTATGCTACGGAATTCGCATTAAAAGTTCTGCGTGAGTAACTAGTTTTGATACGTGAATAAGGTAAAAATAAGTGATGAAGAACGTTCTTGGATAAATGTATACAAAAATCTTAGTTTAAATATACATACAGAAGCAGAGTAGTAAATGCGAGTAGAAAAAAAATATTTGGTTATTTCTTATCTCGGTCAGGCGCTTGTATTTATGACTAGTGGCACCCGCACGGCTTTGCCCGTAGTAGAAAATTAAAAGGTCTTTTGGTTCCCCTGTATACTTACAAATAATGCATGATGAATATCTCGCCCATTGGATTGCCCACGTTACGGTTCCACGTTATGATAACTTGGTAATTTACTCGTCCATTTTATCATAATTTTGCTCGGAAAAATGTTCTTAAACTTGGAATAGAAAAGGAACAAAATCGAATTTTCGAAAAATTGCTTAAAGATGCACACCCCCATGCTACAAACTAATTCTTTGCCAAATTTCATGAAAATCGGCAGAACGGTCTAGGCGCTATGCGTGTCACAGAGATTTTGACAGACAGAGAGAGATCCGGACAGAGAGATATATAGACAGAGAGACTTTCAGTTTTATTATTAGTAAAGAAAGATAAGAAAGATAAAGAAGACAAAAAAAAAAAAAAAAAAGCGAAAATGTTAAGAAAAAAAAAAGTTGGGGAATTTTGTAAGAAAATTTGGCTATTTGGGGAAAAAAATTTTTTTCAAGAGACAAAAATATTAGAGGAAGTCGATTTATTTTATGAAAATATTTGTGGAAAAATACTTTTTGAATTTGGGGAATTTTGATAGAAAACATCGCTTTTTGGGGAAAAGTTGGAAGGGAATTTGGGAAATCTGGATTTGACCATCTGGCAACTTTGCCGTGGGCAACGTTGATCACTCATTGCTGATTTTTTCACACACACGTCGTAAATTTTGAAAACGAAAAGGAACGGAATCTCTCACCAGGGAGTCCCCAATGGCGGAAGAAACATCCAAACAACGACACACCCAAAGATATTCGGTCATGACTTCATGGTCCGCACAACGGGTTCATTTATGAACTCATCTGCGAAAACAGAACTCGGAAGAGGCAGGATGACATTCACGCAGGAAGGTAGAGTACCTCCAGCTGGCTGTTCTATTTTGGACCGAGAAAGCTTGGTGACAAGACAGCACGACGGGCTCCGTCCCAAGAAAATCAACAGTTTAATAGTTACTTCCAAGTGCAAGAGATACCTTGTATTGCGTCACTGAGATTGCCTCTTGGAAGAACGCGCGAGAAGTCATTGAAATAGTGAAATGAAAAAAGGTCTTCGTTTTGAATCCAGGTTGCAGTTTTGGCCGGACAAAACGGATTTTATCCGTGCCACCGGTTAAAACTAGTCAAAACTGGATTTTACCACCAAAGAGCTGACCGAAACTATATTGTGTAAAAGCACACTAATATGTGTTCACATATAATTTATATGCATATTGCTGCACAACATAAATATAAGTAATAGAACGTGTATTTATCAAAACTGAAGTAATTTTTCAAACTGAGTTAGTCATTTAATTTCAACTTTTTTTTATATTAACATTAAAATTTGTTTACTACAAATAGTAACACTAAATGGCCTGCAGCTATTTTTCACAAAACTTCTAAGACATATTCAATTTGTTTAAAAAATTAATGGAACACTTTGAACAAATTTGAAATTTTTTTTGTGCTTATGAGACGATGAAACAAGTGTATATTGTGCTATTTACTCTTTGAGACATACTTCTGCCAGTGATGTGACTTTTCTTTTGAAACATGCAGTAATTTAGTATTTGCAATATGTAAAGTTAACTGTTTACTTAAATAATGAATAGTGACTGATTATGCAATTGCTGTTTCATTTTTCTTTTAATTATGTATTAATTTATATTCACTTTAAACGTTATTATTTCCTATATTCACGACTAATGAACAAAACTGCTTTTATCCAAGCCGGTTTTATCCATGGTTAAAACTAGTGATGTGCTGGATCGTTAAAAAGTAGATCCGCGGATACGGATCCGGATCATTAGTGTCAAGATCCGCGGATACGGATTTCAAATTTTTTTTTGCCCAATTCAACTATCCAAGTGTTAAAATTTATTACGGAAAGCATCCCTGTCATAATAATAACACTGTTTCTTCAAAAAATTCCATCTACGGCGATAAAGACTGATTTATTATTCTTTAAAGAAATCTCCCTTAAAATTGAAGGGGAGTTGGAGGAACGGGTCAGCACTGCACATAAATGGTTAAATAGAATGTGAAAAATTATTTCTATTTTGCTCGGTAGATGTAGTATACTGGAGCAAGAGTGTAAAGCTGTTACTGGATAGGATAGAAATAATTTTTTGCATTTTATTTCAGCATAAATTTAGCGCTAATCCATTCCACCCAAATTACTCCGACCGACGGAATAACAGAGCCAGGAACACCTTTACAAACAGTAAACAGAGAATTCCTTATCTTTTTTTTTTTTGAAGGATGCCGAGAAAAACCAAAATGAAGAATAACAAAAACCCCAAATCAATAACAAAAACTAATATTAAACTAAAAATCAAAAAAGAAAAAACAACATGTCTCAGATGACCGTTGGCTTCTGAAATTAAATAGGGAATAAAACCTAATTTAAACGGAATTTAAAAGTCTTTTATTCAAATATTTAAGAATTTTTAGAATAGAAAAGATCCGCCAAAAAAGTAACGAATACGGATGCGGATACAGATCTTTATTTTTCCTCGGATATCCGCGGATACGGATATCCAGAACATCACTAGTTAAAACCACAACTGGCCAAAACTCACACAACCCTGTTTTAAATCCTCCGATAGACGGTAAAGCGCTAAAGATGTGGTCTTGAATTTTAAGCCTACACACCAATTTGAAAGAAACATTTAACCGAAATAGCGAGTTCGAAAATTTTAGCGAGGGAAGAAGAAACGTATTCCATTGACAACCGGAAAGAGAGAAGTAGAAAATATTTTTTAACATCAAAATAAAATTTCATTTAAACCATGTTAGAAGCTAGAAGCGAAATATTTTTTTTAAAGTAAAATAGTCCAGCTTATGATAATTGCAAGGCTTACGGCCGGGACGGATGCAGAAAAACATCATAGGCGGATCATGCTAAAATAATTTTTAGTCGCGAAATGCGGCTAACGACGCTTATTTCTAGCACTGGCGCGGTTGCTAGTTTATACTCAGGTGCAGGCCCGAAGAGAGGCCATGTCAGCCTAGTCGGAAACTTGGCAGGGGCCTTGGAGGGGGGGGGGGCAACACTGACGCAAAAAAAAGAAAGAAAGAAAAGGAAAAAAAGGGGGCTGGGACTCCAAATATGAGAAAACGTAAAGATCAAGTAAAATTTACTGTTGTGGCACTTAAAATAGAGTTAATTGTTTTCTAGTAAGCAGTTTTGATTTTTTTCTCCTCCACCACCTTTTTTTTTTATTTTCCCTTTTTTGCTTCTTTTTTTGGAAGGTGGCATAACTGACAAGGGGCCCCCCTTGGCTCTCTGCAACCCTGCTCAGGTGTCATTAGTTCGGTTGGCAAAAAGAGTTTACGTAACATTGCTACTTGTCAAAATACAAAACGTTTAGCAATGAACTTTTACGAAATGTTCTGTTTGTAGAATATTATAACCATCTCTCGTCACTTATGTGAACTTTCGTTTTGCAGTGTTGTTTTTTAATTTGTGTAAAGAACTGTTGTACAAAGCGCCCTCTTGTGGGAGAAACACTTTGCCAGAATGAGAAAACTCGAGAGGAGAGACGTGCGCTTGAGTCGAAACAGGCAACTGTTCCAGACGGGAACATATACTTCAGTGTCAGCTTTTGTGTTACGTGTGTGTACAGCTGTAGTATTTGTATTTAGTGTGAAATTAAATGTGAGTGTCGTCAAAGAGAAGGGTTTGTCTTATTTGTGTAAGTAAAGTCAGTAACGAGAGTTGGAAGATCTTTATTTACACTTATATAATTGATTCGCTTAGAAAGCAGGAATTAAAACAATTTCGGAGGTGGAGGCTAAAAAATTGCCCCCCCCTTCTCCCTCAAAAAAAGTGGGAGGGGGAAAATCCAAACTTAAAAGCAAATTTTGTGCAAATTTCATTCGAATTTTAGTAATATTTTCCACGTCCATCCTCAATACAAATTCTCTTCTCGGCCACCACTGACGAACAAGCTCCACCAAATGTCGCAACAGCTGCTCATCTCATAAAAATTCCTTTCTGCACCAAGAAGAAAGACTTGTTTCACGTTCCCGGAAAATGCACGAAACAACACAGATGATAAAACAGTTTGATACCCTTCCATTGTCAGTTGCACAAGCTGTCATCATCCGACTCACAGAATCTGCCAAAAATGCAAAATATTGGAGGAAGCGACAGGTGACGTCACCTACACGGAAAACAGCTGAGCTGCCGAAATGTCACACAGATAAGCACCGCACAAGAAAACACCCTTTCCATAGCTGATGTAAGACTGACAGTTCGGAAACAAACGCAGCTGTTCCGCGACAAAAAAACATCTTCGCGAGGGACATAAATAACACAAAGGAAAGTATTAACTTCGATGAGTTTTGGCAAATTTGTAGCCAATGACAATGAAATATGATTCTTTTATAACTAGAAAACCGCCCGTCAAGCAGGGGTGCTCACCCCCCTAAGATCAAGGGCACCCTCCCTAAACATCGCGAAGACCCCCCCCCAGGGTTCATACCCTTTAGGCAGAAAAAAATTCAAGCACTTTTCAAGTACTTTTCAAGGTAAAAAATTTTGTTTTCAAGGCAATATCATAAATTTGTACTAAAAATATTGTATGCAGATTTCATTTACTACAAACACATAGAAATAAGGCAATAATACAAAAAAGTATAGGAAAGCAAAATTGCTTTTTCTACAACGAGAGACGCTTTGATGAAAGATCTACTGCGTTGAAAGTTTTTCTGAAAATGTTTGAAAAGTTTGGTCATAAAGAGAAGCAGATACCAAGAGGTTTAATTTTGAGGTTTTTCAAAGGTTGCAGCAGTCAGAGGTTTGTATATTTTCTAGAATCAGCAAATTAATACTTAAAAAAAAACCTTTCATAAGTGCTTTTAACTTTTATGGAAGAAACTAAAATACCCAAGTTCAATGGCATTGCCAGAGAGGAGTTTTTGAAGTCACTCCCCCCCCCCCCCCGGATTTCAACATTTATTTCCAATATCTATACAGTGGTTTATTACAATATAAGGGTGGTTAGGACAAAAACACTACCCAGAAAGTTATTTTAGTTTTCACTATTAAGTTCTAAAAATATTAGGTTTGCAAATCATTTATAAGTATGCAAATCAATTATTCGTATGTATTTATTAGCTGTTCAGACAATAAGGCATTTCAACTGTCCTCGAGTAAATTTAAAAATTAGGAAGTAAGAAAAGTTTATGAAAGTCCACAGTCCAGTCTCTACACCTCAAAATATACAAAAGCAGCTTAAGCAATGATAAATACTCTGAATGCAAACTTGAGCCTATTCAGCTTTCATTGATTAACTTGCAATAGACAATAAATGTGCAAGTTCAGATTTATAGAGCCATATTTCGAAATTGAAAAGATTCACAAGAAGTTGACATATATTATGAGAAAAGTAGTTTTATTTTGGGAAAAAAATGGGTTATTGTTGAAATTAGAATTTAAAATTAGAAAGGCAATAATATTCAGGTGATTTGTGAGTTCATAAAAAATTACCTGAAAGTTTCAAAGAGCAAAATGGGGCGAGGGGGGGGGGGGAATAATTTTTAAAACTAAGACCCCTATTACTTGAATATACATATGTACAACAACAACTTTTGCTATGCATTCAATTCATAAAATAGTTTATTAAGTCAAAATATTTTGCATAGAAATACCATGCCCAGTGCCTGTTGATAACCAGCAACAGGCACTGGGCCCAGCTAGGCTTGTACTGGTCAATTTATTAGATCCAAATGAAGATGAATGACCCTCCTTAAATATCTACCCCTTTGCTGATTAAAGCCTCTTTCGGTAAGCTCCAAGTACCCACAACCTTAATAAAGTAGTAATTTTGAACATTTGAGGAAAAAGGGGAAAATTGGAGATATAGGGAGGTAAAAGCATAAAAACGAACACTACTGGATTTCAAGTGAATAATCATAACACAACCACCCCTGTTATACACCTCATTTATTTTAGCAGACATAAAAAAATGATGTACTTATAAATAAAATTATATAAATCAACTTTATATTTAAAATACAAACTTTAAGTTAATTTGTTAGGTGGTCAACTGCTGAAATGTAATTTTTTTTAAAAAAAAAATCTGCTATGACCAAAAATTAGGTAAAGATAATCATTCAAAATTGCAAAAATAAATTAGCAAATAATTAAACAAGACCAAGGTAATAAATTCTTTAACTCTTCAGTTATTAAAATAAAAAATAAAATAAGCTAATCTGATGCAGCAGTGTCAAAATAACTACTAATTGCCAAAAATATAAAAATATTTACAAAATGCAAAAGGATTGAAATCTCAAACAAGGGAAGCAAATTTTCGCGAATTAAGTTTAATGTTGTCATGTTTCCCATAAAATAAACTCATATTTTACTGAAATTAAACATAAAATATGTTAATCGACGGTAGCAAATATGAAAATAACATCCGATTAGTGAATATATTTAAATATTTGCAAGATGCAAAAAGATTGAAATTTCAAACACGAGAAGCAATTTTTCGCAAAGTCTGAGTTCGTTCGACGTGGCATGTTTCCCATGAAATAAATTTATTTGTTTTTTATTAAAACTAAACAAAAAATATACTAATCTTAGGTAGCATATGCGAAACTAACATTTGATTAGCCAAAATATTTAAATATTTGCAGGATGCAAAAAGATTGAAATTTCAAACACAAGGGCAATTTTCCGCGAAACCCGAGTAAGGTCAATGTTGTCATGGTTTCCAAATTAATTTCTTTGTTAATTAATGAAATTAAACAAAAAAATAAACTAATCTAAGGTACCATATGTCAAAATATCTTTCGGTTGTAAAAAACATCAAAATATTTACAAGATGCAAAAGGATTGAAATCCCAAACACGGAAGCAATTTTTCGCGATGTTGCATACTGAACACATGTTCAGAAAATTGCATTGGTGAAATACTTTTTTAAAACTTCTAAGCACAATTCGTGGATTTTTGGGAGAATTTAAGCACTAAGAAACTTTTTCAAGGTTTTAAAACTTTTTCAAGGTTTTCAAGCACTTGAAAATGAACTTTTTTTTTTCAAGCACTTTTCAAGGTTTTTCAAGGGCGTACGAACCCTGCCCCCCCCAAAGCAAGAGCTCCCCCTAAAAATGAGAAAAATAACCCTCAAAACACCCCCTAAAAATTTTAATGGCGCAGTCTGCACCATGCCCCCCCCCCCCTAGAAGGGCACTCCTGCTTCAAGGTATGACGGTTGAAAATTGCTTCTACATTTGAACAAAGCCATTGCCTGTTTTACGGGTGCCCACAGGGGGGGGGGGATTATGGCGCAAGTTGCGCCATCAAATTTTTTTTTTTTTTTGGGGGGGGGGGGGATTTTTTTTCAAAAGTTTTTTTTCCCTTTAGAACATGAATTTTTTTTATTTTTGGAAGGAAAAAAAATTTAAAATTATTCAACAAGAAAAAGATGCATAAATAATACTTTTTTTAACGAACTCTTTCGAAAATTTATGACCGTGTCCCTATTTCAATTAAGACAATTAAGAGAACATCAGAGACGGGATGGAGTTTGGTGTCCGTTTCAAAGTTGGAAGGCGGTTTACTTTCTTTTTAATTTATTATAAATTTTCTGGAAGTAGCACAACTTTGCATGATGAATACGTGTAACAGTGATGAGAGGGAGAGAAATCAAAAATGACTTAAAATAAAAAGTTTTTCCCTCTTCTTTATTTATTGTTAGTAATAATTCTGACCACTATGCTCTAGTCTTTCACCTTTACAATCGTTAAGAACTAGTTTTGAAGTTTGCGAATAACATATTTTTAATCCCTCCAATCAATAATTACTATATTTTTTCATAAACTAGCTTAAGTTTATGTAGAATTTTTCTTTTCACTTTACTATCATTTTCTCTACCATTTTAAAACTGATTGTTTCAATTTATCATCGGATGGTTTTTATTAAAGCTTTCCGTGATGTTGGTTTTTGCTGATGGAAGCAGAACAAACAACTTATTTATTATTATTACTAGTGGCAGCCACACGGCTTTGCGCGTAGTAGAAAATTAAAAGATCTTTTGGTTCGCCTATATATTTACAAATAATGTATGTTGAATTTCTCGCCAATTGGCTTGCCCATGTTACGGTTCCACGTTGTGATAACTTTGTAATTTACTCGTCCATCTTATGATAATTTTGCTCGGGAAAATGTTCTTAAAATTGGAATAGAAAAAGAACAAAATCGAATTTTCGAAAAATCGCTTCGAGGTGCACACCCCCATGCTACAAACTAATTCTGTGCCAAATTTCATGAAAATCGGCCGAACGGTCTAGCCGCTATGCGCGTTACAGAGATCCTAACAGACAGAGAGAGATCCGGACAGAGAGACTTTCAGCTTTATTATTAGTTAAAGATTATCATTATTATTTTATTTATTTATTTATTATTTTTTTATGATCGTTTCTTTTATTTCTTCCAAAAAGCAAAGTTTTTTGGAAGACCACTACAAAACAAATTTTTGCGAACCCTCGATTCGCGCACAAATTTACAACGCTTTGGGTCAAACAGCACCAAACGCGTCAATACTTAAAAAAATATACACCGTTTGTTGTCAATGGTAACAGGTGGCGCAGATGTGCAATGATCTACAAGAAAAGCAGCTGAGTCTCCGCGGAACACACACAGATACGGGCTATTTGTGAAAACACTCTCTCTCCGTACTGATAATAACCGACAAACGTCAGAAATATGCATCTGTCGCAGAAAAAATACCGTGTCAGAAATTTCAAAATAACACAAAGATTAGTGGAAAAAAATAAGCAAGTACTGACTTTCCAAAATGATAAAAATACAAGAGAGAATTAAAGATATATAAATAATTAGCAAATTAATAAAACAAGATTGAAGCAACGCAATTACGTATTTGAAAACTAGGAAACCTAAAATAAACTTTTTATTTCCTGGTTTTAAAAACACAACGTAAAAATTTTGCTCAGAGGTGCTTTAAACAATGAATACCAGATAACAAAAATTCTGAATTCATGTTTTTTTTTTTTTGTCATACCATAAAATAGCATGATTTAAATTTGCAACAACGGCGATGAACTGAACGATGGCCAGAAATCATTGCAGGGCCGACGAGAGGCCAGGTTAGCCAAGACGGAAACTAGGGGCACGTCCTTCGAAGGGGGCTCAGCACAGAACCAGAGTAGTCTAGATTTAACAAATTCAATGTGGGGAGGGGAGTCCGGCGGCCAAACTCACAAGGGGCCCGCCTTGGCTCACGACGGCCCTGATTCATTGGCACGCAAAAGAGTTCTTATTTTTAACAAGACTATATTGCACAAATCCACTTTCACTACTAATGTTTGCAGCTCTTTGGGGTGGCTCACGACGGCCCTGATTCATTGGCACGCAAAAGAGTTCTTATCTTTAACAAGACTATATTGCACAAATCCACTTTCACCACTAATGTTTGCAGCTCTTGGAGTGGCTCACGACGGCCCTGATTCATTGGCACGCAAAAGAGTTTTTACCTTTAACAAGACTATATAGCACAAATCCACTTTTAGCACTAATGTTTGCAGCTCTTGAAGTCCGACATTTTTATACCATTGCCTCGATACTACACCGAATATTACAGAGAAAAGAAAAGCATATAAAATGATGTGTGGCAAATCTGCAACATGAAATAAAGCACGGGTGGCCAACTTTTTTGGGAAGAGTGCCACTTTTAGTAGAAAAATTTTATGTGACACTCTTTGAAGCTAGTTATGTGATTTCTTTTCTCAAATAGCATATTTTTTCTCTGAAAGTTCAAGTACAGTAAAACTTGTGAAGTTGACCACCCTTGTAAGTTGACCACCTGTCTAAGCTGACTGCTTTTTTCAGGCACGGAATTAGCCATTATCATATAAATAAACTTTAGTAAGTTGACCACCTGCTTAAGTTGACCACTAAAGTAATGCACCGCAAGTGGTCAACTTACACAGGTTTCGCTGTACTGGAAAAGCTCAGTACAGGAAAAACTTTTCAATTTAAGACTTACAAAATACAAGCCAGAGCTCGTATTTTGATAGGACATGGTCAACAACAGAAGACAAGTTGAAGTCCTTCCCTTGGCACAAAGAGCTCCTTGATGGGGTAATACAATGTCAAGGGCGGATACAAGGGGGGGGGGCGATCGCCCCCCCCCCCCCTTGAGCCAAGAGATGAATAACCGGGCACCTATCGAAATTAATCAAAAAAAAAAAAAAAAACTTAAGAATATTCGCGATACAAAATCTTCTTCAGAGGCAAAAGAACCTTCTTTCTTGCCTTTAGAGGAATAAGAATTTATAACAATTTTTTCTTCTTTGTTGGGATTGAATTTTGGCTTGAAAATATGATGAAACGGAAATCTTAAGATCTTTTAACCGAGAAAGAAAAAGTCTAACGGGCTAAAATGCAAATCATAAAGGGGAAAGGGAGAAACATAACCTTCGCAATCAGACATTCAGAGCGCCGCCGATTTTTTGATGACGCCAGTCATTCTGTATAGCGTCACTCTAGGAAACCGCGGGAAATGTTCAGTCATTGTCTCTCTTGAATACATGTAACTTCCAAAGACTATGTCCAAAAGAAAACAAAGCAATTTATTTGGATTTTTCAAGAAGAAAGAACACCAAGAAAAAACCCATGAAACTAGTGAGCTACCAGATGTTGTTAGACAAGGTACGTTTATGTATTTTGTATTTTCTTTTCGTTTTTTCTTTTTCTGATTCAACAAGTTTTGGTCTGTATGTGAGTGTGCATGCATAGATATTTTTAACGCCTCATAAACACATGCATTAAAAATCGAAAAGACGGCTCAAAAATATTGTGAACTGTAATTGACGGTTTGTGTTTTAAGCCTTTGAAAACACAAAACCTAAGTAAAGTTCCGGGATGATAATATTTATCAAAAGTTTATTAAATTAGAAAAAACAAAATTGAATAAATTGACTAGGGCCATTCTAGCTGGGGTAAGTTTTATATTTTCTCTATGTATTAAAAAAAAGTAAAGTCAAAGAAATAATGAAAGGAAGTCTGTGGCGGGCTTGCGTCCAGGAGACCCCATAGCACCTACAACCTTGAATATTTGTACAAAATTACTTCGAGCCCCCTCCCCCCAGGGTTTTCACCTGGGGTTTTATGTTTTAAACTTCGAATTAGATTTTTTGTAATTAATTTTTAAGACAGGAATTTTACATTAATTGCCTATTATCGGGATGAAAGATTTCCCATACCCCCGAGCATTCGATGTCGTTCGAAAGACATTTTTTTTCTGAATCAGATGCAGTTTGTTCCAATTTTATCAATAAATTAAAACAACTCAATCAATTTTTATCTAAGGAACCATACGATCTTGGGTTGGATTTGGCTTACTATTTAATTTTAATGATTTAGAAAGAAAGGTTTTTCAAACAATCGGCATATTTTACTTCTAAATGCGTAAAACTTTTATTTTTTTACAGCATATTTATTTTCCTCTTGCCTTGTATTATTTCAGATGCGAGTTTGGAAAATGTGAAACGTACGAAAGTTGTTGACAGTTGTTGTAGTACACAGGCTACATCAGATATCGAACATTTTATCTCAGATAAAACTGCTGAAGCCAATTTATCCCCTAAATAAATTTATCCGAATGATTTTGGACTATATATAAATGAAATGTCTTTATCTGAAAGACGCAGAAAAGAACTGTTAGACAATCCTTTTAAACCACCAAAAGGGTTTAAGTTTCCCTACTCGGAGCACAATAAAAGTGGCAAAATTGAGAAACGGTACATTAATCAGTCACATTTAAATGATTACCCATGGTTGGTGTATTCGCATGAAAAGAAAGGTTTATTATGTAAATATTGTATCCTTTTTGCACCAGTTGAAGTGGGGGCTGCGAAATGCCAAGCTAAGCCTCAGATGCTTGTTCGTTCTGCTCTAGTATCCTTTTCGAAACTTAGAGGACAGACCGGTCATTTAGAATTGCACCAAAAAACCAATTACCACAGAAATGCAGTGCAAACTGCAAAAGATTTCATACAATCTTATGAAAATCCTGAAAAAGAAGTGCAAAATATGTTAAATTCTGAAAGATTAAAACAGGTTACAGAAAACCGCCAGCGTTTAAAGGCAATGATTGAAACAATTATTTTTCTCGGAAAACAAAATATTCCTCTTAGGGGTCACAGGGATGATGGTCCACTTCTTGATATGCTTTGCAATTCTCGTAGTATCACGAATGAAGGTAATTTCCGAGATGTGCTGAGATTTCGAATTCGAAGTGGAGATCGGGAACTTCAAAAGCATTTGGAATCTTCTTCTTCAAATGCTACTTATATTTCTAAAACGACACAAAATGAACTCATAGAGTGTTGCGGCGAAGAAATATTGCAGTATATACGAAATTCAGTTCATATTTCAAAGTTATATTCCGTAATTTTTGATGAGACTACGGACGTTTCGCATGTCTCCCAAATGAGCGTGATAATTCGTTATTGTGGTGAATACGTTCGTGAAGATTTTATAGGTTTTTTTGATTTACATGAAATTAACTATTCCGCTGAGTCCGCGAATGAAGTTACTGAACCGGTATTAAGTGGTGAAAAAATTGGTCACTCAGTGCTGAATATTCTGAAGAAAAATGGTTTCGATTTAAATATTGCGTTGGTATCGGCACTGACACTTGCAAAGTCATGGCTTCGGAGCAGAAAGGAGCTGCATCCTATTTGCTAAAAGAAACAAAATTTGCAACATGGATACCTTGCAAAAATCACTGCTTAAATCTGTCTTTGTGTAAAAGCTGTGACATCAGACAGATTGGAAAATGCTTAGCAATTGTTCAAGAAACAGTATCTTTTTTCCATGCCTCAGCAAAAAGAAATTTCGTTTTGAAAAGGGTTTTAGGAAGAGGGCTAACGAAGCTGTGCGACACTCGTTGGGTAGAAAGATATGAAACGATAACACAATTTCAAAGCAACTTTAATTGCGTTGTCAAAGTACTAGAGGAAATTACGAACTGGAACGATACTACGGCTTCTGTTAAAGCAAGCATGACTTTAAAATCATTGCTCAGCTTAGATTTTTATTTATCTCTCAGTTGTATGGTTCATTTTTTCTCTCTCACTCTCCCTTTGAGCAAATTGTTTAAAAAAAAAACTAGATTTGCATGTAGCAAAAAATTACATTAATGATCTTATCACAGTTTTAAATGAACAAAGACGCGATGCTAACAAAACGTATGGGAGAATTTGGGAAAAGACTACCGAAATTTGTAACCAGCTCAATGTGCCAATTGAAATTCCGAGATTAGCAGTTAAACAGAGTATGAGAGACAATCACCCATCTTCATTACCAGAAGAATATTACAGACGAAGCCTGTTTATTCCATATATTGATGCGCTACTTGCTCACATTGAGGCACGCTTTTCTTCCAACACAACAAATGCCTTTGATTTATGTCTCTTGCTTCCGCATAACGTAACTTCACGTGGTGAAGAAGAAATCTACAACTCAGCTAAAATTTTATGGAACATGTACGGTGACTTATTGTGTAAATTAGTTAGTCAAACCACCGAAGAAAATTTTTATAGTGAAATAGTAATGTGGAAAACTAAATGTAATCGAGAAAAAAAATCTACCATTGATTCATCATCAACTGCAAATGAATCTGTTTTTGATGTTTTGCATAACTGTGATGGAGATTTATATCCTAATGTCAAACAACTTCTCTCGATACTAATCACATTGCCGGTCAGCGTAGCTAGTGCTGAGAGAAGTTTTTCTTCATTAAGGAGGTTGAAAACTTGGTTAAGGAACAGAATGACCGAGGATCGTCTCACAGGGTTAGCTTTAATGCACGTACACAGAGAAATCGCTATAGATGTAGATGGAGTCATAAATAGATTCAGCAAGTCGGGAAAACGACGCAAAGAATTTTTTTTTAAAGAATTTCCATTTTGTTTCTCAACCAAATTGAAATATTGTTTCTGTGTTCCAAAAATTATTTTTTTTAAATACATGTTTTTATTTTAATTATAAACCTTAGGTATTTTATGTATGTTTGTTGTACTGTTACGATACAGAATTAGCAATCTTCATTGCTAAAAAGCGTATTCCTACAAGAGGCTTCTTTTTTACGCTTAGTTGTAAACGGCTTGCCTTGATTTTCAAATATGTTCATTTTACGTATTAATTATTTTGATTTATTATTTTTGTTACAAAAGCTT
This sequence comes from Uloborus diversus, assembly GCF_026930045.1. Classification (NCBI taxonomy): domain Eukaryota; kingdom Metazoa; phylum Arthropoda; class Arachnida; order Araneae; family Uloboridae; genus Uloborus; species Uloborus diversus. The sequence continues at coordinate 3,643,268 of NC_072736.1, read as the reverse complement.
TTCAATTTATATAAACTTGCATATAATTAGATACAAACATAAGGTTTCCAAATGACAATCTGAAGTTAATATTTTCATTCAAAAAAACATAATGAACATCTATCTACCACATCTTCAATTTCAATTCTTACTTTGATAACTGGATTACAAAAGGAAATACTCTTAAAAACTGAAAATAAAATAAAATAAAATAAAATGTAAAAAACCACCTAATAATAAATATGCATCTTGCTTCATGTTTCTCTATTAATAACGCCCAATGTTCATTGTGGTTCTCGGTTCTGTGTTGAAAATGTATGCTGATGTCAGAGCTGCATTTATTTTGTACCAAAATAATGTAATGTGCACATGAGTTCACCTTTTTGATACCGATCATATTGCATCTCCAAAGTTTATTTTAAGTAATAAGTATTAACTTGCGCTTAATTATATGTTTGAACACCACACATACATACATATATATATATATATATATATATATATATATATATATATATATATATATATATATATATATATATATATTAGGACTCGACCGTCGGCGCCGATGGTTCAACAATTTAGCCATCGGCATCGGCATCGGCGGCCGATGCTAACTTGCAGGAAACATCGGCCTATCGGCCTTAAAATACATCGAAAAGCCGATGGAAGTGGCCGATGTTTTTGAAACAAAAAAGGACCTTTGTTGTTTTACTTTTTAATACAAAGTAAAGAGAGTTATTGTTTTCATATAAAATTGTTTACTTAAATTTTAGTATGAATTTCTATTTTAGTCACCCCTGAAAGAGTTTTTAATACTGCATTCAGATTACCAAACAAGTTAATTATTGCGTTGTTTCTTGCAGCTGGATGTACGTATATATCTCTCATAAGTCATAACTCTAAGATGGTACGCTGTAGAAGGTTAAGTTTTCGCATGTGTGATGTGCGTACGTTCCAGTTGTGCACTTCTTTTTTTGTTTTCGATCGGGTGTTCTGAAAAGTCGGTTTACTTACTTTTTATAGCTATTAATTACTTATTTCAATGCAAAGCTAATCTATCGTCTCAGACTGACAATCATTTGGTGATATATTGCCGAATTGGAGATCATGGAAACAAATATGAGATGGTGAAACCGGTTTTTGTGTCATTTTGGTAGATTCCTGTTAACCGACGGTAATTTTTAATTTTTCAATACTTGTAATATGAATCACAGTAATGCAGTCTTTTCTGTATCGCTTCGGCTTAGTTACAAGTTTAGGGCCCGTCGAAATATATTTTGGGGCCCTATTTCTCTATCGCAGAAGTTGTGAAACATTTATCCTAAGCATTTTTGTAACTCCTACGGTGCCCCGATGGTTATGATATTTGGTTATGATATTTTACGACTATCTTTTGAATTTCCGAGAACACTTGCGTGCCCCTCCCCCCACTCCCTCAATTTCTGAAATTAAACCCTAGTTATACTTCTGAGCTTTTTAAATTAACACCATTCATAAAATTAGAGATTTTTTTTCCAACTTAATTTATTGTTTAGAAATAATCTAGAGCATTAATGTAAGAAATTCATTAAAGACGTTTTGAATGGTGACATAATTCGAAAATCAAAGGGACTTTTGAATTTTTTCTTCAGATGTGCTGAAGTAGATTCAGAAACTCTTCCGAGGCGTTGGTGGTAGCGGTTCTGTACTAAAAAAATGAGGCCGAAGTTGGGGCCGAAGTGTGAGTTACTCCAAAATCAGAGGGTGACCCCTCCCCCCTTAACCCTCCCTCGTCGTTTCGAGCATTTCTTAAATATTTATAGCGATTATTTATTTTGGTCAAGAAATGTCATTTTGTGTATTTGTCATACTTGTTTCACCTATATTTCGTAATGCGCCATCTTTTTTGCATCATTAATAGTGATCGATGTTTTTTTCTGTTGTAAGTAAATATTTTTTTGTATTTATATAAAATCAATGAATAAGTTATTTTCGTTTTTATAGAAACGTTTCAAGGATTTTCTATTATGCAATTTTTTAACTTTCAGAAAATTATTCTTAAATTTAAAAATTTAATTTGAACTTGTCTGTAAAGCGTCATAAAAGATTAAAAAATCAAATTGTTCAATATTATGTGTGCAAACATCAGATCAAGTAGTATATTTATTCAGTTATGAACTTGGTGTAAATATTGAGTTTGTTTATTATAGCTGCGTTTTAAGAACCTCGCTCTTTTTATGACTATTTCTCTTTTTAAGCAAAATGTACGTCACTGTTATAGCTTTTATGAAAAATGCAAACTTTTCTTTTCATAAATTTTAAATAGGTACAAAAATATTCCTATTATGATTTAAAATGTAATTTACCTTTTTTGTTTAATTTGATGACTAAAAAATGTCTACGTGCAATCTTTTCACTTTAATTGCGTAATTTCTTGACGGTTTCATAGTTTTATTCTTTTTTTTTTTGAATGATTAAACAACATAATTTAATGTTTTTTAACTATTTTTAGTGCACCTAAATCCATACATTATTACAATATTATAGAAATCTTAGTTATATGCTCAATTAAAAAAAAAAAAAAAAAAACAAATCAATTGGTTATTAAAGTCTTTTTGTTTTTCTTCCTTTTTTTTTTCTTTCTTTCTTTTTTTTTTTTTTTGGCTGTTGTTCTTGCTCTTTCATCATACAGCAGTCAAAAAAGGAGAAGCATAACTACACCCTATACATAGTGTACGTAGTACGACCCAAAAGTTCGGGGAGAAGCTGTATAGAACCTTACCTAGAATAATTCACATTACCGAAGCACATCCAACTTCAAAAGGTCACCTTGAGGGACTATGTACTTCGCCCAGTGTTCATATAACTTTTGGAAACACTCCTGGAAGCCATTTTTCGCTACCTTCTGTGATGCAGCTTTATCTTCTCCTGACGGAAGAAAACGGCGTCCATGCAAATGTTTTTTTGCTGGGAACAGGTAGAAGTCACACGGAGCTAAGTCCGACGAAACGTTGTGTTATTTGTTTGTCATATCAGAGTATTGACCAATCAAACCGTGCATCCTCAACATGAAAGTCGCCTTCTTCCCCACGATGAAGTAAAAAGCAGCAGCGCAAGAGGCCTTACAGGAGGTTGCGTAAAATGTCTTCCAGGAGTGCTTCGAAAAGCTATACGAACGTTGGCAGAAGTGCATAGTCGTCCAAGGTGACTATTTTGTAGATAGGCTTCGGTAATGTGAACTATTCAGGGTAAGGTTGTATACAATTTGTCCTGAACTTTCAGATCATATTACGTACGTATGTGTTTTCAACTTACTATTTCCTAACGTTTTTGAGTGACGCAGGTTTACCCGCATGAAGACATCACTAGAGAATTTGCGATAATTTTAAACTGGGTGATCGTAAAATAAAAGTTTAGGTCGAAATTTGATTTTTTTTTTTTTTTTTTTTTTTGTGATTATACGATTCCTTATTCGTAGAAAGAAAGTAAAATGAAATGAATCAGCGATCCTTTAAATCCCTAATAATCTTATCAATTTATTTCTGTTTGATTTTTTTTTTGCCATCGGCCGACGGCATCGGCCATCGGCCATCGGCAATCGGCCATTTGGAGGGAAACAATCGGCCATCGGCCATCGGCTGTCTTTGAACAATCGGCCAACAATCGGCATCGGCCCATCGGCCAAAAAATGCCATCGGTCGAGCCCTAATATATATATATATATATATATATATATATGTGTGTGTGTAAATAATAAAAATCTATCGCCCCCCCCCCCTTGAGAAGTTTCTGGATCCGCCCTTGTACAATATCTAAAATCTTTTCTTCCCAAATAATTTTCAAGAGATGTAACAACACCTACATGCTGTCCCCCATGAAAGCCACTCTATCTGTGCAAATAGCTTTTGTATCTTCAATCTTCTATTAAATGTTAAGTTCTTTAAAAATGGTCCTCCTTTGTAGTTGAAAACAGCGCAAATCAAGAGGTTCTTTGGCAGTACTGAAATCATCATTCGTGTAACACACAAATATACTTTACTACGCATTTTTTGTAAAGTCAGTCTTCATTCACAACTAATGATAAACACTTGCGACATTGTAGTTTTGACAGTTTGAGTGCCCACCCCCTTGGCCATACCATCTATGCGGTGTATGACTTACTTTCTAAATCAAGTTTTCTGTGACCTTATTTTGGCGTAATTATATTTTAAAATAAATATCTTATACATATAAAATCTGAGTATCTATCTATCTATCTATCTATCTATCTATGTCCAAGCTTCTTCTCCCGAACGACAGTGAAGTGACCATCGAACCAGGTATCGATGGATTCGTAATCCTCCCGTCTTCATGTTTGGCTATTTAACATAATTCTTCGATAATAATTAGCGGAGATATCAATTAAAAACTTTTAATTATGACTCTTAGATTTCAAAATCAAATCACTATTTTTCGAAGGCTTTCCTCCATTCAAATTATTATTCAGTGCTTCAACTCAACTTTCCGGATGAACGCTTTTATTAAAATTTACAGCGTGAAGAAAATCATTGAAAAGAAACATCTGTTGCCATTTTTTTTCTCGAATATAAAGAAATAAAATTAGGCTTTTGTTTTAAGGCTTTTCCTGTAATCAGGGTGTTTAAGTTGTTTACTTTTCGATTATTTTGCCGTAATCTGCAGCAAAATTTTGCTGTTTTTTTTTGTTCAAGCCTGATTGTTAAATACGCCTCACATGACATAACTTTCATTTTCGAGGAGGACCGTGCACGTCGTAAAGTAAATGAGTGATTTACAAGTTATTTGAGTTCTTTGAGGGTTTGTACCTGGAAAACGGATTGATGTAATTCTTGTACGACCATGTGGATAGAATCCATCCAAATATTTATCTGAGTGGTATGTTGCATTAATAAACACCCGGGCAACGCCGGGTAGTAGACTATTTTATGTAAAAAGCGGATTGCTATTGTGCATAAATATTTCCGATATAGTCTATCAGATGTAATTCAGTTTAACGTGAGTAAAGATTATAGTTGATAATGCATATATTTTCCCCTTTTGTGCTGACTGAAAATGTACTCATAACTTGTATCATTGATAACGATTATTAACGTTGATGAGGTGTTTTGGCAAAAATATGTTTTACTGGTGTTTTGCAAACCTTGCTTTACGCGCATTTATTTATTCCTTAACGCGTTAGAAACTAGTGTCAGTGTACTACAAAAGCATCAACTGGACTGCTCTTACATTTTTTAGGTAGCCCGTGCAACGCCGGGCACGCAGCTAGTCTTATACATATAAAATCTGAGTATCTATCTATCTATCTATCTATGTCCAAGCTTCTTCTCCCGAACGACAGTGAACTGACCATCGAACCAGGTATCGATGGATTCGTAATCTTCCCGTCTTCATGTTTGGCTATTTAACATAATCCTCTGATAATAATTAGCGGAGATATCAATTAAAAACTATTAATTATGACTCTTAGATTTCAAAATCAAATCCCTATTTTTCGAAGGCTTTCCTCCATTCAAATTATTATTCAGTGCTTCAACTCAACTTTCCGGATGAACGCTTTTATTAAAATTTACAGCGTGAAGAAAATCATTGAGATGAAAGATCTGTTGCCATTTCTTTTTCTCGAATATGAACAGGTAAAATTCTTGTTTTTGTTTTGAGGCTTTTCCTGTAATCAGGGGATTTAAAATGTTTACTTCATGGGGGTTTTCCGCAATCTGCCACAAAATTTCACTGACTTTTTTTTTTTTGGTTCAAGCCTGAGTGTTGAACTCGCGTCACTTGACATAACTTTTATTTTCGAGGTGGACCGTGCACGTCGTAAAGTAAATGAGTGATTTACAAGTTATTTGAGTTCTTTGAGGGTTTGTACCTGGAAAACGGATTGATGTAATTCTTGTACGACCATGTAGATAGAATCCATCCAAATATTTATCTGAGTGGTATGTTGCATTAATAAACACCCGGGCAACGCCGGGTAGTAGACTATTTTATGTAAAAAGCTGATTGTTATTGTGCATAAATATTTCCGATATAGTCTATCAGATGTAATTCATTTTAACGTGAGTAAAGATTATAGTTGATAATGCATATATTTTCCCCTTTTGTGCTGACTGAAAATGTACTCATAACTTGTATCATTGATAACGATTATTAACGTGATGAGGTGTTATGGCAAAAATATGTTTTACTGGTGTTTTGCAAACCTTGCTTTACGCGCATTTATTTATTCCTTAACGCGTTAGAAACTAGTGTCAGTGTACTACAAAAGCATCAACTGGACTGCTCTTACATTTTTTAGAAAGCCCGTGCAACGCCGGGCACGCAGCTAGTATAAATAAAATGTTGAAGCTTTTCTTCGAATATGAATAGGATTTTTAGAATTTGACAACGTTCCTGAAACGATTATTCTTTTCCCAACTTTTAAAATTTTTCAATAGGACAGTCTTTGTGGCACGTGTGTCACGAGTTGTCCATTCCTGTACCAGATTCGGCCCGACACCTAACCGGAACATCTGCCTCGCACCCCAGAGCACTCGGTTACGAAAACTGAGATTCGCATAGTCGGCCTTGGACAGTAGCGGGTTTCAGGTGGGGCCCAGGGCGCTCGTGCCTCTCTTAAAAATTCAACATTAATTTAACGAAACCGTTATCTATTTTAAAATTAAAAACGAGCTGATGTGTGCATCACATGACTTCCTTTTACTCCAATTTAATGTCATTTCCCCATCATTGGCAATTTTAATGTGATTCAATTGTTCACTCTCTAAATATCACCAACAGTGGCCAAATTAAAATCAAATTTAAAATTTTAAAAAAATCGCCAAATTTGTCGCCAAGCTGGCGACAAAACTTGGCGACCTAAAGACTGGCGATACATCGCTAAGTGTTCGACAAATTATAACACCACTTGATTTTACATCGAAATTAACAATGATTTCCCCCCAAAAACGAGCGAAAGACCCCCTTATAAACACCCGAATGCAACCAAAATTGAAGGTACACAACTAGGTCCCAATCGGAGTCTACGTACCAAATTTCAACTGTCTAGGACATACCGTTTTTGAGTTATGCGAGATACATACACACATACGGACATACATGCGTACATACGGACGTCACGAGAAAATTCGTTGTAATTAACTCGGGGGTCGTCAAAATGGATATTTCGGGTGTCTGTAGGTTCCTAGGCATATATCCACGTGTGGTCGGGTGGAAAAAAAAAACTCAACATTCATTCGGGGGTGAGAAAAATGGAAATTAAGGCCGATTTTTGAGTGAAAATTTTTTCGCGAATACAATACTTCCTTTTTTGTAAAAGGAAGTAATAAAGGGTGCGACGGTTGATTAAATTCCTCGTGGGGGGGGGGGTGCACCCTCGTAACGTCTTGGACGTCAAATAGATATACCACTTTCGGCATGCAGCAAAAGACGCCTGCTACAGATACATTAACTTTTGCTCTTACTTTATTGTGGTCTTTGTTTAGGGTTCCAGTTAAAACCATCGGCAATGATTGCGACACAGAAAAATCACGTGTTAATCGTATACCATCCATCGAATCAGTGTTCCACGTGCAGAAAGCATCACGCAGCAGCCACGGATTAAACAAAGCGCCCCCCCCCCCCCTCCGCACACAACACGACGTCATCCCTCACCAGCTGTCCGTAGGCGTTGACCCTCGCAGCAATCACCTGTTCGCTCCTTCTACACGGGCCATGGCTCATTGATAAAACCGTCATAAACGTTCAATTCCTTCCTCATCCAGTCCACGGAATGAGCCGTTTTGCAATCAGTTGCAGAAGATAATACACACATAAGTGAGGTAACCATACGCCCAGGGGCGCCCCGATGGTAGGGGCGCCCCTGGGCGTATCCCTCCCAAAATTTCCTTATTCGGAAAATTTTGCTGACGATTCGGCAAAATTGAAGACAAAATTGCAATTTTGGTATTCAACTGAAAACTTTGAAAGAGATGAATTTTGGATGGACAAATTTTCAACTACTTGTAAAAAAAGGTTCAATATTTTTGCAGTGTCAAAGAGAGGAGTACTTGTGAATTGAAAAGTTGGGAATAATTATCGTTTAAACTTTCGTTTTGTACTGACACAGTCGATTAAGAATGAAACGGTTCTATTATTCATTTTGACATTTTCTCTGCTATTCGTTCGGAGAATACTGATTAAAAGCTCCACTAAAATCTTATTTATTGTTATTTTTTTAAAATTTATTCTTTTCAGTGGCTGACTTTAGCAAGAAAGTAAATTTCATGCAGCCCTTGAGTTATTTCTGTGGAACCCCTAGGGTTCCTCAATTTAAGAAAAGCTGATTGAGAGTAACAAAGTTGGAGACGCTCCCAACAACTCATTTAAAAACACATCTCGTAAAAACGTCCACACGGAATAAACTGCTTGAAAGCATGGTTGTTCGAAGTAAGAGCTAAAGCCCATCTTGATCTACGAAAACAACCTCCGAATTGCCCATAAGACCACAATTTCCCCTCAAAATAGCTCAAAAAAAAAAAGAAGTTCCATGGAGGAGGACAAGAGGAGGGGGGAGTTTCCTTTTTTTCCGCTGTAGTTCAACGTCTGATAAATCGATATGGCAGTACGATAAAAGGGATCCGGCGGGAAAGCAAGCATTCAGGAGTTGATATGGCGATGCAGGAAGAACAAATGCGGAGATGCTATTCGTTTTACGCGATTCAAAAATAAAATGTCAAATTCTCCCAAACTTTACACGCGTAAAAATAAAATTCCATGTTTTACCAAGAAATTGGTTAAAATGTTGTCAAATTTAACTGCAATCCTCTTATTGGCGTTAAGCTTCATCAACGAAATGGTGCTTTTACAAACTGGTGACCACCAGAAGAACCATGACACTGGGGGAAACTTTTCATCAGTAAGATAGTTGCAGCAAAATTTTGCTAGATTTAACCCTTCTCAATGGATTTAACCAATTTTTTGGTGAATCACTGACTTTATTTTTAAAGGTTTAATTTAACTATAAACGTAAATTTACGACATAACTGTTGTTTTAGAATGGTATTGTTGTTTACGGTTTAAGTTAAAATTTTTCAGAAAATTTAACTGCATTAAAATTATTACTGCACCATATTGAAAGGACGTTTTAATACTATTATTTATAACGCTTCTATACTTTTATTAAGGTCTTTGTAAAAACTTTTCATGGCATTTTAAGGCATCTTAGCGTCATCAAAACCCGACCTCTACTTAAACATCCACTGAAAAATGCCGACATAATTCAAAGATTTTTTATTAATGAAGAGAAAAAGTTACTTACCACGCATTCCAACAGCGCAACCACATTCTGGTGTTGGAGTTTTGTCAGTTCCTAAAATAAAAATAAAATATTTATGAAGCAACATATGCGCCACGAAAAAATATGAAAAAATATAATTCGACTAATGCAGGATTTTTAAAGTAAATAAAGCGAAAAGGCATTCGATTATACAAATATACATGATTGACTTAAAACAGCAAATGTTGCTCACCAGCAAAATATAACTCGGTTAATTAACCTTTGTTTACTAGGAACAAAATCATTCATTCAGCGAGGAAGAGGAATGTAGCAAATGTTGGCAAACAGCAACCGTTATTTTCACTTCCTCTATTGCCACTAATGACATAAGGAGTAAATCAGATTTGTGAACTTTTTTTATTTTGGAGTTGTGTTATTTTTTTACGATGATCGATTAAAAGTTTAAAAAAAAAAAAAATGAATTTTGACATCTTGAATTCAAATTATGTTTTCCGCAATCACGAGTGTGTGAATGTAGGCTTGTGTGTTTGTGTGTGGGGGGTTTGTGTGTAGGAGGTATGTGTATGTTTGTTTTGGCATGTGTGTTTGTGTCTGTGTGCTGGCATAAGTGTGTGGGTAGTTGTGTGTATGAATGTGTGTGTGGGGGGAGGGGGTATGTGTATGTGGGCATATGTGTTTGTGTCTGTGTGCAGGCATGAATGTGTGGGTAGTTGTGTGTATGTTTTTGTGTATGTATGTGTTTGTGTATATGTGTGTAGGTGTATGTGTGTGTAGGTGTATGTGTTTGTGTGTGTATGTGTGCGTGTGTGTGTGTAGTTGTGTATGTATGCGCGTGTGAGTAGGACATGGATGCAACCTCGAGACGGCTTTCGCTAGAGGAGCAGCATCGTGAGGAGCCGGTCGACGGTGATGCTGCAGAGGGTGCTGGCGGGAAAATAAAATGATAGCACTGCCAAAAACAGTCAAATAAGAACAATAAGCAATCGTTATCGCTCAAAAAAAAAAAAAAAAAAAAGCTTAATTAAAAACAAAATCAATCATCGACAAGCGTTTTGAGTTTGCAAATTAATCGTCTCTGCGTACAGGCACGTCAGAAGCACTGAAAATCAAAATAAATTGCGCGCACGCCACGAAGGAGAAAATTTCCCCCCAACGCAACGTGCGGAACAATAAAAAAAAAGCAATGTTACAGTGTGTCCTATTTTGCCAACACGATCTATCGACGTCTGCTCCGCCGCAAATTGCATGCAAGGATTCCTTTGCACAAGACACAAAAGACCTTGGACGCCACTTTGCATTACGGACATTGAATCGCAGACTGTCCTGGACCATGGACATGCCTATGACAAGCCTCACAAAGGCAGTCGTGGAATATCAACAGACAATGTAAGCGTCTTCCCGGATGAGATCCGCTTTAGTCTGCTGCGGGCATGCTCGCAACAGAGGCTACAGACTTTTCTTCCCTCTTGGCGTCAGATTCGGTATCGGCCAAAAATAAACCTAGGAGTTGCGATCTGAGCGAGTGAATATCATGAACGCCTACAGGCAGTGGTGTTCCCATAGGGTATACTCCATATACGCCGTATACCCCTCAAACATTTTTTTAGACATGCAGCATATACCCTCAAGCTTCAAAATTTTTCATATAATGACAGATTACGTATATAATCACATACACATATTGTGCGTAATGGATTACTGGGACTATACCCTCAGAAAAATAGATGGGAACATCACTACCTACATGCAGGGACTGATTACTGAATACGCCAACTGGGCCGTGACCCAGGGCTCTTGCTTTTAAGAGCCCCCCAAATGAATAAAATTGTTTTAGCCAATGGCTAAAATTGTTTTAACCAATAGCTAAAATTGTGTAATTTTTGACTACAAGGGGGCCCTGGTAAAGTGTTTGGCCCAAGGCCTCCCGATATCGCAATCGGGCCCTGCTTACGTGGTTCAATGTCAAAACATGCACAGGCTCATATTGATGAGCAATGTGACCGCACGAACTATTCAAAGCAAATATTAGCCATTTATTTTTGCTTTGAGCATCCTGGTTCATTTGTAAAATTATAAATACCGTGCGAAATACATTAAGCGCAGCGAGGTGGCAGATGAGGGGCCTATAAGCTTGGCTCTTAGCCACATTACCAATCCTAGTATGTTATTATGCATGAAATATTTAGAGTTACCAGCTTTTATGAGCCCTCAGAAAATTATGGCGGAATACATTTCTAACGATTCCTTTGTGGTGTTGCGTATATTTTTTATGTAGCTTCTGTTCATATCAATCACTCCGTTACACATTCGCCCACGAGAGATTAAAATATTTTTTCGCAATTTTTGGCGACAAGATCGTTAGCAACATCGAAAGAGTCTCGGCGAAACATTCCACCCACACCTTTCGCTTCTCTACTCGTTCGCTCAGAACGAGACGACCCTGACCCAGATTTCCGGACAAGACAGAAAGCGAGGAGCCCGTGACGCAAGATGCAAATTCAATGCCAGCGAGTTACGAAGGAAGGAGCGAGTTACTTCGCGGGAGACCGATGGTCACCAGCGGGGACATTGGGAAATGAAGAACGTGGAAAAGTCTCCACAAAAAGGACTATTCACGAAATAAAGCGCAATATTTTGAAAAAGGGAAATTTTAATTAAAAACTGCAGTGTGTCGCAACTTGAGAAAAGGAGCGGGATATAATGAATCCTTATTTCAAGAGTACCGACATGACTGATTCAGGGTGCAGGTGATTCAGGTGGTGGAAAGGAATCGACACCATAATAATGGTCATTCATTCTTTCCTTTTTTTTTTTTTTTTTGAATTTTCAATGCAAGTTAAATTGGATACAGCAAAACTTATATCCAATAGACATCGTTTTTGTCCGAAATTTGCAGTTTTTGAGCACAAACCATGCATAAGAAGAAAAAAATCTACTTCAGAAAGTGATGAAGTTAATGGTGTTATTTTTCTAAATGTCCACAGTTATTTAATCTCAGAAAAACCAACTGCAGTGGAGCAACAGCACGTGTTTTCATCTAGCGCATTATTTTTTAAGCGAAAATTCTTTCCCATTCCATACGAGCATTGGACGCTTTTAGGGCAAACTTTTGCGTACTAAACAATAATTACTGATTGAATTCTGACTTTGTAGTGCTCTACAATTGGTGTACCGAATCCAAAAAACTACTAATTCAAGTAACAAAAGCAGTCCTTCCTAAAAAGCACAACTTTTTCTATTTTTAGAAAAATAAAGTCAATCTCGCAGGACTAACACCTTACAATCCCGAAATCCCGCGGGACTGACATCCGGGCGGGATTGGAAACCTAATACAGATCTTTTTAAAGACTTGTTATACGGTTCTTTCTCGAAAGCCGCGTTTTGCACTCGTAAACGATTACAATGGATGGGTACTTTCAAGAAGTTTTAAATTTTAAGCGTGCACTTGCTATTTCTGTCTTTTCCGATTGTACTTAGCATTTTCAATTTACATTTCACTTCATTTTATACGATGCAAAACAACTCTCTCTAAATCAATCCTGATTTGAAAAAAAAAAAAAAATTAAAATCCCTATTGTGATAAAATAGAGCGGACCTGAGGCTCGTGGGCTCGTGTAGAATCGCGAAAGGTGTTACCTAACAAAGATCACAGTATCGGCAATGTGGGAAAATTGGATGTCTCCATAGATAGAAAAGTCCCGATCGACTAAAAGAAAGTATCGAAATTGAGTGGAAGTTTCCTGCATAATGGACATAAGTAGAGGAAACTCGATTGCAGCTTGTTGATGCGTCCTGTCACTCAATGGATGTAGGAACAACAGGATGGAACACAGGAATAATTTTTTGAAGCTATCACCTTTACCGCATCGCCATCTTAGGTGTACTAAGAAATTTTGTCGGTAATGTTGTAAGATAATAATTAGATATTCAGTAAGTTACCGCCCTATAGCCAGGGCTAGGGCAGAAGTACATGAAATACACCGCCAGCTCAGTCAATTCCAGCCGAGGACATCAGTTTCGTGCTTATTAGCACTCATCAGCCCGGCATAGGAAAGTGACTGAGCTGGAGGTGGAAAACCTCTTAAGGAAGCCAAGAGTGCCAAACAAACCGGTAGCATTGAGTTGGCGGTGTATTTCATGTACTTCTGCCTTAGCCCTGGCTATAGGGCGGTAACTTACTGAATATACCTGCCTTGCCTTCAATCTTCGAGTTGAACCGAACCATTGCTTCGGTCACTCGTCTGGTCTGTGCTAATTCTGTATTAGTTACCAGTTTGTTTGGCACTCTTGGATTCCTTAAGAGGTTTTCCACCTCCAGCTCAGTCACTTTCCTATGCCGGGCTGATAGTGCTAATAAGCACGAATTGTTCTCGGCTGGAATTGACTGAGCTGGCGGTGTATTTCATGTACTTATTAGATAATTCGTCATTTTGTTTGATCGAATTTCGAAGGAGTTTCGACTTGATGGCGTCTTGTGTAGCTTTTAACTGCAATAATAGCATGGGTGTAGGAATACTCCTACCTCCGCGTGTCGCTCAAAGAGCATGCATGTTAGAGAACAATGTTAGAACTCTGCTATAGCACAAAACTAACTTGATAGATGCAACGCTCTATTCATACAATAATTACACTTGCATATGTAAAAACAAAAAAGTTTTCAAATCAACTGTTTATTTATAGTAGTCCAGTACATGTTTTAACTCTCGATTTTTATATGCTTATTCGCAATGTTTCAAAACACACTGGCTTTTGAAAAATATAACATGTATTCTTAACATGTTGCATCTGTCATTGTTTTCAAATTTAGAGGGTTCTGTTATTAGATAACAGTTCACCATTCCCAAGTTCCTCAGCCTTCAATTTCACATTAAATCTTAATTTTTTACTATCACCTATATCATTTGAGGCAGTGAGAAGCAAAGGAATGCAGGTGGACTATTTTAAGTTTCGAGTAAAACGCGTTTAAAGATCAGATCCTAGGTAGGCTTTCATTGAATTTTTTTTTCAGCAGCACCTAACAGGGCTACTAGTACAAGCTCTTGCCCCAAGACAGAGGAGAGGTTCACCTACCATTTGTACTGGTTATCTCCAAATTTTTAATTTTGCCACTTGCGTCCCTTTGCTTCTCATTGCCTCATTTCTAAAATTTGACCTTTTCCACCATTATCCAGCACTCTTTTCCATATTGCCGCCTGCACCTAGTTTCTACAATGAGCAAGTCCCAATGCTTCCCATCTCTAGTCGATACTCACATATACACGTAAATACTTCCTAAATCTAGTTTTTTCAAGGCTGCCCCTTTTCAATTCTTCCAGTTTTTGTGACTGACAAGAACACTTTCAACGCCCACATTCTACAGCCCTGTCGAACACTGCCGCCGACCCCCCATCTCAGAAACCTTCTAGAATTTTATAACCAAGAAAATAGAACGTCCCTCGATGGGCCCCCATACCGGTCGGCCACACGGATGTGGAATGTAACCTCGAGTTGTGGGTCACTTTCCTCTTCCGATCTTTTTTCTCCAAACGCGAATCATTCCATCTTCACTTTCCACTTCCGCATCAACAACACCGCAGGAAAGGAGAGTAAAAGGAAACATGGGCGCTCAGAATCAAGTTTCTCAAGTTTATTTTTAGCTGAAAAATAAGAAAAAAAAAAAAAAAGAAGAAACGTCACTTGAAATAAACCGGAATTATGTCCATTACACAATGGTACTCCTGCAAAATATGTTTGATGGAATTATGCTCGGTCCTTCAACGCATTCTTTTTCAAAAATAGTCTATTTGGAAAGTATTAGCGCTTTGATGAACTATTTTCATAATGAGAACATAATGAAAACATAAAGACCTCAAGAGGTATAAAAGATGTTTCAAAACATTTTCTTTACAGCAAGATCAATCTTGCAGCGCTGAAGAATAAGTTAAATTTAACAATTTTCTTCCCCTTTTCCTTCATTGTTTCTCGCTTTCTTATGCCTTCACAAGAAAGTATTGTTGTTACACTTTTAATGCTTTGTTTAATGATGTTTTTAAAGTTTCCACCCATCTTGGCTTCTTATTGAGCAATCACGATTGCTTATTGTTCTCACTTGACCGTCTTTGATGTTTGGTTCCTTTTTCAGCTTGAACCAGGGACACCAGCACCACCGCCCTCTGCAGGCGCGGCTCCGAGCACTGCCTCATGGAATCCGTTTCTCCTGGTGGGGGGCGTCCATGTCCTACACATACGCGCGCTCATACATACACACACACGCGCTCATACACACAAGCCTTTACACACATACACACACGCCTATGTGCATACACACAGGTCTACGCACACACACAAGCCTACACATGCACGCACGCCCTCCTACACATACACACACGCCTGCATACACACAACTATACACACGTGACCGCCCAGGAGAAGGGGTAAGCTTGGGGGGACAGGAGCTGTTTCTAGAAACAATAGCCCCCAATGAGTAATGCCCTGTCGTTGACTCGTGATTGCGAAAAACATAATTTGAATTCAAAATTTCAGAATTCAAGTTAATTTTTTTGTATCTTTTCTTTTCCTCTGTCAAGCTCCAAAGCGTCATCCACTTGTGCCGATATCCTACAACTGAATGAATGCCTGCATAGAACTGGACAACGAAGATCTGCAAGGTTTAAAAGCCCTACAAAAAGAGATCACTGAAAGGGCTTAAAAGTCAAGTCACTAATTAACAGATGAAAACCTTTCGCCAATTACCAAATGGCTGTGCGAAAAAGAAACACAAGAAGGATTTTATAGCACAGGTTCGGCTGAGGAAATGTAGACGTTTCTGGTGCAAGCATACAGAAGAACAGTTCTCATTTTAATAGCAGAGCAGTTGCATTCATTTGAAGCTGGAATGTCTTAGTGGCCTCAAGCTGATACGTCGGCCTGTCTATATAGCGGCTCTATTCCAGACAACAGCGCCTCGTGAAAAAAAAAAAAAAAAAAAAAGCATCTGACAATATATTAGGGAAAACTATGAAGCAGCATTTCGATTCCGTTATGAACTTTGTAGGTGCAAGCAATGCATTTTTAGCCAACTTTTTACAGCGCTTAGATCTTATTAACTTTATTTACCACTAGTGGTACCCGCACGGTTTTTCCCGTAGTAGAAAATTAAAAGGTCATTTGGTTCGCCTGTATATTTGCAACAAATGACAAATAATGGATGACTGACATGCTTGAGACATCGCTCTTAGGTTAACTCAATTTTTCGAGCCTTTTAATGTATTTAGAATTTTTAAACTATTTTTCTCTCATGCAACTACATCTCATCTAACGTTTGGCTGCTTCTGGAATCTCTGAATTCGTTAATTCCATTTTTATTTGCCCAATTTCGAAAAAAGGTCCGACCCCCAGTAACAGACACCGACAATTCTGATGACGCCCAGTAACAGATAGGATGAGGAAAGGATGAGCAATGGACAGAATTCCCCTTTTCTCTTCAAAATGAGCAAAAGTTCTTTAGTTTTGGATCTAAAACCTTATTAAACTCAAATAAACATGAAACATTTTGCAGACCACGTGGTAGCTGTCCATAACCTTCCACCACTGCCTTGTGCCACCAACTGGCTCATAAAATTCACTCTGATAACACTAGATGATTGCACCGTATTCATGGGTCGAAGCAACATCATTTTTACCCGCCTAAAATTCTTGTTATTTAAATCCAAACTTACGACTGTCAATTACTGGACCCTTGTCTGTTACTGGTGCCGTTACCCCATATAAGGGTATGAGCATCCATTAAAGGTAGAAAACCATATAAATTTATAAGAGAAGCAAGAGGACAAAGGAGAATGGCCGATGCACAAAGAAACTCATCCCTCCACGTCGAGCACGTTCTAGCATCCAGGCACACATAGCCACGTGCACCATTTCCACAAAGCACAAAGGGGGGGGGGGGGCGCAACGCTGACGTTAATGAGGCGTCGTGATCCAGTGGCCACTCACCCCCACTTTCGAGACAATGGCCAAGGACAAGGCCAGGAGATGGCCACGTGACGCCATCAAAGCTGAGCGACGATTCCGTCTTGAGGACGAGTGGAAGACAATGGGTGCATGCAAAGCAGCGCCTACACAGATCTTCAAAATGGAGCAAGACTTCCCTCGATAAGATTTACTTGACTTTTGCAATTCGACGTTCTGAACGCATTCCACGAGGAAGAATCCGAACTACAGAGTTCCCTATTATCAATACTCATTTTTGTTCGGATTTGGTTTGCACGGAAAACCGAAAACATGGTTCATCAAAGGATGGACCGGCAGTAAAACATTAATATATTTTAAAACAATGAGAAATCTTTACTTCGCTGCGTCGAATGGACGCATATCTTACTTACACCAAAACTATCTTATCCCCTTGCTAAAATGATTACCACTCCTACCTCCCTCTCAATAGCAATCCGACTGTTTGCTGGTCGAAACGGATCTACTAGTATACAAATAATGCGCACTCCTTAACTTTTTCGTATTGTGCATTGATTAGTCTGCTAGCAGAGTTATTTCGACTCTACTAACACATGGCTCCAGATCCATTGAAGAGTAAATGCAACGTAAACCATGTTAACGAGCTTAAAACGTCCCTTTCTAAATGCTTGTTTGCCAATCCAGATCAGAATGGGGACGTTTCCAAAATTTAAAAAGTATTTTTTTCTGAAAGAGTATGCTTAAAACATTGGATCTAACCATTTTTTAAATAATTTATTTAAGTTTAATATTTTAAAAAAATTACTTAAATCGGTGCGCTTTCATTGTTTACACTTCTGTCGTGTGACATCACAAATGATGAAATGCCATTCAATGTTGCCATTCGCAGAACAAAATATTTAATTCGCATCTTTACTCGTGTGTATTAGCAACGATATGGTTGATAGCAAGCGTAGAGGGCAATTTTAATTTGCTGCTTGATTATCATAATGTGGAAACGTAGTAGAAAGATGCGCCAAATTGCATCATTTGTGACGTCATAAAGACCACGCCTTGTTTTAAAAATCGGACATTTTAAAAATTTTTAAAAAATGTTGGGAAAATGAAAGTATTTTCTGGGTCTATGTATTTTTTTTTTTGCTCATTCTATCCATTTCAATGACTAAAAGTAGTATTTTGACTGAAGGAAACCAGCCCATTATTTAATTCTTATCTTTGCAATACACTAATGCACCGTTAATGTATGCTTTAATTGTTCGAGAAACATCCACAAAAATTTAACAATCAAATAGTGAATTTTCAACCACACGGATATTCTGCAAAAGGATTTGAAGTGTCACATGTAACTCTATTACACCGCTCTGAATGCAGTAGATCGCAGGACGTCGAAGAATCACCGTACAATTTCCGAAATGAACTTCATCACAACTTTTGACTCGATGTCGAACTTATACACTTTTTCATATGCAACTCAATCAGAAAAAAAAAAGTTTTTCGTCGTACGTATTATTTCCCTTGCTATTTTCTGCCTCTCCGCTTGCAATCCCCCCCCCCCCTACATTGATTATATAATACAATCCAGCTTAGAAACAGTCACTTCACGTCACAGAAACAGCCACTTAGTTACACTTCACATCACAGCAAAAAGTTCAAAATCACTTATACTGATAGAATAGAATTAGTAATTAAATCAGACAGGGCAAGTTCGTTTAACTGCCTAGAACTAACACTAGAAACCATGAAGTGAGTAAAAAAATGCCCGTGACAGAATTTTCATTTCCATCTTTGTCGCTAAGTTTGAAGTTGTCTGAAGAAGCAGAGGTTGGAAGTATATTTTTTATCGCTTGCGCGCGGAAGTGCACATAAGCAAACACAAGCCAACTGGTAAACTCGCAGAGCATCGAAAAAAATGAAGTCATATCACTACTAGAAAACATTCCGAACGACCCAAAAAGAGAAACCTATTAAATCTTAAGCGCAAACGATCACGGAGCGAAATGCTGTCGAGTTAGCCACTAAGAGCACACGGCAAATGCTGGTAATCGATAACAATATAAAATCTGAAATAATCCATCACTTTTACTAATAAGCCACAAATGCTAACAACTTTAAATCATAAAACTCACACGGCAGCAGTGGCGCAGTGAAGGGGGGGGGGGGGGATACACAGAGGTCTTGGTTTTAACATTTATTGTCAATCCTAATACAGTCGTTTTTATGTAAGGACTTTTGATTTAAAAAAAACTCCCCATATAAGGTGATTCAGTCTGCAATAATGCCCGTGGGAGAGCGTGTAAAAAAAATTATCAATTTTCGAAGAGTTTAAACACTGTTGGGGGCACCCATAAAGGAATCGCGAAAACGAATCCCTAAAATCCACCAGAATGATGAAGAAAACTTCTTTTACCCTTACCGACACTAATGAAGGTAAGAAAATCATTACAGGAAACGATTGTACGGCAGTAAACTTCGCTGACATCACATGTTTGTGATTCACTGGCGAAATCACTTACTCCAAATTCATTCTTAGAGCTATGTTGGAGACGAAGAAGCAAAAAAAAAAAAAAAAAAAAAAAGTGGATGATCATGGTATGAATCAATGCCTCGAAAGTGGCTAATATCCTGTAATTGGTTCATAATGATGTTTTTGTCCTTCACGCGGTTAGGAAGAAAGTCTTCCTTCAAAGACTGCGTTGTGACATTCTTCACGCACCAACAACTTGTTAGAAATGTCGATATCATTTCGGGAGAGCTTGTACAAGTTTCGTGAACTTTTGGACCCAAAACAAAGTTTAACGTCTTTTTCCGCCGAGTGAAACGTTCCGCAACCAACGATTTTACTCGCTCAGAAGAATGTTTCTTTCTCCATTAGCAGCATTAACCCTTTCATCACGACGAAAGCACACGCCGGTCACGCTATCGTTAGTTCTTTAACGGAACATATTTGGCCACCCTAGATTGGGCAATAAATATTTCGTTTTTCAAATCACGTATAGACATCTGCATCAATCAGTACCAGAGTTAAAAAAAGAAAAATGTAATATTAGGCAAAGCTATTTAAATATCTTCCGGGAAAAAACAATGAAATGCGTGGCATGCGGCATGTAACATACTTAGTACTGAGGGGGTTAATAGATGAAATTGAGCCATGCTGCGAGAAAAGAACTTGGTGAAACTGCCCAGTTCTTCACCGAAAGCAATAACTTGTCGAAATCAATTTCATCGCTGTAGATTGAAACTTGCAAAAATGGTCCAGTTTTCCATCAAGAGCATTATTGCACTCAAAACGGTTTTTCTTCGTAAGAGAGCTCTAACATGTTTTCCATTGGTGTATGGATTGGGGGAGGGGGGGGGGGGTCGTCGTTTAAAAGTATGATCTTAAGCGGTAAAAGGTCTGCGGCTACTATTAAACAACCTTAAAAGACCCAAGGTCCCACCAACCAGTGCTGTAGTTATGGGCGTAGCCAGGATTCCCGTTTGGGAGGGGCAAGCATGAGATCAACAAGATAGTGGTTTTTAGTTGCCCCCCCCCCCCCCTTGTACGGACCTCGGAAATTGTTTGAAATTATAGTCCTCCTCTCCCCCTAAAAAAACATTTTATGCTATTTCGGGTCTGATGATGGCAGAAAAAGCGATTGTGAGGCTCTCACCTGGAAATATTTCAAAGTTGAAGTCCTAAAATTGTAATTTTAAACTATCATTGGTGATATTTAGAAAAAGCGTAGGAGTCAGAGGTTTTCTTAAGGGAGGCGCAGTTGCCCCTCCCGGCCCCCCTTTGGCTACGCCCGTGGTTGTAGTTGGTGTGTGTGGGGGGGGGGGAATCCATCCCGCGAAATACTTGCTTATTATTGTAAGAATAATGCACAATTACAAACCACCCTTTTTGGAAAAATAATATGTGCTTTTTGAATTAAAGGTGGCATAAGTAATGTAAACTGAGCTTCTCTGGCCAAACAAAATTCGTCAACCATAACATCTACCCCATATAAAAAGGTGCGTTCCGCCAAAAAAAAATTTCCCAACTACGGTACTGGTCACTAGTGGTGTTCCCATAGGGTGTACTCCATATACGCCGTATACTCTCAAACATTTTTTAGACACATAGCGTATACCCTCAAGCTTCATAAATTTTCATATTATGACATACTATGTACTGTCTGTTCTCGAACTCCGCGACTAGCAGCTGCGAACGATTCCAATTGAAAAAGGGATGATGGTTTAAGGAAGCGCACTTCCCGATGCATTCAGTTTTTGCTTGCTCGTTTCTTTCTTCTTGCTATCGCCCCTGTTTTGATAAAATCAGAAGAGACCTGACGCATGCGCAAATTCGAGTAAGGTTTTGCATTAAAATATCGAACAGTATATGATCACATACACAAATTGTACGTAATGGAATTACTGGGAGTATACCCTCAGAAAAATTGATGGAAACATCACTGCTGGTCACAACGGTAAAACTAGGAGTTACACAAAAGGGGGGGGGGACAAATCCAATACTTTCTTTTAAATCTAGGCAATAAAGACGAAATTAAAAAATAGTGTGAAATTTAAAAGCAGTGAATAAATTACTTTCAAAAAGTAACAATTGAAATGAATAGAAATTTGAACAGCAACTTCGGTCCAATTTATCTTTAATATTTTTGTTCTACGGTTGGGACAAACCTAATGCTGTGATTAGGAATCTTTACAATGCTGACAGATTAGGTTGCCACAACTGTCGTTTCCAGTTCGAATATTCGGTGCGTTAAGAGTAGAAATTTTGTTTTTACGATTAGAGCATTAGCTGAAGACCTGATGCATCAATCTTTAACTGTTCTACAATAAAATAATAGTTTAAGAAACTAAAAAAGCACGCTTTCGTAGCAAAATGAACTAAAAAGTGAAAAATAATCTTTGGATGATAGTAGTTGACCAATCACTTAATTTTAATGTAATACAAAAAAGCGTGGGGTGCTGTCTATTTACATTTTTGTTTGGATAACAAGTGGAAGAAATTCAAGACAACTGATAAGAAGCCCCCACGCTTTTTTGTATTACATTAAAATCAAGTGATTGATCAACTACTATCATCCAAAGATTATTTTTCACTTTTTAGTTCATTTTGCTACAAAAGCGTGTTTTTTTAGGTTTTTAAACTATTATTTTATTTTTCTGTTTTTTAGTCTTATGTTGGAGAATTATCAGGTAACGAAATTATTTATTAAACGAGTGCGAGGTAATATCTTAAAGTTAAGACAAGGGCACCCCGATAGGAAGCTACTGTGAGTCATCGATGTATGTTTGCGGAAATCATATTTATATAACTTTAAAAATTTGAGATGCATTTGAATAAAAGTTTTGCTCAACAATGGTCTAATCAGCAATGAATTTCCAATTGAAGGCTCACCTAAATTTTGGCATAAAATTAGTTAAAAACAATTATATTTCATGTTCTAATTACTTTGGAACATTGGCACAAATTTTGTCTGATGCAGAAAAATTAAAGGTTTTTGCAGATATTTTTAAATAATTTTTGCGAGGATTTTTTAATGTATTTTTTTTAATTTTTCCTTTTTCACATAGTTGGATTTATGCCAAAATATTGATTAAAAATTGGAGGAAACTAACAATTAAAAGAGTTAATTAATGAATTTGATTATAGAATATTGCATTGTCATCGGGTCTGAGGTCGCGTGCCGAATTTCAAAAGAATCCGAACGCAGGAAGTGGGCGAAATTTGAGTGCAAGATTCCGTTACAAGATACATACATACATACATACAGGTGAAGCTAATAAAAGAAGCTAATAAATTATACCAATGCATTATTCATACCTGAGTTTCAGTTTATTAATTTAATAAAAATAATAGTGAATTAATCAAATTGAAGTGTTGACACTCACCTGTAAGATTTTGATTTCCTTTCCGATGAGGGGCTGCGATTTTCCCAACTTTCCTTTAGGCACGCACTTGATGGCAACAACATCCTCATGGTTCTAGAAAAAGAAGACATCAATCAACATTTAACTGATGGCAAAAAAGACGAAAAAGCTTGGCATTTTTCAAAGACTTTATATACAAGAAAAGTCAAGGACGGATACAAGGGAGGGGCGGTGGGGGCGATCGCTCCCTCCTTGAATCGAGAGGTAGGAACTCCCCCGCTGCATATTTTTGATACTAAAGTTGAAACTTTTTTTAGACTATCTTCAATAGTTTTACGAAAAAGCGGGCTCTCCCTCTAGTAGTCTTGAAAATGAAACTGTAGCACATATCTTAATACTTTAGTGATAGGGATCGGAGTTTTGTACAAGAAGTTTTCAAAGTTCCAAAAACTCAATTTTAGACGATATTAGATGATATTAAATAGGGTTCAGGGGCTCTTCCCAAGAAGTTTTGAAAACTGAAAGCCCAAAAAAAGAAAAAAAAAATTAATTTGAATTCTGAAATTTTGAATTCAAATTATGTTTTTCGCAATCACGAAATGAGACAGGACCCTCTCCATTGGAGTTATTGTTTCTAGAAACAGCTCCTGTCCCCCCTCCCCCAAGCCTGTCTCTCCTCCTGGGCGGTTACGTGTGCACAGTTGTGTGTGTAAGTGTGTAGGCTTGTGTGTGTGCGTAGACCTGTGCGTATGCACGTAGGCGTGTGTGTGGTGTGTGAGTGTGTGTAGGACATGGACGCTTCCGACAAAGAGAAGCGGATAGCTCAGGACCGGAGCAGCCGCGCCGCGCCGCCTGCAGAGGACGGTGGGTGGTGGTGCTGCAAAGGCTTCTGGTCCAAGCTGAAAAAGGCACGGACCTCAAAAACGGTCAAATGAGAACAATAAGCAATCGTGATTGCTCAAAACAGAATTATAGGACATCTTTCACGTTAATGTAAGGGATGGGGTGTAGTACGCTCCTTCGGAAATTTGTAAAAAAGGAAGTCCTCCCCCCCCCAAAAAAAAAACTGAAATGAGACATCTTTCATGGTGTTGCGGTGAAGGGGAGGGGGGAGGTTTCCAAATTTATAAAAGGGTAAGGGTCTGAAATCAATCGCCCCCTCCTTGAACAGTTTCTGGATCCGTCCATGAGAAACGTTGACATTAATTCTGTTTAAAATACCTAGCTTCATATTTAAGTACTCTGACTGGTTTATGCTTTCATTAAAGAAAAGTGGCCAGCAGCAGGAGCATGCATAGAAATTTTGGGGCCCGTCACAAATGATTTTTTCGGGCCCCCATCCATAGTTTACCTTTATATTTCAAGTCTAGTTTTTAAAACACTGGGCCCCCTTCAGGCTCGGGCCAACAGGTGTCCCCCCCCCCCCCGTGCAAGCTGCTGGTCCTCCTCCAGTGCAAATCCTCCCCCGTGCAAAATGATTTGCACTTACGAGCTGTTATAGAAAACTTAAAGAGAGTTTGATTTGATTATAAATTATGTTCATCAAATATTGGCTGGTCGTTGGTTTGTGTTTTTTGGCGCAAGGGGCAAAAGACATAAAACTTCTAGAATTTAAAAAAAAAAAAAAGTCAAAATAAACACATAGACGAAGTTTTAAAGTTTGAACGACGAGCCGAAAGGAATAACTGAGAAACAATTTTGATTAATACAAAAAATGTAAACAACAAAACAAAGACAAAACAGAAACAAGGACAAAAGAACGAACACTAAATCAGAGACATCACATGTTGTCTTCGATGTTCCAATGGAAGTAATTTTTATGCAAACAGATTTTTTCCACGAAATACTGTTATTTCGGAAGCGAAGCAGACCATCACGATTACGCGCAGCCGCAAAACTGATGCCAGATTCACGAAAGCAGCAACTGCAACGAAAATTTATCTTTTGTATTTAAACCATTTATCTCTTTGATCGTATTTGAAATTTGATTGACCGGAGACCGGCGAGTAATGCTTTTCTCCCCCCCCCCACACACGAAAAAAAATTTCAATATTTTTCAAAAAGGGGCCGAGGGGTCGTGGTAGCCCGATCGGTAGAGTGTCGGATTCGGGGCCGGAGGGTCCTGAGTTCGAACCTCGATGGTCGCAGACCCACCGTCGTCATTAAATGGGACTGGGCGACGTTAAATATGCTCGTGGTCTCAATGTCCTCCAAGTGAAACGATACCTCTGGGGGTGCTAGCACCAGGTAGCTATTAGCTCCTGATCTAGTTCTAAATTCTCATAAACTGTTCGATCCGGTGATGGTGCTGCCATCTATCGGTATAAAAAATAATGGAGGCAAGGCACTAAGTATGCAGTCCTCGACATAAATACAGTTGTAGTCAGTTGTGACTCGGAATCGAATTTTTCAAAAAAATAAATAAATAAATAAATAAATAAAAATAAAAAAAAATGCTAATTTTCAAAATGCTATCTCCAAATATTTTGCTCTAAAATTGTTTTTATAGGTGCTTATAAACCTACACACTAGATGGCTAAAAGGAGGTTGATGACACGATGGTAATAGCCTCAGTGGTTCAAAAAA